>NC_083571.1:77496387-77808887 GCF_027579695.1 Neoarius graeffei
GTACAGCAGAATGGATTGTATTGTATTGGTGTAAAGTAACAGGAGGTCGGGGAGGGGGGAGACAACAAAAAGGACTCCTAGTTTGCAGATGATGTGGATTATATTGTGGTCATGCAAAACTTGATATGGTCCATGATGAGAGCTGCACTGTTATCCGGAGCTCCTTGGAAAATGTCCCAGTCTTACATGTTGGTGAACCTTTGTAACGGTGTAATGGCATCCTCTGATCGTTGGGTGGTGCAATTATGCATTTGTGTCAATGTAAAAATTTAATATAAATTGTACAAAAAAATTCAAGCATGAAATGGCTCTAATTATTGGTCAGCTGTTTCATGTGTTAATCTTTAGTTTCTCAAAGCACTTGTTTAGCACGAGTTAAAATACGAGTTAATTTATAGATTCATTATAAAATGACAAGTTGATGTTTTTATTCTGATCTTTTGACATTTTATAGTGTAAAAGCTTTGCCCGGGTAACATTCAATCATTTAAAGCTGAATCTTCAAACTATCTGACTTCTGTCCCAACCAGTCAAAAATTGCATCTCAAATTATTCAGGGGGAAAGTGAGGCTTATTATAAAAGATTAATAGAGAAACAGCACAAGATGAGCTGGGGCAGAAGAATGTAATTATTAAAATTGTATAAAATTAATAGAATTTTAAATAGGATTCCTTAAGCCTGTTTAGAGAGAGCTTTTTTCTTTCCCCTACCATGTTATTTAGGTTAATTTGGTAAATTGGTGAGGCTGATGCAATACACACCCTGGCACTGCACCAATGATATCAACTATTGTGATGTCAAAGCAAGTGTTTGACTTGCTGAACCAAAAGTAGTAAAATCAAACCAACACCAAAAAAAAATTTTTTTTTACTGATGCAGAGATGTTAATTATGCATCTTAAATTAATCCTGATGTGTATTTTTTAAAGTGATGGGAGAATAAAAAGGGGTGCACTGATAACCCAATCTTACCAACCCTACTACACAATGATCTATCTGTACTTTTTAAAAATCAGCATTGCTCCTAATGTATGTATAACCTGAATGTAGTGTTTTGAAAAGCATAAACACAAATCCTTAGTGCTAGTTTGACCCTTGCATGTGCACACTAGATATTTATCTCTAAATATATTTATATAAAAAGTGTATGCATTTTATATACAATGCATGTGCACACTTTAAAAAGGGTTTTCCTTTTTTTTTTTTTACACAATACTCAAACATTTGAGATTTTTTATTAAGTAAAAAAAAAAAAACACACACAACTTGGTCTTCTGAACAGCACATCACCTCAGCACTATCCACCAGTAGTCACTTTTCGTTAAGAACTGAGCCAAGTTTTTTTTTTTTTTTAATGAATACTCAATTACATTCAAGACGCGGTTTCTAGCCTCTATGAAGAGTAATGTATGAAAATGGACAGACCATAAGAGATTTACACAGGTACCATTACAAACTGGGTATGGCTTATAATGCATAAGTGTTCCCAGAACAGTTTATTAATTTGCAATAAAACCCAATTACAAGCCAGCCATTTCAATCAAAGTCTGAATTAAAAGGCAAAATAAACCTAGTGATACATTGCATAAGTAAGCTTTTTCCATGCGCGTATGGGGGGGAAGAAGAGTCCTAAAAGCTCCATGTTTAATACACAAGTTAAGGTAAATTAGCTGTACCCAAAAAGGGAAACGTGACTTATTTTGACAGCTTCACTTAGGGATGATTGTTACTTTGGGGGGTCTGTATTTATGCCATATTTCTCCTTGAGAAGTTTCAGCTGCTCCTCTTTTTTCTTTGTGTCCATTTTCTGGAATGCCTGAAAAAGGGGGAGAAAAATAAGCAACATTGCTAAAGTCTGCACACTTGTTACAACTCAATAGAAGCACAAGATTATTGCTAAACGGTCAAGGACAGAAGCCGGTTTATACTTCACAGGTAAATTCAAACGTACTCTGTTCGCGTTGTAGTACAGAACAACCAGGTATCTGTTGCAAACATTGAATCCAGAAAGGTGGTCACAGGCATTCTTGGCATCAAAGATGTCCTCATAGACTACATAGGCAGTTCCTCTGGTCTCTGGTGTGTTCCCACTGCAAGCACAATTATGTAGTCACACACATCGCCAAGCATTTATCTGAACATTTAACTACAATTCATTAAAAAAAAAAGTTCCTGTTGCATTGCACGTGTGGAAATGCTCTTAATTTCATTACAAAACAAGATTGTTAATCTTTCCTCAAATCACTATAATCCTGAACACTAGCATGCCACAAGGCTGAACCCTCTTCTGTTCTTGTTCACCCATGACTGCTTTCCTGTCCTTGTTCACCCATGACTGCTTTCCTGTCCTTGGCTGTAATGCCATAATCAAGTTCACAGGGGACACCACAGTGATGGGTCAGATCAGCGGTGACTATGGATGGGGGATGAAGTCCAGCACCTGGTCACATGGTGTGATAACCTAGTGCTTACACACAAGACCATCATGGACTTCAGGTGGGTTAGGAGCCATGCACACACCCCAGCTTCGTTAATGGAGTCATCATAGAGCATGCATCAAGCTCCTTGGTATCCACATCTCCAATGAGCTCCTGACACTCCATCCTGGTTTTATATTTAAAAAAAAAAAAAGCCCAAGTGTGTCTTTGCTTCCTACAGAGGCTGAAGGCGGCTCACATCTGTCTTAGGATGCTGGTGGACTTCTACTGTTTAACATCTCGGTATGGTATAGTAACTGCTCCATACCAGACTGAAAAGCACTCCAGCAGATGGTGAAAACTGTGCAGTAGATTATTGGCACTGTTACCCCCTGTTGAGAACATTTATCACAAGCTATGCTTGTACTGTTCAGCGGTGGGTTTCCCAAAAGCCTCAACACTAAGAGCATCTTAATTAGGAGTGTGTATTCATTGTGCTGCTCGCTCTACCATTTAATGATTCTTTTTGCTGCAATGTTTTTTGGGGAAACTCAAGCCAGTACTTCAAACATGTCATTTGCACTATTAATTTCCTGTACAAAAATGAACCACTTGCATTGTTGCACAGGCTGTGCACTTTATACAATAGTACTACATGTACAATGTAAAATACATAGCAAAAGTGTCTTGGGGATACTCATGAATCACCTTTCGCTGCAAGACTCCACAACAAACAATTGGTGTTCAATACTGCCAACTGTACATCCCTTACATACTCCAATCCTGTCCACTTGCCCTCTGTAAACTTAAACATTTACAATTTGTATATTAACTCCACTGCACATACTGTAAGATAGCATCACTATGCTATAACACGTACTTCTGTAAATACTATATTTTGCACTTCTGTCTAGACACTAATGGCATTTCATTGGCTTTGTACCTGTACTCTGCACAAAGTTGAATTTAATCCAGTTTCTTAACCCAACTCCAGTCATTTCAGCAGTTTCCTTAAGCCTAGGTCACAACCGGATGTACGATTTTTTGGCGTTTCCCCAAATCGCTGCTTTTTTTTGTTCATGGAGAAAGATGCACGTTGGCCGCAAGTTTGTCTTGCAACCTGATAAAAAAACGTAAGTGCCCATAGTGTGTGTTTGACATGACAAAGAACCTCTGCGGCCGGTCTGCGACCAGTCTACAGCTCGAAAATCAGCACGTCACACGCGCGCCCTCCGTGCGTTTCTTGCATGTAGACCGGCCGTAGGAGCATGTACGGCCGGTTGCGACCGAGGCTTGAGTAGTTTTCTTTGCTTGATGCAGGCTGATAATTGGACCCTTCTGAAAACAGTGTAACATCTTTTCCATGACTACAGGATTCTTCTAACATGGTTGTTTCAGAAATGAGAAGCTACTCACTGAATCAGTTAAGGTTAAAATAATTGCTGACAGTTGAAGCACATTAAACACTAATTATCTAAATCAAATTATCCAATCTTAAGTATTTGTATTTATATTCAAATGGTGACTTTTTGCCAGGTTATGTACTTTAAGCTTTTACTGTAAGATAGACAGAAAATCCCAACATAACCACAACTTTTGTCTGGTGCTGTTCTAGTGAACAGATAAAGACTGCCTTAAGAAAATCAGATTTTCCCCACTTGTTTATGCTATGGAGCTGCAGGTCAGGTAAAGGACCAGAGGAGATGGTAAATGCACACGTGTACATGGAAATTCTCATGCCATTGATAAATAGGTTTGGTGAAAATTTTTCAGGATGATGCATCTTGCCCCAGAACAGAGTTTTAGTTTTCTTTAGGAAAAACAGTCCAGTTGCCAGATTGGAGACCTTGTTGCTGAGAGAAGAGTATGGTTTTATTGATTCTCATAATTTTCTTCCGCTTATCCAGGGCCGGGTCGCAGAGGCAGCAGTCTGAGCATGGAAGCCCAAACTTCCCTCTCCCCAGACACCTTGGCCAGCTCCTCGGGAAGAACACCAAGGCGTTCCCAGGCCAGCCGAGAGACACATGCCGCTTTTCCACTACAAACGCGGCTGAGCCGTGCCGAGTCGAGCTGAGTCGGGCTGAGCGGGGCTGTTGGAGTTGCATTTCGACTACAACTGCGCTGAACCGTGCTGGCTGGAAGTGGGTGGACACATTGGGTGGAGTTAGCGAAAGTGGGTGGATGTCATGTGATGTCGTTAAGCAGCGCAAACAGTGACATCAGTGACAGTGGCGGAACAAGTCAGAGCCGGGCCGGGGGCGGGGCAAATGACCGGGCCCTTTATTAAAGCTTATCATAACATCATTTTAGGCTACAAAATGTCCGCAACTGCGGTGTTTACCAATTTCAACACTACCGGGTGCAACTATGTTATTTAGTACATCAAGTCCTTCAAACGAACATGTAACTCAGAAACAAAAAACATTAGGATACTGTACATGGCTCATAATAAAACATCAATAGCCTATACTGCGCACATTATTTGAAGGGCATACGAATGAGCGCTCAGAGGTTGCAGCAGTGACAGGAAGAGTCAGAAATAAAAGGAGGGCGGTGCAAACCTCACTGAATGCACTGTGTTTACCAATTTCAACACTACGGGGTGCAACTATGTTATTTTGTACATTAAGTCCTTCAAACGAACATGTAACTCAGAAACAAAAAAAACATTCGGCGACATACTGTACATGGCTCATAATAAAACATCAATAGCCTACTGCGCGCATTATTTGAAGGGCATACGGCGAGCCTTGCGCTCCGCGAACTCGTCCACGATGCTCTGTATGTCACTGATTCAGTGATCTTTTAAGCGGTAGTCTCACGACCCGAATAGTAAACAATAAACATGGAGGACATGGAGTCGTTAGTGTTGCTGGTCTTGGTGCTGTGGCTTGCTGTCACCGACAACGCGGACAGATACTGGCAAGAGCGTATAGATGAGGCGAGGCGCATAAGGCTTCAGAAATTCTCGTAATTCATAATTATTCTCCTTCCGGGTTTGCGGTGTTTACAGATCCCAGCGCGCTCGCGGGGCGTGTGTGGGCATGTGAGGACACTCCTCCTCACCAATCAGTGCACAGGGGAGTGTCTGCTCACGCCCCCAACCTCAGTCGGCACGGTTTGGCTCGCTTTAGCCCCACTCTAAAACGGTGCGAGTTTTAGGGGCTAAGCAGGGCTGAAACGAGCTGAGTCGTGCTGGTTTTTGGTAGTCGAAACGCGAGCCGTGTCGGGCTGAAGTGAGCTGAAGCGAGCTGAAGTGAGCTGAAAAAGGGTAGTGGAAAAGGGCCAATAGTCCCTCCAGCGTGTCCTGGGTCTTCCCCGGGGCCTCCTCCCGGGGGGACATGCCTGGAACACCTCCCCAGGGAGGCTTCCAGGAGGCATCCGAAAGAAATGCCTGAGCCACCTCAGCTGATTCCTCTCAATGTGGAGGAGCAGCGGCTCTACCCTGAGCTCCTCCCGAGTGACTGTGTGCTTCTCACCCCATCTCCAAGGGAGTGCCCAGCCACCCTGCGAAGGAAACTCCTTCCGGCCGCTTGTATCTGCGATCGCGTTCTTTCGGTCATTACCCAAAGCTCATGACCATAGGTGAGAGTCGGAACGTAGATTGACCGATAAATCGAGAGCTTTGCCTTTTGGCTCAGCTCCTTCACCATGACGGACCGGTAAAGCGACCGCATCCCTGCGGAGGCCGCACCGATCCGCCTGTCAATCTCATGCTCCATCCTTCCCTCACTTGTGAACACGATCCTGAGATACTTAAACTCCTCCACTTGAGGCAGGACTTCAACATTGTTTATAGTAATGGTTATTGTTGCAAACAACTGTCAGAATGCACATTCATACTTTTAGTAGATTTGTGAGGGAAGAATACAATACTAACAACTGGAGATTTACATCTTCCCGACTCTTCTGGAAGTCTCCAACATATTGATATCAGCTCCCTGAGAGAGCGCGGACTGCTCCATTTTAACAATCCATGTTCTGTGGGGACAGGCTTTACATCATCTCTCCCAGACGGAGTGTCCAAGAGTTTGGTGTATCCAGGAGCATCATGGCAGAGTGCCCCCCCCCAAAAAAAACCCACTTCACCTCAGACTACACAGAAGTCTCCCCTTGCCTAATAAGGGTAAAATGGTGTGTAGTGTACTGTACTGTTTGTAACAGTGACCATTGCCCATGGTAGGGTAAATGATTGTAAGAGACATATTGAGGTGAGCTTATCAATGTCAACGTGTTCATTCATGTGCATATTATTTACACAAGCTGTCTCACTGCCCAGGCTACATGATTTAGCCAAACTCCTTGAAAACTTGCTTAAAGTTGCAATAGAATATTTATTTTTAAAAAAGTAAATAAGAAGCAGTTTACATAAATCGTCCAGGTCACATTTTCTACATACAGACTAGAGGTCTGCACGGGACAGAATTTTCAGTCCCGCTCCCGCAAAGAATTATGATTTTCAGTCCCGCTCCCGCCCGCCATATTTTGTCCCGCTCCCGCCCGCAAATCCCGCATAATGCAGACGTTCGCATTATTTCTCACGAAAGTTCTTGTCATTGGCTTGGGGAATTAAACATGCTGAGCTTAGCTGAGCTCTCCACTGACCGATCCTTCACCTAGCGCACGTAGCGAGAGCGCACGATGCCAGGCGGCATGCGCAGCTGAGGCTTTAGAGAGATACCCATTGTGAGCTTCACTAGAGGAGCTCTGCTCTTCTGCCATGATTGGAGATCTCAAACACGGAAGAGCGGAGAAGGAATCGGAAACGTACGCGAGATTAGACCACTGTAGCAGCGGGGGCGTGGCCAAGCAGCAGTCTGTGAATGGAGGGCGGGGTCGGGGAAGGCAAGTGGCTAGGTCATTACACCTGATGTCAATTTGTGTGCGCGTTTGTTTGTTGCAGGGATGGAGTATAAAGGGAGGGGGAGAGGAGAGAAGAGGGATTCGCTCCCCGACCACAACACATGTGAGAGTGAGTGAGTGAAAGAAAGAAAGCTGAAAAGCTCAATAAAGTGAGTGGGTGTGAACACGAACTCTCGCCTGCCGTGCTTCTGTGCTCCACCCACATCGGGGATTGCTACAGTGGTGCTGAAACCCAGGACGCACATCACTCACTTTATTGAGCTTTTCAGCTTTCTTTTGTTCACTCACACACACACGTACGTTGTGGTCGGGGAGCAAATCCCTCTTCTCTCCTCTCCCCCTCCCTTTATACTCCATCCCTGCAACACCCCTCCCTTTATACTCCATCCCTGCAACACACACACACACATATCAGGTGTAATGACCTAGCCACTGACCTTCCCCGACCCCACCCTCCATTCACAGACTGCTGCTTGGCCACACCCCCGCTGCCACAACCACATCCGCAAATTTAGGCATCTTAAAATGTTATTAATGCCAAATAAAATATCCAGTACAAATTATATATGATAGACAAATTTATAATTTATAAATTTTATTTTAGACACATTTTTAGTTAGCGGGACTGCAGCTTATCACGTCTCCTGCCCGCATTGTGCACTCCCGCCCCCAATTAGCTTTCAAAAGTTGTCCTGCGCCGCACTGCTTTGCGGCGGGTCCCGCAGGAGTGCAGGGCTCTAATACAGACCGATCTAATTTGGTTTACAGATGAGAGAAAATTACTTGAGTATAACCGCTCCAGACAATATAGTAATGATGCATTATGCTTTTATATCTTTCAGGGACCGCAGGTTTTAGGGATTGTTGAAAGTCACCATTTTTAAAGTAATTATTCAAGAGTTACATCAACAAAGTTCCAACAAAACTAGTTCAATCCCCTCAGTGATTGTTTATGTCTTATTGTTTACAAAACAACAGGGAAACCAACTACAGCAGGTGCGTATATAAAAATAACCATGTTCGGAATTAAAAGTTCAGGTCGAGCCCTGATGTCACCTGAGGAAGTTTTTCCTTGCCACAGGCTTGCTCACTGGGGATAGATTAAGGATAAAATTAGCTCATGTTTAAAGTCATTAAAATTCTGTAACGCTACTTTGCGACAATGTGCATTGTTAAAAGCGCTATACAAATAAACCTGACTCGATAGCCTCCTATCAACTCTCCCTGTCACGAACATCACACCCCACCAAAATCTATGGTTACAACTGCTGCTGCTATTTAATCTATATTACATTAAATATGCAACACAGTGTTTAAAAATGCTCGGGGGGTTTGTTAAAAATAAATAAATAAAATTGTGTCCACCGCTTTCTTTCAGTAGCAATACATCAATCTACGACACTGGAACATCTCATTGTGACCCAGTGTGTCTCTGATCTACTCAAGTGCTTGAATTCCATGCATTCAAAAGTAGTGTCAAATTTATTTTTATAGCGCTTTTAACAATAGACAGTCACTAAGCAGCTTTACAGAATTTTAATGACTTTAAACATGAGTTAATTTTATTCCTAATCTATCCCCAATCAGCAAGCCTGCCCAAAAGAAAATTAGGGACAGTAGGTAACATTTCTGAAGAGGAACAGAAAATGCATTCTAGAAAACCATCCTGTAGAAGCAATTGGATTGTGATTAAAACAATTTAAAATTTCAAAACCATAGATGCAAACGGTGCGCCTTTTGGCAGATGCCGCCTTTTTCACGGCTGTCTGGGGGACTTGTGCAGATCCGATGAGGGGTTTTTTTGGGGGGTGGGGGGGCGTTGGAGTGTCTGATTATAATTTCATCAAAGTAAATTCTGTATTAAAGTTACTAAATAAGCAAATGCCGTTACAGTCCATGAAACATAGGAAGTATGAGAAGAAAACAGTAAATCAGAAAGCTGCGCACATAAAGCCAATTGGCTGCGTGCCATTACCTGCTGCTGGCTGCACTTCACGCCCAAGGATTTCCATCAGTCCAATCCAAGTTATGTAATTGGCTTTACATGTGCAGCTTTCTGATTTACTGTTTTCTTCACATACTTGTACTTCCTATGTTTCATGGACTGTAACGGCATTTGCTTAGTCAGTCATTTTAATACAGAATTTACTTTGATGAAATTATAATCAGACACTCCAACGCCCCCCCCCCCCCCCCCCCCCCAAAAAAAAAAATCAGATCTGCACGATTCACACAAGTCCCCCAGACAGCCGTGAAAAAGGCGGCATCTGCCAAAAGGCGCGCCGTTTGCATCCATGCAAAACATGAACTGGGAACTTACACTCTAATCTGCCGAATTGGCCCATATTTCCCAAAGATATCATACATTTCTTCTGCTGTGATCTTGTATGGAAGGTTACGTATGTACAGTATCCTGTTCACCTCTGGAGGTAAGCGAATCTGAGGGGAGAAAATGGGAGAAAAATTACATTATATTTGCCACTCAAACAATCTTGCAATGAATTAATGTTCTTCTCGCTTTTCACAAATCCCAGCATACATTGCACGTTGGGAACTTCCAGCATCATTGACATGGGTTGACAACATGACTGACTTTGCCCATGTTTACATTAGACCGTATCAGCGGATCATCAGATTAACGTTTTTAAAACAATTAGTGTGCACACAGCAACACCAATACACGGATACGCTCGGCCCCGCAGGCATCCTGCGCTCCAAATCACTCCGCCCTGAACAGCGAGTGCCCTCTGGAGGGTGTGCACTCCGGCCTTGCGCAGCTTACAGAGCACGCGAGTGAAGTGCACAAGCTGTGATTCGGGACTGAGCCGCTGTGTGTGTGAGATCGCAGCGCATATCACTTACCACTTGCAAGTGGAAGGATGGCAAGCCTAAAGACCATCATAACTACACAATGGGCAGTATTTGCATCAGTATTTGCAGTATTTTCATACTTTTATACTCTTTAATGAAAGGTGATACAAGGCGGAAGACCACGCCATTTTTCAGCAGTCGCGTCACATGACCAACGCCAGCGAATCAGGAAGGTGGCTGTCACAGTGACGTTGTCCAATGAGACGCCAGCTAGAGATCAGCACAGCGTATCCGCGTATCTCAATGTTTACACAGCACCGGAGCTGACACGATCTGGATTGAATACGTGGACGCTGGCGGATTCCCGTTTCCCGGCGTTTCCAGGCGGTTTAATGTAAACAGACAGTGCATCCGCGAAGAAAACGAGACAGATACAGTCTAATGTAAACGTAGCCTTAGTCCAGCATGCGCAATAGTACATAAAGTAAACAAGCCATCAAGTGAAAGAAAACCAGTCAGTATAAGGGTCTTAAAGTTCTGTACATGTATGACTTAACATGAAGACCTAAAGATTCTTCACGCCACTGCAGTTTCATCGTCATTCCTGAATATGGAATTGTTTATTCTGATGTAAATATACTGTACATAATTTAAATTATACTCTGTATTGATCAATATTGTGATGTGGCGATGTCAAAATAAGCAGTTTCAATGAAGTTCTCTAAAAATATTACTACAGGTTTACATGGTCTCATTTTTTTCCCCCTCAATGGAATGGATTTATTTGGTAAAATTCATTCATGTTATATATTTAAAAAAAAAAATAAGTAAATATAGCACTGAGGACACCAAAAGTATAAATATACACTTATTTCCAATATGGTCATCAAGAGGACAACAGGCAACAATAAAAATAAGACAATAATATGTACAAATTTAACAATAATACTGATAAGTATAGAAATATAACTATTATATAAACATACAGAAATAACCAAAATTAATAATGACTGCACTATCACAGAAAAAAAATGAGTAGATTACAATAATAGCACCTGTATGAGCATTAAAAATTAGTTATACACACCATAAGATTGGGTTTGGAATTTACTCCACACAAACGGTTTTACAAGTTTCTTAAAATTATCGCGTTTGATTAGACTGCACTGATTGAGGAAGGCTATTCCACAAACAAATTCCTGTATACATGGAAGAACTCTTTCCAAAACTATTTACTCTAGGCACTACACATGAGGAATCACTTGCTCTTGTACCGTAATGTACATACGGTTACACTTAAGATACTCTGGAGCACAAACATTTACATTATACATATGACCTAGCTTCAGTTGTTCAACTCTATATTCAACTGGTTATAGGCTAACCATAATAAATTGTTCATATCCAATGTGTGTTCTGGGAGGCGTATTGAACAAGTATCTAATTATTAAGTATCTAATATGTTGTTCTGCATGGCCTGCATCCTCCACTTGTCCCTTTTGGAGAGACCACTATACCAAGCTGAACAAGCGTAATCAAAATGACAACATCAAGGCAGACACGAGTAGTTTCTTGGTTTGAACTTTGAAGGTCAAATTTCCTGGTATTTCTTTCTTTTTTTTAATAAAGTTTGAGCTTTTGGAAAGTACTTCTGATGCAATAGCATCCCCTAATAACAATGGATCTAAAGTTATGCCTAAACATGTTACCTCACTCCTTGATACAATGTCATTTCCACCACACATTTAAGATATTAACAGTGCTTAACTGCCTTTTCGAGCCAAACACTATAGATTCTTTTGTACCTAGATGTAATGAAAGTCTGTTTGAGTGGTTGACTCAGAACAGAGTTGAGTTCCATACTCAAGGCATCATCTATTTCTGATATTTCCTTTCCTGATACAATCAAAACTGAATCATCCACACTTCACTGCCACCTTCATATCATTCACATACATCAGAAATAGAAGCAGCCTGAGTATGGAACCCTGCGGTACTCTACACAATATACTCTGAGCACTAGATAATGTGCCATCTATATCTACAATCCATGAATGACCTATTAGATACAACTCCAAGACTCATACCGATCAAAATGATTGCACATTTGTCATCAATGTAAATGTACACTGTTAATGTCATTGGCCAGAGTTATAGTGCTGAGCAGCTGGAACATGCATTTCATGTAAACAATGCAGAGTGTGAAAGGACTGTATGGATAATAAGGATGACCTATTAAAAGCTTCTGTGCTGACAAAAGATACCTAGAAACTAGACAAAAGCTATCTAATAACATTTCAGCTTGCAGCCAATATTTGAACATCGAAACTGATTATACAGCCCGGTATTGGATTTTGTAGCATTATCAGCAGCCTGGGCCTGGCCACCAGAAGTTCCCAATCGCGCTATGGATTGTGGGATATGTCTTCTGGCTGCTCCCGATTAGGGGGTCGCCACAGCGGATCTTTCGTCTCCATTGCTCCCTGTCTTCCGCATCCTTCTCTACCACACCTGCCACTTTCATGTCCTCTCTCTCACCCCATCCATGTATCTCCTCTTTGGCCTTCCTCATTTTCATTTGCCTGGCAGCTCCATCCTCAACATTCTCCTTCCAACATGCTCTGTACTCTTCTCAGGATGTGCCCATACCATCTCAGACTCCTCTCTCTTAGCTTAATTCCCAAGCTCTCCGCATGTGCTGTCCCTCTGATGTGCTCGTTCCTTATCCTGTCCAACCTCCCATCGCAAACCTTAACATCCTCAACTCCGCCACCTCCAACTTTGCCTCCTGTCTCTTTGTTAAGGGTACGGTCTCCAATCCATACATCACAGCTGGTCTCACTACTGTCTTGTACATCTTACCTTTCATTTTTGCTGGGACTTTCCGATCACAAATGACTCCTGAAATCCTTCTCCAACTGCTCCACCCTGCCTGCACTCTCTTTCTCACCTCACTATCGCAGCCCCCATTTTCCTGCACAGTTGACCCCAGGTACTTGAATTCACCAACTTTCTTTATCTCCTTGCATCTTCACTACACTCATCCCCATTCTCATTGATGCACATGCATTCTGTTTTGCTCCTGCTCACCTTCATTCCTCTTCGTTCCAATGCATACCTCCATCTCTCCAAACCCAACTAAGCCTCCTTTCACCACATATCACAATATCATCTGCAAACAACATGTTCCATGGTGACTCTTGCCTCACTTTGTCCGTCAAGCTATCCATCACTATGGCAAACAAAAAAAGGACAACGCAGATCCTTGATGGAGTCCCACCTTCACCTTGAACCATTCAGTCATTCCAACTGCACACCTCACTGCTGTTTCACTGTTCTCATACAGGTCTTGCACCACTCTAATATACTTCTCATTCACTCCACTCTCTCATACAGTACCATAACTCATCTCTCGGTACTCTATCGTATGCCTTCTCCAGGTCTATAAACACACAATGTAGCTTTCTCTGTACTTCTCCATTAACATTCTTAAAGCAAAAATTGCATCCAACATGTCTTCCTTGGGGGGCGGCACGGTGGTGTAGTGGTTAGCGCTGTCGCCTTGCAGCAATAAGGTCCGGGTTCGAGCACCGTGGCCGGCGAGGGCCTTTCTGTGCAGGGTTTGCATGTTCTCCCCGTGTCCGCGTGGGTTTCCTCCGGGTGCTCCGGTTTCCCCCACAGTCCAAAGACATGCAGGTTAGGTTAACTGGTGACTCTAAATTGACCGTAGGTGTGAATGGTTGTCTGTGTGTGTCAGCCCTGCGATGATCTGGCGACTTGTCCAGCATGTACCCTGCCTTTCGCCCGTAGTCAGCTGAGATAGGCTCCAGCTTGCCTGCGATCCTGTAGAAGGATAAAGCGGCTAGAGATAATGAGATGAAATGTCTTCCTTGGCACAAACCCATACTGCTGTTCACAGATTGCTACCCCTCTTCTCAATCTCGCCTCCAATACCCTTTCCCATAGCTTCATGGTGTGGCTCATCAGTTTTATTCCTCTGTAATTACTGCAGCTCTGTACATCTCCCTTATTCTTGTATATTGGGACTAGCACACTCTCCATTGATTTGGCATTTTCTCAGTGGGATATGTGAAAGGGGCAAATAATCTTTCTGATCTCTAAGAATGAAAATATCACAAAGTCTCCGACATGTTGACGGTGTTTAATTATCGCTGTGAAGTCTTGATATTTGTCAGACAGCTCTAGTGTTCTGTTCAGTGCAGCTACGACACTAAATAGGACCAAAAGTTTGTGGATACCTGCACATAAAAGGTGTTGGCTTCAAGATTGATTCTTTTAGAATTCCTCCTTCGCTTTCAATTAGTAGTTCAATATACCTCAGCGAGCAGTTCAACACCACCCACTATCTAACATGCTAGCTAACTGCTAATTCTCGCACATTCATGTCATGATTCTTCTTCAACTTCATCCTGTGATCCATTTTCGCACATTCCGGTGTCACGGTCTGATCGTGTGCTGGTATAAATTTACCATGCGCATACAGATTTTTTTCCCCCGGTCAACTTCCAGGAAGTCTAAATTTACCATTTCTTGCTGCGATTTTGTACCGAACATTTCAACACATTTATGGACTAATAGAATGCGAATTGTGACTACAATTGTGAGATTTGATCATCAGTAGACAAGAATGGTTTGGATTGAATTTTATTAGTACAATTATGTGTAAATGAAGTTAATAAAATTGTTCAAAACACTTTACATTCTGACTTCGTTCTTTCATATATACTTAAACAAATCAATATTCATGAAGATAAAGTCCATCATTCCTGGCTGGTCCTGATCAGCTATACTTAGTGCATAAACTGGAACTAAAAAACGGGTCATTCATTCATCAAGATAAAGAGAAAATGTATTTGTGGATCAAGTATGATCATAAATCTATCATATTGGGCTGGTAAATTCTGACTAGGCCCAATGACAGCAGTCTAATTATACCAAGTTGGTAAATTTGAGAGAATAACTAAATTATTATAATCATGAGGAGTCTTACTTAAACAAATCAATATTCATCAAGATAAAGTGTAAATAATTCAAGTATGAACATAAATCTCATATTAGTCTGGTAAATTCAGACTAGGCCAAATTATACCAAGTTGGTAAATTTATACTGTGGTAAATTCAGACCGTGGCTGCAACAGTTTAAGTTTACCTGGTAAATTCAGACTGGTGGTAAATTCAGACCGTGACACCGGGACATACTGTACAGCTTGGGCTTCAAAACAGCCAATGCACATACCCCTTAAAGGGGAACAGAGGGCAATATATAGAGTAAATATAACAATAAAACACACATTAACGAACCTTATTCAAGACTTACAAAAGTTTTTTGTTCTAAGGTTGGAAAGTTATAGTGTTTTGAAAGTAGCTCGAGCAAACTATTTCCGCAGTTTGAACAGCCCGCCATGATATTAATTTTATCCAATCAGAATTCACGTTCATTTTCTCTGCGTAACACTCATGACGTATGTATGTGCCCAGTTGTGTTGGCTCATTGAGGTTGGGACTAGCACGTGTGAATCGGAAAGTAGGATGAATTGTAAGTGATCGGCTACACAAACTGGTTCAAACTGGTACCCTTCTAAGCCATAGCCTGCTTGCAGGATCTCTTCGTATGATTCGACAGAGCTGTCGCTTTCACTTGATGCGCCCAACACCATGATTACACGCTTCTCTCCTAGTGCAGTGGGTAGGGCTGACGTCACGGTCTTTTAAAAATGGCGACTCTTGTGCCGTTTAGCGTACCGACTATTATATTTACAATTACCAAGATATTTCGTTGTTTTCTAGTATATAAATTTGATAGAATACTTAAGAATACGTTACTTTGTCACATCAGCAACTGTATATATTATATTTGGTACCCCTTTAAATATCTCTTTCAAATGTACACTACCGTTCAAAAGTTTGGGGTCACCCAGACAATTTTGTGTTTTCCATGAAAAGTCACACTTATTTCCCACCATAAGTTGTAAAATGAATAGAAAATATATAGTCAAGACATTTTTCTGGCCATTTTGAGCATTTAATCGACCCCACAAATGTGATGCTCCAGAAACTCAATCTGCTCAAAGGAAGGTCAGTTTTATAGCTTCTCTAAAGAGCTCAACTGTTTTCAGCTGTGCTAACATGATTGTACAAGGGTTTTCTAATCCTCCATTAGCCTTCTGAGGCAATGAGCAAACACATTGTACCATTAGAACACTGGAGTGAGAGTTGCTGGAAATGGGCCTCTATACACCTATGGAGATATTGCACCAAAAACCAGACATTTGCAGCTAGAATAGTCATTTACCACATTAGCAATGTATAGAGTGGATTTCTGATTAGTTTAAAGTGATCTTCATTGAAAAGAACAGTGCTTTTCTTTCAAAAATAAGGAACTTTCAAAGTGACCCCAAACTTTTGAACGGTAGTGTATACATTTTAGATTCTCCTTATTTTTATTCTATTTCTATAACCACTTGCCTTTTTTTATTGCTTTATCTTAACTGTTCAAGCACTAACCACCACAGTGAACTCCGTGTATGTCAGAACAGACTCGATTCTGGACTACCTCGCGACAGTATACACCGGAAATCCACAAACAACTGGCAAACCGTAAAGCTTTATGGATTAAACCGCACTTACATTCGCTCGCTTAGCTGCTTGCATTGCCATGATTGGAAATCTTTCCCCAAAACACCTTACACTTTAAGAAAAGGTTTTAACACGTCGCAACTCTTTTCACCAGCGGCCCGTTTACGCAGCTTATAACATCGTATGGCGCACAACGATGACGCATTTCCTGAAACGCGCCAGTGACTTCCGGTAACGTTACAACCACTGAGCTCTGTATAAAATCTGAAGAGCTCATAGGCTCGTTAGAGTGAGACGCTCTTACTATTTCCGGGGACTGGAGTGAGGGGGTTGTTTGTTGTTGGGGTTAGTTCTGCTTTAGAATTTGAGTGGCAATGAAATAGCAGACCACATAGCCAAAGAATCCGTTGATAAAGAACAGATAGACATTCATATTCCACTGGGAAAAGGAGAAGCTAAAGCCTTAATTAAAACAGAGATTATGAAAAGATGGCAAAAAGAATGGGAAACAGAACCCAAAGGTCGACAATACTTTAATATGCAGAGTCAGGTATGGGGGGAAAAGAATAACATCAATGGGATTTAACAGAAAATGAGGAGGTAGTATATACAAGATTAAGACTGGGACACAAAGGTCTTAACGCAACATTACAGATATTAGGTAAAAGTGATGGTCTTTGTCAAGGATGTAGAGTTAAGGAAGATGTTGAGCATGTTTTATTCCATTGTAGTAAATACAGTTCTCAAAGACAGAAATGGTTGGAGCTTGAAGCAGATTCAGACATTCACAACATACTAAAGGAAGAAGGAATACAGCGAAATAGAATTAAAACACTAATCATTTATCTTAATGATACAGGTCTAATGAAAAGAATATAATTTTTTTTTTGTAGCCTAGTAGGGCTGTAACGATATGCGTATCGAAATCGCGATACACAGAGCCACGATCCGTATCGCGATACAAGAAGGCAGAATCGCGGTTCATCCTTTCAAACTTCTCCTCAGCCCAAAAACAGAGGCGCTTCCAAACTTCAATTTATGAATACTTTACTTTTTATTTAAATTACACTTTAAACTTACTTAAATTACTTTTATTTTTTTATATCTATCAGTAAGTCGTTTTTTCGCCGACCTGCGACAATCTTCTGCGAGTCACGCAACGTCCACACTCGCCACTGGCAGAGCATTCATTTCTTTTAAGCGGTCGCCATTCTGGTTGCGACGCGGGGAGCGAATCTGTAAACAAGCAGCTTATTGGCTGGCTAGACATCCTAATACATAGACGGAGCATCCAATGTAAATTCTAAAAGCGCTGACGAGACGCGGGGCCGCCATCTTGGAGTGGTGATCCGCTGCACTCAGTGTAATACTAAATACATTAGATATAAACAGCTTAACGTTTTTCTATCGGCTACAACCACCAATCTGTTGCAAATAAAATGCGGTTTTAACAATCTAAATCCATTATAATGATTCAAATGTGTGTATGTTTTCTTTGAATAGATTGTTAAGAACATATCAAAGGGGAAATTAATCTAGTCAGTGAATTTATAAGAGCCTTTTACATCCTTCAACACAATCTGACCCCCCTTCAGCAAAGCTGATGGATTCAGGTTGAGTGGGGCACTTTGTTTGGTATGTAGGACAATGTGTGATGACCATATATTGACCACAAACTTTTTTTTTTGTTTTAAAGCATATCAAAACATTTATTTATAACAAATTAATGTCAAACATAAAAAATAATGTAGTAAATAAATAAACTAGTAAATAAATAAAAAAGGTAGTATATGAATAAACATTTAATAACAATATATATAATATTAGCATACAACATTAAAACATCACTCGTGAAACCACTACCTGATGACGATTTAAGTCTCTTAGCTCCTTCTCAGCTCTGGTAATATACTATTTAAAAAAAAAAATAGTACGGTAATGTTAAATCTTACTTGTGAAAAGTAATCCCCCTGCTTCTGTTTGAAACGGTTCGCTCGTTTGAGCAGGAGTACGCTGAGCACCAGCCTGGCAGCTTGTCTCTTGTCTTCTTCAGTCGTGCAGTAATAGACGGAACTTTTTTTATTATTATTATTATTATTATTATTATTTCCCAAAACATTCAAAATACAAACAAATAGAGCACCATATATATACAGATCCAAAAACATCAAAATAGTAAAACACACACATAGCAATAAAGTAAAAAATATGAACAAGAAAAGGGTTACTTAACTATCTTTACATATGTTAATCGAGTAAATCAAAGTCATCCAAAAAAAGATATAAAATAACCAACATCCTTATTTTCAACTAACTTTAGAGATTTGGCAAAAAGCTTGAGGTCATTCTTCCAGTGTGTAACATAAGGTTTAGTTTAAAAAAAAAACCCGACATTTGTGAATAAAATGTTTACCTAAAAGTAGTAAATTATTAATACCATATTCAATTTTTTTATTATTTAAAAACACTCCAAATTTAATTTCTTTAATGGATAAAGGGGCAAACTGAATCCCCCTAGACTAATAGACGGTACCTTGATATCTCGCGCTTTCTCACCACTCCAAGATGGCGACCGTATTTCTCGCGTCAGAACAGCCAACTCTCCGTCTATGATTGGCTGGCTAGGTGTGCCACAAGCCAATCACAATCACTTGACCGGAAAGGCATGCAGTGTTGCCAGATTGGGCAGGTTTAGGTGCTTTTTGGCTGGTTTTGAACATACTTTGGGGTGGAAAACGTTAGAAATATCTGGCAACACTGAAGGCACGTCTGCTTGGGCGGAAGCCTTCTGCGGCAGTTACGTATCACAGAAAATCATTGGCCCTATGAGAGTGAGACAGTGAGAGAGCCACCTCCCCCCCCAAAAAAAATCGTAACGGATTTACACGATTTGGAAAAATGACTTTTTCAGAACCGAAAAAAACAGAGCTTCTGGCTCAACAGTATCATTTTGAGAAATAAAACAATCTTTTGATATACATTTGTTCATTTTTGCATACATATTACTCATTCTCTGCAGTGGTCTGAATTATTTGTTATTAAATAGTTAATGTAAGTAAGTAAATGTTAATAAGTCAAATTTACTACTTTAAAAAAACATTTTAAAAAAAATCGTGGGCGTATCGAATCGTGGGTCAAAAATCGCGATACGAATCGAATCGTGAGTTGGGTGTATCGTTACAGCCCTATAGCCTAGTAATCTGACATCTAATCTGTCCAGTCCCTTCACACACTCCTGTACAGTAGGTGGCGGTATACACAGATTGTGACAATCTGCCATTAAAAAGAAGAAGAAGAACTTGAGTGTGTTGTGGAGCTAAGTGTATATGTTATTTATGAGTTTCATGAAAAGAACAAGTGATGACTCAATTGAGTCAGATTTTGAAAATAAAATGGTGAAAAAAGACGAAAGTTTGGAGGTTGTGTTCAGAGAGGAACCCAATAACATCAAACTTGCCAAAACCAATTCTTTTAAATTTTGGTCTTTTTTTAAGACTCCAACAGGTACAAAATTCAGTGTTTCAATTCTTGGGGGAAATTTGAAAGTGATTTGTGATGGAGCAGTGTTGGGCAAGTTACTTCAAAACTGTTTTGCATTATTTATTACTTGTTACTGTCATTTTAAAGTAATTAGTTACATTACAATATTACTGTATTTAAAATGTAAGGCATTGCTCATCTCATCTCATTATCTCTAGCCGCTTTATCCTGTTCTACAGGGTCGCAGGCAAGCTGGAGCCTATCCCAGCTGACTATGGGCAAAAGGCGGGGTACACCCTGGACAAGTCGCCAGGTCATCACAGGGCTGACACATAGACACAGACAACCATTCACACCTACGGTCAATTTAGAGTCACCAGTTAACCTAACCTGCATGTCTTTGGACTGTGGGGGAAACCGGAGCACCCGGAGGAAACCCACGCGGACAACAAGCAAAGTCCGCACAGAAAGGCCCTCGCCGGCCATGGGGCTTGAACCCGGACCTTCTTGCTGTGAGGCGACAGCGCTAACCACTACACCACCGTGCTGCCCAATGTAAGGCATTACACTACTATTGCATTACTTTTAAGTTACTCTCACCAAAATGACTGGAAGTATGGATTTGGCAATCTAAATGTAGCTCAAGACGCTCAATTAGCTCATCACACATCCAGTGGAAGGTGCTGTGGTATCTGACTGAGCTAGGCTTATGGTTAAAAACAGTAGAATATAATAGCCACAGTGATGGCTCAGGGCACAATACAAGGAACAATCATTGCAAGAACAGACAAAAGGTGAAAGTCTGGCAAATTGTGATAGAAATACTGTAACTTTAGGCCTATTCATATTAACATTTATTGTATTGTAATGTCTAAAGATATGACAGGATACAAAATTAGCATTTCTATGCCTTTATTGTTTACAAGTTTACAGCATTAAGCATAGTTTATGCTCATAAAAAAAAAAAGATTAGCCCTAAGGGATATGACTCATCTCATCTCATTATCTCTAGCCGCTTTATCCTTCTACAGGGTCGCAGGCAAGCTGGAGCCTATCCCAGCTGACTACGGGCAAAAGGCGGGGTACACCCTGGACAAGTCGCCAGGTCATCACAGGGCTGACACATAGACACAGACAACCATTCACACCTACGGTCAATTTAGAGTCACCAGTTAACCTAACCTGCATGTCTTTGGACTGTGGGGGAAACCGGAGCACCCGGAGGAAACCCACGCGGACAACAAGCAAAGTCCGCACAGAAAGGCCCTCGCCGGCCATGGGGCTTGAACCCGGACCTTCTTGCTGTGAGGCGACAGCGCTAACCACTACACCACCGTGCTGCCCAATGTAAGGCATTACACTACTATTGCATTACTTTTAAGTTACTCTCACCAAAATGACTGGAAGTATGGATTTGGCAATCTAAATGTAGCTCAAGACGCTCAATTAGCTCATCACACATCCAGTGGAAGGTGCTGTGGTATCTGACTGAGCTAGGCTTATGGTTAAAAACAGTAGAATATAATAGCCACAGTGATGGCTCAGGGCACAATACAAGGAACAATCATTGCAAGAACAGACAAAAGGTGAAAGTCTGGCAAATTGTGATAGAAATACTGTAACTTTAGGCCTATTCATATTAACATTTATTGTATTGTAATGTCTAAAGATATGACAGGATACAAAATTAGCATTTCTATGCCTTTATTGTTTACAAGTTTACAGCATTAAGCATAGTTTATGCTCATAAAAAAAAAAAGATTAGCCCTAAGGGATATGACTCATCTCATCTCATTATCTCTAGCCGCTTTATCCTTCTACAGGGTCGCAGGCAAGCTGGAGCCTATCCCAGCTGACTACGGGCAAAAGGCGGGGTACACCCTGGACAAGTCGCCAGGTCATCACAGGGCTGACACATAGACACAGACAACCATTCACACTCACATTCACACCTACGGTCAATTTAGAGTCGCCAGTTAACCTAACCTGCATGTCTTTGGACTGTGGGGGAAACCGGAGCACCCGGAGGAAACCCACGCGGACACGGGGAGAACATGCAAACTCCGCACAGAAAGGCCCTTGCCGGCCATGGGGCTCGAACCCAGGACCTTCTTGCTGTGAGGCGACAGTGCTAACCACTACACCACCGTGCTGCCGGGATATGACTCCATTTCAGAAATTTAACAAAAATGAACATATTCTGGCAAATAGTAGCCTACAATAAAACTGGCCTGAAAAAAACCCACAAGCCTTTTAAATCACAACTAGACAATGACTATTATATATATGAGGCTACCCAGTCACATTTCGAAAAACAGAATTAGAAATAACAAAATCAAAGTGTTTTTAATGATATTGAAGTGCTTAGGCATACTAGCCCTCGAAGGAAAGGCAGCTCAATCACTTTAGTCTGACTTCCGACCAGAAAAAAAAAAACTCAGTTATACAGGACAAAAATGTAAACAAACTGTCAGCATATCTTCAACAACATACTCCACCACAAGTCTCCTAACCTCCTGAGGCTGAAGGAGCATCTCAGAGCGGCAGAATGTTAATTTTGGCTGTTTTGTGAGTTTATCGCCACTCTCATCCTCCACTTGCTTCCTTGCTAACTTCATGTTACTATGGCACCTCTGTAAATGTTTAGTCAAATTACTGGTGCTATTTCGGGAAGTGGACAGTTCTTTAGGTTTAGCACACAAAGTGCATTTGACTACGATGTTCTTCACATCCTTATTTTTCACAAACTTAAAGTAATGGGCGTGTGCCCATCTGGAGAATGTGCTATCTGACGTTAGATCAGCTGCAGGTTCACTCATCTCTCTCTCTCTCTCTCTCTCTCTCTCTCCTGTCTGACTAGCCTAAAGGAAAAGGAAGTGAAACATTTTGCGTGGACGTTTCACCTCTGCTGATCTTGCGGTGATTTTAGCAAATTTGTATGAAGGAAACCCCCCACCACCACCACCACCACCACTTCATTCCAGGTTAAAAATGCATTGTAACGTGCGTTACTGACATTTGTACAGAGTAAAATATTACCAATTTTTTTCTGTAATGCCTTACATTACCGCATTACTGTAAAAAGCAATGCATTACAGTAATTCGTTACTTTTGTAACGCATTACTCCCGACACTGTGATGGAGTGAATGTCGATAAACTCAGAAGATTTGAAGAAACACCAATCATAGTAGAGCGATTTGTTCCTAACAACCAAGTAAAAGGTATAATCCATGGAGTTGATCTAGATATTTTGGATGATTTGCTTGAAGGATTTAAAGAATACAATTCATTCAACATTGTTAGCATCAAAAGGTTCTTAAAAGAAAAAAACTGCTACACACTATTCTGATTACCTTCTCTGGTAAAAATGTACTTGAAACCATAAAATTTGGTTTTAGAATTTTCAGAGTTAAGACATATGTACCTGGTCCCATCAGGTGCTTCAAATGCCAGCACTACAGACATATTAGTTTAAATTGCCACTCAAAAGAAAGGTGTGGCAAATGCAGAGACGCTCATTTCACTTCTGAATGTTCACTATCAAAGCACAAATGTGCAAACTGCGGTGAAGAGCATCAATCCAATTCAAAAGGCTGTAGAATATATAAAGAAGCTTCAGAGGTTAGCAGAATCAGGAAAAATGAAAAAAATAACATATGTAGACGCTGTGAAAAGTTAAACTGAATCAGAAAGATAACTCAAACACAGAAGAAATAAAGATTCAAGATGATCCTGGAAAATCGGATCAATTCATCAAAGTGTCAGATTTCATACTCATAATGTATAAGATTCTTTTTCAATTTTCTCAAGCGCAGGGTGGTGTTCGAAGCAGAAAATATTTGCTTTCTCAGATTGTTACCTCTATAAATTAATTTCTTGGTCTTAGGTTGAAAACTTCTGACTTGTTCTAATTTGGGTTTGGTTGAGCCTGGTGTCACTATAGATGCTATGGATTGTTCGATCATTGACTTCTCAAAACACCAGTCAAGAATCTACTCAGGTCAAAAGTAAAAAAAAAACATAAAGATGAATAAAAAACTTATATGGTAATGGAATGTGAACAGTGTAATAAACAAAATTAATGAAATAAAACATTAAGTATTACAAAAGATAGCCCTGATATGTTTACAAGAAACAAGATAAAATTAAAATAATTATGAAATACTTCAAGAAAATTCTGAAAGGGGTATTGCATTCTTAGTCCATAAAGACATTTCTTACTCTAGTTTCAAAAAACTAGATATACCAGCTGAAGGATTCTCTGTTAAAAATCAATACCTCTAACGGTATAATTAATTTGTATCTTTCACCTTCTAAAAAATTATATTATGAAGATTTAATTAACTTTTTCCATACTGAGAATGTTTTCATCTGTGGAGATTTCAATGCAAAAAGTAGAATTTGGGGTAGTTCTTTTTCAGATACTAGAGGAAGAATTATTGAAAGTACAGTGGGGCAAAAAAGTATTTAGTCAGTCACCAATTGTGCAGGTTCTCCCACTTAAAAAGATGAGAGAGGCCTGTAATTTTCATCATAGGTATACTTCAACTATGAGAGACAAAATGAGAAAAAAAATCCAGAAAATCACATTGTATGATTTTTAAAGAATTTATTTGCAAATTATGGTGGAAAATAAGTATTTGGTCAATAACACGAAGTTCATCTCAATACTTTGTTATATACCCTTTGTTGTCAATGACAGAGGTCAAACGTTTTCTGTAAGTCTTCACAAGGTTTTCACACACTGTTGTTGGTATTTTGGCCCATTCCTCCATGCAGATCTCCTCTAGAGCAGTGATGTTTTGGGGCTGTCACTGGGCAACACGGACTTTCAACTCCCTCCAAAGATTTTCTATGGGGTTGAGATCTGGAGATTGGCTAGGCCACTCCAGGACCTGGAAATGCTTCTTACGAAGCCACTCCTTCGTTGCCTGGGCGGTGTGTTTGGGATCATTGTCATGCTGAAAGACCCAGCCATGTTTCATCTTCAATACCCTTACTGATGGAAGGAGGTTTTCATTCAAAATCTCATGATACATGGCCCCATTCATTTCTTCCTTCCTTTACACAGATCAGTCGTCCTGGTCCCTTTGCAGAAAAACAGCCCCAAAGCATGATGTTTCCACCCCCATTCTTCACAGTAGGTATGGTGTTCTTTGGATGCAACTCAGCATTCTTTCTCCTCCTCTTTCTACCTGCCCTTCAGTCCAAACTGCTCTTCCACCATCAACAATCTGTTCAGCTGTCTTGAGGACATTAAATCCTGGATGGCACACAACTTTCTACAACTAAATGAAAGTAAAACTGAAATAATATTATTTGGTTCATCCCCCACTGTCACCAGCCTTGGCAATGCTCTTCCTCCTCATCTACCAGACACACAGAATGTAGTCAGAAATCTGGGCGTTCTGCTTGACAGTTCGCTAACTTTTAATAAACAGGTTAATGCTGTGGTTAAAGGCAGTTTCTATCAGCTGAGGACCATAGCAAAGTTAAAACCTGTTCTTTCCCCTAAAGATCTGGAAATAGTCATCCACACATTCATCTCCTCACGCTTAGATTACTGTAATTCCCTTTACACAGGCATCTCACAATACAACATTAATAGACTTCAACTGGTACAAAATGCTGCTGCCAGGCTTCTGACTGGCACCAAGAAGGGGGAACATATCACACCAGTCCTAGCCCAGCTCCACTGGCTTCCAGTGAGATACAGAATTGATTTTAAAATTTTACTTTTTGTTTTTAAAGCACTTAATGGTCTAGTACCACCTTATATTTCGGAACTTTTGATTCCACACTCTGCACCCAGATCACTTGGGTCACAAAATCAATCACTCCTTACCATCCCTCGCACACGCCTCAAAACCCGCGGTGACCGTGCTTTCTCTGTAGCTGCTCCAAAGCTCTGGAATGCCCTCCCGCCATACATTAAATCCTCCCCTACAATTGCCTCTTTTAAATCCAATCTGAAGACTTACTTGTTCACACTTGCTTTTGAGTCAAATTGAGGTGTTGTTTTGTTTCTTTTTTACTCCTTTATTATGGTGCTATTGCCGCGCTTTCAATGATTAATGTAAATATGTGGGTCTGATGTTTCAGACTATTATTGTTTTTTATCTTTGCCTTAGCTAACACTGTGAAGCACTTTGGCTCAACCCCTGTTGTTTTTAAATGTGCTATATAAATAAATGACTTGACTTGACTTGACTCCAAACATGACAAGTTGAGTTTTTACCAAAAAGTTCTATTTTGGTTTCATCTGACCATATGACATTCTCCCAATCCTCTTCTGGATCATCCAAATGCTCTCTAGCAAACTTCAGATGGGCCTGGACATGTACTGGCTTAAGCAGGGGGACACGTCTGGCACTGCAGGATTTGAGTCCTTGGCGGCGTAGTGTGTTACTGATGGTATTTGGTCCCAGCTCTCTGCAGGTCATTCACTAGGTCCCCCCGTGTGGTTCTGGGATTTTTGCTCACCGTTCTTGTGATCATTTTGACCCCACGGGGTGAGATCTTGCGTGGAGCCCCAGATCGAGGGAGATTATCAGTGGTCTTGTATGTCTTCCATTTTCTAATAATTGCTCCCACAGTTGATTTCTTCACACCAAGCTGCTTACCTATTGCAGATTCAGTCTTCCCAGCCTGGTGCAGGTCTACAATTTTGTTTCTGGTGTCCTTTGACAGCTCTTTGGTCTTGGCCATAGTGGAGTTTGGAGTGTGGCTGTTTGAGGTTGTGGACAGGTGTCTTTTATACTGATAACGAGTTCAAACAGGTGCCATTAATACAGGTAACGAGTGGAGGACAGAGGAGCCTCTTAAAGAAGAACTTACAGGTCTGTGAGAGCCAGAAATCTTGCTTGTTTGTAGGTGACCAAATACTTATTTTACTGAGGAATTTACCAATTAATTCATTAAAAATCCTACAATGTGATTTCCTGGATTCTTTCCCCCCATTCTGTCTCTCATAGTTGAGGTGTACCTATGATGAAAATTACAGGCCTCTCTCATCTTTTTAAGTGGGAGAACTTGCACAATTGGTGACTGACTAAATACTTTTTTGCCCCACTGTATATTGGATAATTGTGAATTAGTGTGTCTTAATGATGGGTCTCCTACCAGAATTTATAATCAAGGCTTCTCTTATATAGACCTTACGTTTTGCTCACCTTCTATTGCCACTCAGTGCAAGTGGGAAACAACAGATTTTGATGGAGGGAGTGATCATAAATGTATAGCTATAATTTTCAACTATAAAAAGTTCCCTATGAAAATAAAGCAAGTCCTAAATGGATTTTCCAAAAAGCAAATTGGCAAATGTTTTCTGAACTTTGTGACAAAAATTAAGTTCATTGAAACAAATAATGATATTCATGAGCTAACTTGTAATATCACTGCAGCAATTAATTGTGCTGCCACTGTCGCCATACCAAAATCAAAAGGTATAAAAAGAAATTAGCCTTTTTGGAATGAAACTTGTGAAAATGTAGTTAAAGAAAGAAATCAAGTAAAATGTAAAGCATTTAAGAACTTTAACACAGAACAGTTTATTAATTATAAATATAAAAGAGTAATGGCAACAAAAATAGTTAAAATGGAAAAGAGAGTTTTGGCATAGTTATTGTAGTAAATTAAATGAAAGATCAAACTTATTAAATTTGGAAATTAGTAAGAAATATGAATTATAATAATGGTGATAATATACCTGAATTCAAAAAGGATGATAATTATACTAAAAGTAATTTTGAAAAAGCTGAAGTCCTTGCTTCCCATTTTGCTAAAGTTAGTAGTGATTCTAATTATACAAAAGAATTTTTAGCTCATAAAAACAAATTTGAAGAAGAAAATAATCATATATTTACAAAGTCTACTGATTCTAAGTCTACATTAAATTATAAATTCCCTCTGGATGAAGTCAATAAAGCCTTAAGAAATTGTAGAAACACCTCTCCTGGACCGGATGGTCTGTTATATCACGTTCCAACATATGTCTACTTACTCTAAGCAATTCATTTTGGACTTTTTTAATAAAACCTTGACGGAAGGAATTGTTCCCAAAGATTGGAAAGTTGCTCATGTTGTTCCTGTCTTAAAACCTGGAAAACCTAAATCAGATCCTGCTTCCTATCGTCCTATTGCTTTAACTTCAAACTTCTGTAAAATTCTTGAAAGAATGGTCACTAATCGCTTAAATTGGTTCTGTGAACAACATGAACTATTTAACAAAAAACAGTCTGGATTTAGAAGAAAAAGATGTACCTTGGATCATCTCCTAAGACTTGGTGATATTATTAAAAGTTCTGGAAGAGGGCATAAAGTCTTAGAAGTCTTTCTTGATATAGAAAAGGCATATGGCATGGAGGAAGGGTATATTGTATAAGTTACATAATATTGGTATCTCTGGTTCTATCTTTAATTGGATTAATTCCTTTTTATCTGTTAGATAAAAAGGAATTATCAGTCAAAGTAGGTTCCTCATTATCTTCTTTATTTGAAGTTCCAAATGGTGTTCCACAAGGAAGTGTTATCAGTCCAATTTTATTTTTGATTGCTATACAGTGGTGCTTGAAAGTTTGTGAACCCTTTAGAATTTTCTATATTTCTGCATAAATATGACCTAAAACATCATCAGATTTCACACAAGTCCTAAAAGTAGATAAAGAGAACCCAGTTAAACAAATGAGACAAAAATATTATGCTTGGTCATTTATTTATTGAGGAAAATGATCCAATATTACATATCTGTGAGTGGCAAAAAATATGTGAACCTTTGCTTTCAGTATCTGGTGTGACCCCCTTGTGCAGCAATAACTGCAACTAAACGTTTCCGGTAACTGTTGATCAGTCCTGCACACCGGCTTGGAGGAATTTTAGCCCATTCCTCCATACAGAACAGCTTCAACTCTGGGATATTGGTCAGTTTCCTCACATGAACTGCTCGCTTCAGGTCCTTCCACATTTCAATTGGATTAAGGTCAGGACTTTGACTTGGCCATTCCAAAACATTAACTTTATTCTTCTTTAACCATTCTTTGGTAGAACGACTTGTGTGCTTTGGGTTGTTGTCTTGCTGCATGACCCACCTTCTTTTGAGATTCAGTTCATGGACAGATGT
The DNA here is from genome assembly GCF_027579695.1 of Neoarius graeffei. Classification (NCBI taxonomy): domain Eukaryota; kingdom Metazoa; phylum Chordata; class Actinopteri; order Siluriformes; family Ariidae; genus Neoarius; species Neoarius graeffei. The sequence continues at coordinate 77,525,675 of NC_083571.1, forward strand.
CCTGACATTTTCCTTTAGAATTCACTGGTATAATTCAGAATTCATTGTTCCATCAATGATGGCAAGTCGTCCTGGCCCAGATGCAGCAAAACAGGCCCAAACCATGAAACTACCAGCACCATGTTTCACATATGGGATAAGTTCGTTATGCTGGAATGCAGTGTTTTCCTTTCTCCAAACATAACACTTCTCATTTAAACCAAAAAGTTCTATTTTGGTCTCATCCGTCCACAAAACTTTTTTCCAATAGCCTTCTGGCTTGTCCACATGACCTTTAGCAAACTGCAGATGAGCAGCAATGTTCTTTTTCGAGAGCAGTGGCTTTCTCCTTGCAATCCTGCCATGCATACCATTTTGTTGTTCAGTATTCTCCTGATGGTGGACTCATGAACATTAACATTAGCCAATGTGAGAGAGGCCTTCAGTTGCTTAGAAGTTACCCTGGGGTCCTTTGTGACCTCGCCGACTATTACACGCCTTGCTCTTGGAGTGATCTTTGTTGGTCGACCACTCCTGGGGAGGGTAACAATGGTCTTGAATTTCCTCCATTTGTACACAATCTGTCTGACTGTGGATTGGTGGAGTCCAAAGTCTTTAGAGATGGTTTTGTAACCTTTTCCAGCCTGATGAGCATCAACAACGCTTTTTCTGAGGTCCTCAGAAATCTCCTTTGTTCATGCCATGATACACTTCCACAAACACGTGTTGTGAAGATCAGACTTTGATAGATCCCTGTTCTTTAAATAAAACAGGGTGGCCACTCACACCTGATTGTCATCCTATTGATTGAAAACACCGGACCCTAATTTCACCTTCAAATTAACTGCTAATCCTAGAGGTTCACATACTTTTGCCACTCACAGATATGTAATATTGGATAATTTTCCTCAATAAATAAATGACCAAGTGTAATATTTCTGTCTCATTTGTTTATCTGGGTTCTCTTTATCTAATTTTAGGACTTGTGTGAAAATCTAATGATGTTTTAGGTCATATTTATGCAGAAATATAGAAAATTCTAAAGGGTTCACAAACTTTCAAGCACCACTGTAAGTGACCTTGTTCTTTCTAATGTATCTTTCTCTATTTTTGCTGATACAGCAATTTGGAAATCTGGGAAAAACATAAATTTGCTACAGAAACGTATTCAACAGGCTTTAGATTTCATTAAATCAGTGTGATTATATGGGGTTTTAAAATTTCTGAAAGTAAATTCTCTGTGGTTTTATTCCATAAAGATAAAAACTATGATATAAAATTGATGTATAATGGTAAAAAAAACTTAAATGAAAAAACTGTAAAGTTTTTAGGCCTTTATTTTGACTACAAACTGACATGGAAAACTCACATTGATTATCTCATAAATAAATGTTGTAAAGGAATAAATGTTTGTAAAGTTATGTGGCAGCAAGTGGGATATTGACAAAGAAACAATGATCATTCTTTATAAATCTCTAATTCTATCATGTCTTTATTATGGTTGTGAAATTTGATACTGCAAGTATTTCTAGGAAAAGAAAATTAGATGTTATTCAAAATCAATGCCTTAGAATCTGCACTGGTTCTCTTCAGTGTACTCCTATCTCTGTTTTGGAGATGGACTGCCCTATTATGCCTTTGGATCTAAGAAGAGAATTCAAACAAACTCAAAGTGCAATTAAATATAGATCTTTTGAAGATCATCCAACAAAAAAAAAAATGTCTTCTAGAAGAACAAAATTGTGACCTTAATATTCACTTTCGTCCTATATTCTCTAAAGTTGTACATTTGGTTAACAGTCTCCTGATTCCAGCTTGTTATCCTTTGGTTGATCCTTTTCCATTCTGGGAATCCCGAGCTCCAAAAGTTGACTTAGATTTAGTCCCTAAAATATCCAAACAAGAGGATAATAGTTGCTACATCTGCATTAGAACACATTCAACTCCAATACAATAAACACTTACATATATTTACTGATGGTTCAAAAAAAGATCTTGATTGTGCATCTGGCATTGTAATTCTAAGTCTAAATATTCAAAAAGATTATAAAATCTCAAACGGTACTATCTTTAGAGCTGAGTTAGTAGCAATTACAAAGGCTTTGGAACTTCTCATTGATAAATCTCTCCCTCAAAGTGTGATATTTTCTGACTCCTTTTCTGTCCTTCAAAAAATTCAAAAGGAAGATGATATAGAATTATTAGATTTCCAATATCTTATGCATCAGTTTAAACATATGGGTGGTAAGGTTGTTTTTTGTTGGATTCAAGCTCATGTGGGTGTTATAGGAAATGAAATGGCTGATAAATTGGCCAAAAGATCAGTAAATAAAACCTATTATGACATTCATTACCCTTTTACCACTGCTGATATAACAAAACATATCAAAGATATTATCTTTACAATATGGCAAGACAGATGGGATAACTCTCAAACTGGTAGATTCTTCTACCAACTAGAACCAAATATTACAACACATACCACATATTCTGACAAAAACAGAAACAAACAAAGGATAATTACAAGACTTAGATTTAGAAAATGTCTACTTAATGATACACTATTTCTTAAAAAAAAACTCCAATCAATGTACAACTTGTGGTGTAAAAGAAAATGTCAAACACTTGCTTCTATATTGTATCAAATATCCAAACTTTCATGATAAAATTATTCAAAAAATGAGAAATAAACAATTAGAAATTAATATTAAAAATTTACTGCTATATAAAGAATTTTATGACATTTATAGGTTTATTATTGGAAAAGAAATAAAAATTTAATTTTGGGGAAAAAGAAAGTTGTATTTAATGTGCATGTTTGGCCACAATATGAACTAGCAGTTCCAATACTTATAGGATGCCAAATCACTTCGAGTGGGAGCGTCCCTAAAAGAAGCTCAAGCTCAAGGCTCGTCAGAGTGAAGCCAGCTGACCGCTCATATTGGGTGTATTTGGCTTATGTGTTAAGCCATCGTATCCAATCAAACTTGCCCCAAGAAAAATATCTCCTGACTTTTTTTCCACCTCTTTCATTACCTTTTATTTTCTCAACTTCATCCACATACTTTACATATCTTTATAGCGTTTCCCTTCACTGTTTTTTTTCCTTTTCTAGTCCAGTTTGATTTTATTTATTTATTTTGAACGGTTCTTTTACTACTTATTTTTACGAAGATTATTTCAGTTTGTCTCTTATACAATGTATCTTTCTTTCATATATTTCTTCTTCCTATCTAAGCAATCAATTATACCAACACAAAGGCTGTGCAATACTTCCTTTCTATTCAGGACAGTTGTTGAAACAGGATTATTTTCTCATGTTATTTGCCATTTTCACTTCATTCTCACATCTTAACAGTATTGGTCACATAATTTACTGTCATTTAAGACACAATTCAATTTTGATGCTTTTTTCTTTTTAAGACCACACAGTGTTTAGCAAATGTGGTAACCTTGGATTGTTCAAGATCATATCTTCTGATGAGAAGCATGTCTTCCTCGTCTGTGTTTGCACTTGGATGTGGTCTAGAACTGGACACGTGGAGAACTGGTGTCTTATCCTGCACAATGCAATTTCTGAATGAATGCATCTGCAAAGCTCCTCTTGCATAGGCATAAATTTCATTTTCCAATTCATACATTCATAATTCTGATAAAAGTTGCATTTGTTTGTCACATTGTTTGCCAAGTTGTATTTCTCATTGCATTTGTTTACCACATTAAAGGTAGACTGCCATTCAGATTTAAGAGTAGCTCATAAAAAGAATTTTCCTGAACATCCAATTATTTTTGTTTAGTGGATGGAAAGCTACTGAATTTGAATAACAGACTTCCAATTTTATTATAATAATAATAATAATAATAATAATAATAATAATAATTATTATTATTATTATTATTATTATTATTATTATTATTTTAAATAGAACAATTAATGAATTTAGGGCCACGTGGCCCTAAATTCTCCACTATTTTTTCCTGCTTCACCATGACCCAATTCAAGATGCTACATCAGGGCTTTCCCTGTTCGTGCAAGGCATTGTGGGATACAAATTTGAAACAAGAGAGAAAAATTGAGGACATGAGTGTGCAAATGAAACGTGAAAGACTGACTACAGTAATGGAAAGCAAGAAGAAAAGACTTTGTTGTGAAGGAAAAGAAACGCAGAACCAAACTAATAAATATCGGTGGTCAGTGAGCACCTCAGTGTGATCAGCTGTTCGTTTTAGTGACAGAATGATGTAACTGTAAGTGCACACTCAAGGTAAACCTGTAGATGGCAGTAATGCAATATTGTTGATGCCAGCTGCCATAAAACCCAAAAGAAGATGGTGGTAAACCTGTGCATGCGCACATGGACTTCCTCTGTCCGCTTGACTGCACAAAGCGAGCGATTTCATGAACATTATTTGCTTGGGAATCCCCTCAAATTAAATAACTTCTCAGCCACAGAATGGCCTGTTTTTTTTTTACATTACAGAAATAAACTTGTATCACAATGACCAAATTTCAGAGAGAACTACATTTCACCGATTTTATGAAATCAAAAGGCCATCTAGCTTTAAAGGTTACCCCATTTGCTAAAACACTGCATGGTCTTAAAAAGAAAAAGCATAAAAATGTATTTGTTTGTGTCTAAAATGACAGTGAATTGTGTGACCAATGAATTGTACATTCTGTACATTCATACACATGTACAGACATGTGAGAATGAATTGAAAATGGCAAATAACATGAGAAAATAATGCTGTTTCAATGACTGTCCAAATAGAAAGGAAGTATTGTACAGCCTTTGTGTTGGTATAATATTAAAAAAATTAAATAAATAGAAAGGAAGAAGAAATATATGAAAGAGTAATATACACTGTATAAGAGAAACTGAAAATCTCTGTAAAAATAATTATAGTAGTAAAAGCCATTCAAAAAAAAAAAAAAATCAGAGATTGGAATGGAAAAGACAAAAAACAGTGAAGGGGAGTGCTATAAAGATATGTAAGGAATGTGGGTAAAGTTGAGAAAGAAAGAGGTCGTAATGAAAGGAACAAAGTCAGAAGCAGGGTTAGATCTTAACACTAGCCCGCTAGCCCGTGGCTAGTGCAGATAGCCACGGGCTAGTGCAAAATCTCTGCTACTAGCCCATGTTGGCTAGTGCAATAACTTGACATGGGTGTGGCCATCTTGAATTACGCAAAATCTGATACAAAATCTTTTAGCTCATTCTATTTATTGTACATGGTGTAATGCATTGTTGCTGAACATTACTGTCACAGTTCATTGACACAGGTTGTAACTGTGTACCATGATGAGTGCCTAATGTTTTTTTCCAGTCTAAGGCAACTGAATGATTTCAGTTCTAGTCCATTTTGCGAGATTACTACATGTACTAGTCTACTTAACTGTAAGCAATGACTACCTCTTTTATACTTCAAAGTGACAATTATGGTTTGAAACACAAAGTCACATATGAGAACCATAATGGATTGAATAAAGTACTGGTTTTGTTACACTGAATTGGGAGCTTCTGTTGTTTCAACTTGTTCATTGTTTAGTATTTAAAATTCTTTCAATTGTCACAGGAATTGGGCTTAAAATAGCGGGCTAGTGCAACACTCTGCAGGCTAGTGCAATTTGCAAGCCACTAGCCCGGCTGGCTAGTGCAGAAAAACCTTAAGATCTAACCCTGCAGAAGATACTTTTCTTGGGGCAAATTTGATTGGATATGATGGTTTAACACAAGCCAAATGCACGCTATGTGAGTGGTAAGATGGCTTCACTCGTCTATGAGCTCTCCAAATTTTCTATCGAGCTCAGAGGTTACAACTCGCCAACATGAAACCCCCAAAATTAAGATAGAGCGTCGCATATTTGTGCATCTCATTCGATTTATTTGTGGGTCTCATGCACTGAGCTCTACATAAAAATCTGGAGAGCTCATAGCCTATTCTCTGCTGTAGAGACGAGTGCATCCATCTAGCCGCCATCTTACCACTCACATCGCGTGTATTCAGCTTGTGTGAAACCATTGTATCTGATCAAATTTGCCCCAAGAAAAGTTTGTCCCGACTTTTTTCCCCTTTCATTACGTCCTCTTATTTTCTCAACTTTACCCACAATCCTTACATATTTTTATAGCACTCCCCTTCATTATTGTCCCCCCCCCCTTCCAGTTCAGCCTCTGATCATTTTTTAAACAGCTCTTTTACTACTAGTCTATAATTATTTTTATGGAGATTTCAGTTTTTCTTTGTACAGGAAATCATATATCGGACGCCGTCTGGGAAATAATCCGTTGGTGTCAATGCTCCGTTTCTCAAAATCCACTGAATGTGGAGAGAATAAAAGTTATTCCACTCAATCTCGTCGTACATGGCTATCAGCTCATATACGACTTGATTTCATGCAATAACTGTTAATTGTCATCCATTTTCAAAAAAAAAGTGCTAAATTGTACCTTTCCCTGGTAGTACCTTTACCTTATGTACCTTTTTAATATGAATCTTTCACCTGAAAATATGGCTGTGGTGTACCTTAAAGATTTAAGGTACAACCCCGATTCCAAAAAAGTTGGGACAAAGTACAAATTGTAAATAAAAACGGAATGCAATGATGTGGAAGTTTCAAAATTCCATATTTTATTCAGAATAGAACATAGATGACATATAAAATGTTTAAATTGAGAAAATGTATCATTTAAAGAGAAAAATTAGGTGATTTTAAATTTCATGACAAAAACACATCTCAAAAAAGTTGGGACAAGGCCATGTTTACCACTGTGAGACATCCCCTTTTCTCTTTACAACAGTCTGTAAACGTCTGGGGACTGAGGAGACAAGTTGCTCAAGTTTAGGGATAGGAATGTTAACCCATTCTTGTCTAATGTAGGATTCTAGTTGCTCAACTGTCTTAGGTCTTTTTTGTCGTATCTTCTGTTTTATGATGCGCCAAATGTTTTCTATGGGTGAAAGATCTGGACTGCAGGCTGGCCAGTTCAGTACCCGGACCCTTCTTCTACGCAGCCATGATGCTGTAATTGATGCAGTATGTGGTCTGGCATTGTCATGTTGGAAAATGCAAGGTCTTCCCTGAAAGAGACGTCGTCTGGATGGGAGCATATGTTGCTCTAGAACCTGGATACACCTTTCAGCATTGATGGTGTCTTTCCAGATGTGTAAGCTGCCCATGCCACATGCACTAATGCAACCCCATACCATCAGAGATGCAGGCTTCTGAACAGAGTGCTGATAACAACTTGGGTCGTCCTTCTCCTCTTTAGTCCGAATGACACGGCGTCCCTGATTTCCATAAAGAACTTCAAATTTTGATTCGTCTGACCACAGAACAGTTTTCCACTTTGCCACAGCCCATTTTAAATGAGCCTTGGCCCAGAGAAGATGTCTGCGCTTCGGGATCATGTTTAGATACGGCTTCTTCTTTGAACTATAGAGTTTTAGCTGGCAATGGCGGATGGCACGGTGAATTGTGTTCACAGATCATGTTCTCTGGAAATATTCCTGAGCCCATTTTGTGATTTCCAATACAGAAGCATGCCTGTATGTGATGCAGTGCCGTCTAAGGGCCCGAAGATCACGGGCACCCAGTATGGTTTTCCGGCCTTGACCCTTACGCACAGAGATTCTTCCAGATTCTCTGAATCTTTTGATGATATTATGCACTGTAGATGATGATATGTTCAAACTCTTTGCAATTTTACACTGTCGAACTCCTTTCTGATATTGCTCCACTATTTGTCAGCGCAGAATTAGGGGGATTGGTGATCCTCTTCCCATCTTTACTTCTGAGAGCCGCTGCCACTCCAAGATGCTCTTTTTATACCCAGTCGTGTTAATGACCTATTGCCAATTGACCTAATGAGTTGCAATTTGGTCCTCCAGCTGTTCCTTTTTTGTACCTTTAACTTTTCCAGCCTCTTATTGCCCTTGTCCCAACTTTTTTGAGATGTGTTGCTGTCATGAAATTTCAAATGAGCCAATATTTGGCATGAAATTTCAAAATGTCTCACTTTCGACATTTTATATGTTGTCTATGTTCTATTGTGAATACAATATCAGTTTTTGAGATTTGTAAATTATTGCATTCCGTTTTTATTTACAATTTGTACTTTGTCTCAACTTTTTTGGAATCGGGGTTGTACATACAGTCATAGGACAAACAAAGCACACCATCCATCCATCATCTTTAACTGCTTATCCTGTGCAGGGTTGCAGGCAAGTTGGAACCTGTCCCAGCTGACTATGGACAAGAGACAGGGTACACCCTGGACAAGTCGCCAGGTCATCGCAGGGCTGACACATAGAGACAAACATCCATTCACATTCACACCTACGGTCAATTTAGAGCCACCAATTAGCCTAACCTGCATGTCTTTGGACTGTGGGGGAAACCCATGCAGACACAGGGAGAACATGCAAACGCCACACAGAAAGGCCCTCGTCAGCCGCTGGGCTCGAACCCACGACCTTCTTGCTGTGAGGAGACCGTGCTAACCATTACACCACTGTGCCGCCTGGAATCTTATGACATTTTATTGTAAATTATATTCAATTTGTAGTGTAATTAGCAACTAATGTCAAGTGAACTTGGCCTTTGAAGATCACAAAAATGTACCTGAAAATAGCTGAGAAGCTACAGTTAGGTTCATGTATATTTTGACACTGACACTAATTTTGTTTTTTTACCTGTTTACTGAAACATACTCAAGTTATAGTTATATAATGAACATGGACATAAAGTCCAGACTTTCAGCTTTCATTTGAGGGTATCCACACTAAAATTGGATGAAGGGTTTAGGAGTTTCAGCTCCTTAACATGTGCCACCCTGTTTTTAAAGGGACCAAAAGTAATTGGACAATTGACTCAAAGGCTATTTCATGGGCAGGTGTGGGCAATTCCTTCATTATGTCATTCTCAATTAAGCAGATAAAAGGCCTGGAGTTGATTTGAGGTGTGGTGCTTGCATTTGGAAGATTTTGCTGTGAAGAAAATATGTGGTCAAAGGAGCTCTCCATGCAGGTGAAACAAGCCATCCTTAAGCTGCGAAAACAGAAAAAACCCATCCGAGAAATTGCTACAATATTAGGAGTGGCAAAATCTACAGTTTGGTACATCCTGAGAAAGAAAGAAAGAAAGAAAGAAAGAAAGAACTGGTGAACTCATCAATGCAAAAAGACCTGGACCCTCACAGAAGGATTATCGCAGAATAATTTCCATGGTGAAGAGAAACCCCTTCACAACAGCCAACCAAGTGAACAACACTCTCCAGGAGGTAGGTGTATCAATATCCAAATCTACCATAAAGAGAAGACTGCATGAAAGTAAATACAGAGGGTTCACTGCACGGTGCAAGCCACTCATAAGCCTCAAGAATAAAAAGACTAGATTGGACTTTGCTAAAAAACTTCTAAAAAAGCCAGCACAGTTCTGGAAGAACATTCTTTGGACAGATGAAACCAAGATCAACCTCTACCAGAATGATGGAAAGAAAAAAGTATGGCGAAGGTGTGGTACAGCTCATGATCCAAAGCATACCACATCATCTGTAAAACATGGTGGAGGCAGTGTGATGGCTTGGGCATGCATGGCTGCCAGTGGCACTGGGTCACTAGTGTTTATTGATGATGTGTGACAGGACAGAAGCAGCCGGATGAATTCTGAGGTACTCAGAGACATACTGTGTGCTCAAATGCAGCCAAACTGATTGGTCGGCGTTTCATAATACAGATGGACAATGACCCAAAACATAAAGCCAAAGCAACCCAAGAGTTTATTAAAGCAAAGAAGTGGAATATTCTTGAATGGCCAAGTCAGTCACCTGATCTCAACCCAATTGAGCATGCATTTCACTTGTTAAAGACTAAACTTCAGACAGAAAGGCCCACAAACAAACAGCAACTGAAAATCGCTGCAGTAAAGGCCTGGCAGATCATTAAAAAGGAGGAAACACAGCGTCTGGTGATGTCCATGAGTTCAAGACTTCAGGCAGTCATTGCCAACAAAGGGTTTTCAACCAAGTATTAGAAATGAACATTTTATTTACAATTATTTAATTTGTCCAATTACTTTTGAGCCCCTGAAATGAAGGGATTGTGTTTAAAAAAATGCTTTAGTTCCTCACATTTTTATGCAATCATATTGTTCTACCCACTGAATTAAAGCTGAAAGTCTGAACTTCAACTGCATCTGAATTGTTTTGTTCACAATTCATTGTGGTAATGTACAGAACCAAAATTAGAAAAATGTTGCCTCTGTCCAAATATTTATGGACCTAACTGTATCTCCAGGCATCTAAAGCCCTTCAGCTTTCGGGGCCCACCTTATTCTTCCCCCAGCTGCATTGTTCCAGGCCTCTGGCCCATCATTTGGACAGACAGACATTTCAGACTTGACTGTGACAGTCTGCTTAAAATTTCTTATTTTCCCACACTATCTATCTATCTATCTATCTATCTATCTATCTATCTATCTATCTATCTATCTATCTATCTATCTATCTGAGAGATAAAGATTAATCTTTTTTTCCATGAGTGTTGGCATTAATCACTAATCTTTTTATTTTCTCTACAAATAATTTTCCAGTATCCTTTTCATTTTTTATTGTACTTTCACTTTCTTTTTTCGCACTTTAAAATTTTTCGCAAGAACACCAAGACCAGAAGCTTTCTTTTTTTTTCTTCTCCTGCGTAAAGACCACAAGCGGAGGCCATCCACATCAGATCTGCTTTAATATCAACAGATCCTCAATTAAGGTACGTTAATCTTTTCATCATGGCACACCTTCAGCTTGTTCAGTGTTTTGAGTGCAGGATGTTTAGTCATTCTTCCTCCATCGTTAGTGATAGCTTTATTTGTGATAAGTGCAGATTAATTAGTTCTCTGATGGAGAAGGTTGTATCTTTGGAGGTGTGTATCCAGACTTTAGGAAGATGCATTGGACACTTAGTTTTACAGTACACTTTTATGGCTGAGGACTACAGTTAACTTGCTAACTTTAGGACTGCAGTTGTCATGAGCAGTTTTGCACTCAAGTTTCCATCAATGAGTGATAACATCAACAAAACTGACTTCATGTTAAAACCGTTAATGTTATAATGTTGTCTGTTATCACCCAAATGAGGATGGATTCCCTTTTGAGTCTGGTTTCTTTCGAGGTTTCTTCCTCATGTTGTCTGAGGGAGTTTTTCCTTGCCACCGTCACCACAGGCTTGCTCATTGGGGATAGATTAGGGATAAAATTAGCTCATGTTTAAAATCATTCAAATTCTGTAAAGCTGCTTTGCAACAATGTCTGTTAAAAGTGCTATAGAAATAAACTTGACTTGACTTTAGAGAGGGCTAGTGAGAATGAGAACAGTGTAGTTTTTGCAGGGGAAAGTCTGGATGCCCTTGGAGGAGTTAGTAATCCCCCAACTCTGGCATTAGAGCCCTCACAGTGGGGTGAATGGGTGATGACTCGGCGGCATAAGCGTAGAGCGAAAGCGCCCACGGGAGCACCACTCCTCTCCGCTTCACGTATCGCACAGGTTTGCCTTCCTCAGTGATGCACCTGCTGAGAAAGCTGAAAGAGCTCTGGTTATAGGGGACTATATCCCTATATAGGGCATGTGAAATTAGCTAGGCCTTTAGGGGCACCAGCAGCTTTAGTCAGGTGTATACCGGAAGCCAGGGTGCCCAACATAGCAGGCAATCTTAGGGTCCTAGGCAAGCACAGGTTCTCAAAGATAGTTATCCATGTAGGAGCTAATTATATATGCCTTTGTCAGTCTGAGGTTACTAAGAGTAACTTTGTAGAGGTGTTTAAATTGGCGAAGGTGATGTCCGATGCTGTAGTATGCTCTGGCCCCATCCCAATGTGGTGTGGCGATATAGCTTACAGCAGGTTATGGTCACTGAACTGCTGGTTGTCCAGGTGGTGCTCTGAAAACAGCGTGGGCTTTATAGATAATTGGACTAATTTTGAGGGCACTGCTGGCCTGTTAGGGCGGGATGGTATCCATCCCACTCAGGAAGGTGCTGCTCTCATTTCTTGCAGCATAGGTCATAGTCTCAGAACAGGTCTAGTTAACTTCTGACAATCCAGAGCCAAGGCCAGGGAGTAGACGAACAGGCTAAACTGACTGTCTGCTACCGGTAGCTGCACAGAGTTGTCACTCTGGGTCCACTACATCGAGACTGTGTCTGTTCCTTGAGCTAAACAAAAGAAATGCTCAGAGTTTGTTCCAGTAACCTAATTAATATAAAATTAGATCATACTGACTGTACAGCCAGGGCGGCATGGTGGTGTAGTGGTTAGCACAGTCGCCTCACAGCAAGAAGGTTCCAGGTTCGAACCCAGCGGCCGGTGAGGGCCTTTCTGTGTGGGGTTTGCATGTTCTCCCCATGTCTGCGTGGGTTTCCTCCGGGCGCTCTGGTTTCCCCCACAATCCAAAGACATGTAGTTAGGTTGACATGGGGTGCCCTTGAGCAAGGTACCTGACCCATGACTGCTCCCCGGGCGCTCTAGTGTGGCTGCCCACTGCTCTGGGTGTGTGTGTGTGCGCGCGCGTGTGTGTGTTCACTGCTTCAGATGGGTTAAATGCAGAGGATGAATTTCACTGTGCTTGAAGTGTGCATGTGACAAAGGTTTTGTCTTTTGTCGCCAGCACCTTTGATCTAAAGGTGGGGCTATTAAATATTAGATCTTACATCTAAAGCACTAATTGTTAATGAACTTATTACTGATCAGGAGTTTAATGTACTGTGTTTAACAGAAACATGGATTAAGCCAAATGAATATATAGCATTAAATGAAGCGAGTTCTCCTGGATACAGTTATACACTAGCTTTGTCTAACTGGCAGAGGAGGAGCCGTCGTGGTTATTTATAAAGATTATCTAGGTGTAACACAAAATCCTGCTTATAAATTTAATACATTTGAAGTTCTTCATACTAATATAATGTATGTAGCCTTGAAGTCTACCCAATTAATTCCGTTACTTATTATTTACAGGCCCCCAGGGCCATATTCTGAGTTTCTCTCTGAATTTGCAGGTTTTATCTCAGACCTGATTATTTCCTTATACAAAGATTTAGTTGTCTGAGATTTTAATATTCACTTCGAAAGCCCAGAACACCCTTTGAAAACAGCATTTGTGTCCATTTTAGATTCAGTAGGGGTTAATCAGTGTCATAGGACCGACCCATAATGGTGGTCACTCACTCAATCGAATACTAACATTCAGGTTAAACATAAAAAATATAGTCACACTTCCACAGTCTGAAGTTCTCAGATCATTCTCCTCTCATTCAAAATATGTCTGAATAGTAATATATGCACCTCGCCACACTACTCTTTAAACGTACATTTACAGTGGTGCTTGAAAGTTTGTGAACCCTTTAGAATTTTCTATATTTCTGCATAAATATGACCGAAAACATCATCAGATTTTCACACAAGTCCTAAAAGTAGATAAAGAGAACCCATTTAAACAAATGAGACAAAAATATTATACTTGGTCATTTATTTATTGAGGAAAAAGAATCTGTGTGTGTGGCAAAAGTATGTGAACCTTTGCTTTCAATAATCTGGTGTGACTCCCTTGTGCAGCAATAACTGCAACTAAATGTTTCCGGTAACTGTTGATCAGTCCTGCACACCAGCTTGGAGGAATTTTAGTCCATTCCTCCGTACAGAACAGCTTCAACTCTGGGATGTTGGTGGGTTTCCTCACAGGAACTGTTCGCTTCAGGTCCTTCCACAACATTTCGATTGGATTAAGGTCAAAACTTTGACTTGGCCATTCCAGAACATTATTCTTTAACCATTCTTTGGTAGAATGACTTGTGTGCTTAGGGTCATTGTCTTGCTGCATGACCCACCTTCTCTCGAGATTCAGTTCATGGACAGATGTCCTGACATTTTCCTTTCGAATTCGCTGGTATAATTCAGAATTCATTGTTCCATCAACGATGGCAAGCCATCCTGGCCCAGATGCAGCAAAACAGGCCCAAACCATGATACTACCACCATCATTTTTCACAGATGGGATAAGGTTCTTATGCTAGAATGCAGTGTTTTCCTTTCTCCAAACATAACGCTTCTCATTTAAACCAAAAAGTTCTATTTTGGTCTCATCCGTCCACAAAACTTTTTTTTCCAATAGCTTTCTGGCTTGTCCATGTGATCTTTAGCAAACTGCAGATGAGCAGCAATGTTCTTTTTGGAGAGCAGTGGCTTTCTCCTTGCAACCCTGCCATGCACACCAGTGTTGTTCAGTATTCTCCTGATAGTGGACTCATGAACATTAACATTAGCCAATGTGAGAGAGGCCTTCAGTTGCTTAGAAGTTACCCTGGGGTCCTTTGTGACCTTGCCGACTATTACACACCTTGCTCTTGGAGTGATCTTTGTTGGTCGACCACTCCTGGGGAGGGTAACAATGGTCTTGAATTTCCTCCATTTGTACACAATCTGTCTGACTGTGGATTGGTGGAGTCCAAACTCTTTTTAGAGATGGTTTTGTATAAAGAAGATAATGCTGTAAACATCTTTTCTAAGGTCCCACCTTTAAAAGTCTTAAACTTTCTAACTTGTATTGATGTAAAAAAAAACTTATTTAAATTGTTTGATTGTTTAAAAAAAGTATATTTATTTTTACCTGCTTTGGCCATAAAATAGCCACAGATGCCAAAAATGGCAATAAATTAAACAAACAAAGATGGTTTTGTAACCTTTTCCAGCCTGATGAGCATCAACAACACTTTTTTTGAGGTCCTCAGAAATCTCCTTTGTTCGTGCCATGATACACTTCCACAAAGATGTGTTGTGAAGATCAGACTTTGATAGATCCCTGTTCTTTAAATAAAACAGGGTGTCCACTCACACCTGATTGTCATCCCATTGATTTGAAACCACCTGACTCTAATTTCACCTTCAAATTAACTGCTAATCCTAGAGGTTCACATACTTTTGCCACTCACAGATATTGGCTCATTTTCCTCAAATAAATGACCAAGATTAATATTTTCTTATTTGTTTAACTGGATTCTCTTTATCTACTTTTGGGACTTGTGTGAAAATCTGATTGTTTTAGGTCATGTTTATGTAGAAATATAGAAAATTCTAAAGGGTTCACAAACTTTCAAGCACCACTGTACGTCAACTACTGCACAGAGTTTTATAAATGATCTCCCAGACTTATAAACTTTGACTGGGTCACTGTCAGCCCCTGCAGAACTTGATCAGGTAACTGAATGCTTAGTCAACATTCCACTATACTTCAGATAATTTTAAAAGGAAAATGATCAGAGAGAAAAAATTAGTACCCTGGCATAACGATGACACATGCACTTTAAAACGGACCACTTGAAAATTGGAACATAAATGGCGTCAAACAAAATTGGTAGTTTTCAAATTAGCATGGAAGGAGAGCTTCCTGAAGTATAGAAAAGCTCTTGGTGCTGCTAGATCAACATATCTCTCCTCCCTAATAGAAGATAACAAAATAATCCTAGATTCCTATTTAATACTGTCGCAAAATTAACTAGGAATAAGACCACTATAGACATATGCACACCTGCAGTATGTAGTAGCAATGACTTCATGATTTTTTTTTCAATGACAAAATTGAAAATCTCATCTCATTATCTCTAGCTGCTTTATTCTGTTCTACAGGGTCGCAGGCAAGCTGGAGCCTATCCCAGCTGACTACGGGCGAAAGGCGGGGTACACCCTGGACAAGTCACCAGGTCATCACAGGGCTGACACAGACAACCATTCACACTCACATTCACACCTACGGTCAATTTAGAGTCACCAGTTAACCTAACCTGCATGTCTTTGGACTGTGGGGGAAACCGGAGCACCCGGAGGAAACCCACGCGGACACGGGGAGAACATGCAAACTCCACACAGAAAGGCCCTCGCCGGCCACGGGGCTCGAACCTGGACCTTCTTGCTGTGAGGCGACAGCGCTAACCACTACACCACCGCACCGCCCACTTTCATTAATCCCTACATCAAAATCCTCAACTTGTGTATTAGATCCCTTACCTACACGTCTATTCAAACAGATAATACCTGATGTCATTGAACCGCTTCTAAAAATCATAAATTCTTCTCTTAGGATTGGCTATGTACCCAAATCCTTTAAACTAGCAGTTATCAAACCCCTGATTAAAAAAACCTGACCTTGATCCCTGTCAGCTGTCCAATTATCGGCCAATATCAAACCTCCCCTTTATCTCCAAGATCCTAGAAAAAACTGTGGCATGACAGTTATGCTCATATTTACATAGGAATAACATCCATGAAATGTATCAGTCAGAATTTGGACCTCATCATAGCACAGAGACAGCACTGGTTAAAGTAGTAAACTAGAAAAGCACTCAGAGAGCAGACCTCCGCCAAGAACCCTTCAAAAAAATCCAGGATCCAAAAGGTGATCCGGATCACCGCCAAAATTTAATGGATTGTTACTTGTGCCCAGTCACACCTCTGGAAAAAATTTCAGAGCAATCCATTCATAACTTTTCCTGTAATGTTGCTAACAGACAAACCAACAAACCAACGCTACCGAAAACATAACCTTCTTGGCGGAGGTAATGACCTACCGTTGGCGTCTGATCAGGGGGCTGTGTCTCCCTGCTTGTGTTGCTTGACCTTAGTGCAGCATTTGATACCACTGATCATTCCATTTTTTTGGATAGGCTAGAAAATGTTGTGGGAGTTAAGGGAACAGCCCTCTCCTGGCTCAGGTCTTATTTAACTGATCGCTATCAGTATGTTGATGTAAATGGTGATTTTTTTTCTAGACATACTGAAGTAAAGTTTGGTGTTCCACAAGGTTCTGTCTTAGACCCACTGCTTTTTTCTTTATATATGTTACCTCTGGGTGATATTATTCATAAGCATGGTGAGATGTGGGGAGTAGGAGCCAAAAGCAGAACACAGACTAGTAACTCCAATAATAAAAGATTTAATAGGAAAAAATAAACCAAAAATAATCCAAAAAAATGAGGCAGGCAAGGACAAAAATCGCTAGCATAAAAAATAGTCCAGACAAAAAACTTGACACAAAAACACAGTGCAACAAACATGAAAAAAGACAAAAACATAGTGCAAAAAACTGTGACAAGAAACAGGCAAAAACAGAGAGCAAAAATCCAAGAAGCGATAATGGCGCAGAGACAATGTGAAAAAACAGCGAGACGTTCTGGCAAAGTCCGCTTCTTCTTCTTCTTTGGGGTTTTAAGGCAGCTGGCATCCTAAAAAGTTGCATTGCTGCCACCTACTGAACTAAAAACGCAGCGCACTAAATTCTACCATATAGGCCAGTGTCCATTAAAAACTGGAAAAAAGGTCTTCTTTCCTTCCCACTTGACCCCATGTCCAACACACTTTTCAGAGAAACCTCTTCCAGACCAATCTCCTTCAGCTGTCTGATCAGTTCTTGCCTTTGGCAATCGTATTTCCCACAAGAGAGTAACGCATGTCGTACAGTCTCCATTTCCTGGCCGGAACAATTGGTGCATAATCCAGTCTGATGTTTTCCCAAAATAAATAAGGTACTGTTCAGAAATGTATGTCCAATTCTCAATCTAGAAATAATAACATTCTCCTTCCGTTTGCCTCCTCCTCTTTTGTAAACCTGACCTGAGTCTGTTACTCTACTAGTAAGTGAAAAAAGGTGTCTGCCCTTCTGTTCTTGCTCCCAACATGACTGCCAACTCAAAATTATCTCTTGCCATACAATGCTTTTACCCTCTGACTTAGGTGTATGTGGACATCAATTGTGTCTTTTTTGGCTGCCTTCTTGGCCAACTTATCAGCCTTTTCATTTAATGAAATGCCCACATGTGCCGGGACCCATAAAAATGACACCTCCATGCCCCTCCTCTTAGCATCCCTAATTTCCATCAGGACTTCATAGATCAAATCTTGTCGGCTCTTTGCCAATCCCTTACCAAGACTACTGATAGCTGACATACTATCACTACAAATCAGCACTTTCTTATTCTTGAGTTGTTCGGCCCACTGCACAGCCATCAGGATGGCATATAATTCTACTGTATAAACACTTAAAAAGTCTGAGGTTCGCTTACAAGCATGAATATTAAACCTTTGCACAATGAAAGCTGCACCTGTAACACCTGTGTCTTGGTCTTTTGATCCATCAGTGAATACTAAAATATGATCTATATCTTTCACCCACATGACAATGAAACTCATGTACTAAATCTACTTCAGGATTATCACACTTAATTCTAAGCAATCCTAGATCAGTCTCTGGAGCCTCCAATTGCCACAAAGGTATAGAAGGCCACACTACTCCTAAACTAAAAGACTTATCAAGGACCTTCAATTCCTGTGCTACAGCTTCCCCAGTCCACCCAAAGCATAATAATCTTGCCCCCTCTCTCTCCCAGCTTGGCTGAATTACACTTTTTACTGGGTGGTCAGGTCTCTGACCCATCAAATTCACCCAATAGTTTGCTTGAAGCTGCTTCCTTCTCAACTCAAATGGCATTTCACCTGTCTCCACTTGCAAGGAACGCCTCTCCTGTACCGCTCCTGTACAAATCCTTAAAGCCTTAGCTTGGATAACATCCAATCCAGCTAACACTGATTTGGCTGCAGACCCATAAACTATGCATCCATACTCAATCCTTGCCCTGATTAAGTAATTATAAATTTGCTTCAGAGGCGCTACATCAGCCCCCCATTCCAGTCCAGAAAGACATCTCATTGAGGACCTTTTTACTTTTATCTATGACTTTTGATATATGTTCTCTCCATGTCAGCCTTTCATCAAAGATAACACCAAGGAATTTAAAACTTTTCTGCCTTTCTAGGGGACTTCCATACAAATGCAATCGCAGACACTCATCAATTTTCTTTTTTGTAAAAAACACCACTTTAGTCTTCTCCACTGAAAATCTAAACCCCCATTTCCTACCCCAGTCCTCCACTGTACTGAGAGATTCCTGGACCTTCTTCAGAGCATACTTTATATTTTTCCCCCTCTTCCACAGACTACCATCATCTGCAAACAGTGACTTTCCAATTCCTGGCTGAACATTATTAAAGACGTCATTAATCATAATATTAAACAAAAGTGGGCTTATCACACTTCCTTGAGGAGTTCCATTTTCAACCAAGCATTTTCTTGATACATCATTCCCTATCTTAACCTGAATGCTTCTATTATTCAAAAAATCTAACACCCAGTTAAACATGTTCCCGCCAATCCCAAGTAAGTGCATTTTAATTAAAAGGCCATCAACCCACAGCATATCATACGCCTTCTCCACATCCAAGAAGACTGCCACCACAGTTTCCTTATTTAACTGTGCCTTCCTTATATCATCTTCTAGACAAATTATGGAATCAGTGGTACGTCTTCCCTTTCTAAAGCCACTCTGACAGCTAGCCATAAGCCCCTTTTCCTCAATAAAGTGCATTAGTCTACAATTTACCATCCTTTCCATCAATTTTCCAAACTGAGAGGTTAATGCTATTGGTCTATAGTTTGCTGGATTGCTAGCATCTTTTCCTGGCTTCTTAATTGGTACAATAATGGCCTCCTTCCACCCTGTAGGAATTTTGTCTTCCTCCCAAACTTTATTATATAAATTCAACACTTTCTGAATACTTGTATCACTCAAATGTGATAACATTCTATAGCAAATGGCGTCTTTATCAGGGGCTGAGTTTCTGCACTGCTCCAAAGCATTTCTCAGTTCTCTAATAGTAAAAGGAACGTTATATTTATCCTCCAGCTTTCCCTTCTTTTGGATAGCATCAGCATACAAACTCCTTGTTTCCTCTCTACTTCTTTCTTCATCTGTCAGGTTCCTAGAACTATGTACTATGCTCAATGTGTTCACCATCATTTCTGCTTTTTCCCTGTTAGTGACAGCCAACTGATCACCATCTGACAAGATCGGGTAACTCCACTCTCTCCTATTACCCTCCATTCTCCTAATCATTCCCCACACATCATTAACGTCAACATCACTCCCAATGGTGCTACAGTATTCCCTCCAGTATGCTCTTTTCCTCTGTCTTATCACCCTCCTCACCACTGCATGAGCCTGCTTATAAGCAATTAAATGTTGAAAGTTATGCGTCCTTTTTAGCTGTCTAAAGGCTCTGTTTCTTGCCCTCACAGCCTCATCACATTCAACATTCCACCAAGGGACTGCTCTTTTACCCAATCTTCCTGAGCTTTTAGGAATGGTGGCTGCTGCGGCCATAGTAATACTCTGGCGCAGTTCCATTTCATGGCTTTCAACATCTCCTGACTCCTGAACTGAGCTTATGTTCAAGTCAGCAGTTACCATATACTCCTCCCAGTCTGCTTTTCCAAAAATCCACCTCCCTTGGCCAACGTCTGGGCTCAGCCTTACATCAATGCCTACTTTACATAACACTGGATAGTGATCACTACCAATAGTGCTGTCTCTATTCACTTCCCATTCGCACTTTGGAGCCAGCCTATTCGACAAAAAAGTTAGGTCTAGTGCTGACTCTTTACCTGTCCTAACATCAATCCTAGTCCCACTACCATCGTTTAAACAGACTAAATTTCTGTCATTCATCACTTCTTCAATTACTTGACCATTGCTATCTGTTTTATCCCCTCCCCACAGTGTGTTATGAGCGTTAAAATCTCCAGTCCATATAACATTTTCCCTATCTTGCCCTTCTACAGTCTCTAGTGTAACCAATTCAAGCTGCTTACAAGGGTTGTAGTAGTTTATAACCACCACACTTCTAGTAGCTGTCCATACTTCAACTACCACATATTCTTGCTCTCTGCCTATGCCCAGCACCCTGTATGGAATCCCCTGTCTTATCAAGGTAGCACAGCCCCCTCCATTTCCCCCCTCTCTATCTCTTCTAATGACTATATAGTCAAACAAAACAAAATCAAATTTGGGATTAAGCCATGTTTCTTGAATACATACAACCTCTGGTTTTACATCCATGCCATCTATTACCTGTTTAAACTCCTGTCCATTCGCTAACAAACTCCTTGCATTCCATTGGAAAAGGAACATAATAAAGAGATCATCCTGCCCCTCCTTCCTGACTCAGTTGTGCCACACTAAGGCCATCCCTGACCTCCTCCCACTTTAAACCCAACATCCCCAAATGCTGAATCGCTGCCTTTGTGATAATTTGAATTCTCTCAGTTTTTGACCTAACCTCAGAGGTAGCATTAATCACTCCTGCAATAAAAATGACCAGATCTCTCTTCTCTCTCTCCTTGACTTTCTTTTCCTTAGCTGAGTCTTGCCTCTCCACCTGGTGGTCCTTCACTGTAACTGCATCCCCCCATGTCTCTCCATACTCCTGGACTGATCCACTCTTAACTGCTTCTGCATATGAGACTTTTCCCTTCAATTTCACATTATGTATCTCTGTCTCTCTCCTCATAACCTCACAGCCCCAATATGCAGCACTGTGTGACCCTCCACAGTTACAGCATTTGGGTCTCGTGTCCTCACCACAATCTTCATATGTATGAGCTCCACCACATTTAGCACAAGTCTGTTGCCCTTTGCAAACTTTGGCTACATGACCAAACTTTTGACATTTAAAACATCTCATTGGTTTATAGATGAACTCCCTCACTCTATATCTCATGAATCCATAGTAAAGCTCTCTAGGCATCTCTTTTGTGTTAAACTCAATCAAAACTGACTCCGTTGCCTTCTTCTCAACACCCCTTGTCAACCGTTTTGCACTTTGAACAGCGTCACATTTCTCTCGTAGATTTTTAACAAGCTCACTCATCTGCGTGGTCAAAGGAATGCCATAGATCACACCCTTACTACCAGAATTACCAACCCTCACAACTTGTATTACCTTCTCCTTCCCAATGATCTGCAGTTTTCCTGCTCTCTCTGCCTGCTCTTCAGATGTGCAAACAATTAATAAATTGCCATCATTTAACACACCAGCATATCTCACCTCACCAACCTGCTTCTTGATAATATTCGTCAGCTTTATTGGATCCACGTTTTTCACTCCATCCCCTTCAAACCTCACGACAACTCTAAAATTGTCATCCCTGTCTCTAACTTCCCTCGGTCGTACCGCCTTAAGCTTTTTCCTTAACTGCCAGCTACCGTCATCCTCATCTGAACCATCCATACGCCGACTCTCATCTTCCTGACTCCCCATGACTGAGAGCCAGCCCTCCCACCCTGCATTCAACTGAGGGACCCCCCCAAAAAAAGAAAAAAAAATTGTTTACTTTTCAAAGAACTTTAAATCGTTCAATCCTCATAATAAACCAAGCCCAAACACATAACACACACAATTAGAGTTCTTCAGCAACAACTTCAAACACAGCACCAGCGATTTGGCATTACTAGTTCCAGCCCCAGCTAGCAACCGCCTTCCCCTGCTTTTCTCGGCCTCCTCCCACTCTGGCAAAGTCCTCTTCTGAGAACGGCCTATTTATGCACAGCAGAGCAACCAGGAAGTGAATGCCAGCAAGATGAAAGTCCCGTCCCGGATCGGCGCTGAACTGGGAGATAATAAATATCTGAAGTGGAAGTCTGGAAACAGGGCTAGGATGGACAAAGGTCCTCCCTGTAGTACTCACACAAATGAGGATGCAAACTAGGCCTAAACATGGGTTAAGCCCATTTGAAATTCTGTTTGGACAAGTACCCAACACGGGGATAGGGCCAGCCCAAGGAACACTGCTGAACACCACACTGTGTGATGATGCAATGTTGAATTACTGTGCAACGCTGTCCTCTGCTTTGAAATCTATCAACAAACAGGTAAAAGAAGTGCTTCCCAAGCCCGCTGAGGGACCTCTGCATGATCTACAACCAAGGGATTGGATAGTGGTGAAGGACTTCCAACGAACCAAGTGGAACAAGCCATGGTGGAATGGCCCATTCCAGGTCCTGCTCATGACCCCAACGGCAGTGAAGGTCACAGGCAGAGTGAGGTGGATCAACGCCAGCCACTGCAGGAAGGTTCCTGAACCGGCTGAGCAGGAGGAAAAGGAAGGCCTAAGTGATCCGAACGCTAATAAAGCGCGTGAGGAAGAAAGGCTTAGTTAACATAAAATGAAGGGGGTAAATCATAAGCTAGGTCCAGTCGTGGGCTTGAGCATCCTGATCCTGCTGGGGCTCACGGGAGGATTCATGTGGTGGTCGATACAGGGAACCCAGGTTGACACAGAGTCGAGACAAGGGAGACATCCAACTCATAATTTGTATTGGCAGTATGCTATTTCATAGCTAAACAGGTCAAATTGTCAAGTTTGCTCCGTTTTCTGTTAATGTTGTATGTCTGTGTTTCAGAGGCAGCTGACAAATATTGGTTACCAGATGGTGAAAATGGACCCAGACAACTTGCCTGACTGAATTCCAAACCCACGCGAAGACTATAACCCACCATTTGACGACGTCAGCACAGCTGATATGAAATTGGCCCTAGCTTAAAACACTCATTTGTGGTTGTTTTTTCTGTTCTATTGTTTATTAATCTATGTATATAGCTTGCTAGCATTAACTTAAGATGTCTATGTCTTACAAAACAGCCTTAGCATTATCCCTCTACACTCAATGACATGTTAAGTCGAATCTCTCCGGGAACTCTTACCACTGAAGTTGTGTACATTTCTTTCTTTTAGCAATTATTATCCTGCAGGATAAAAAGGGGGGAAATGTGAAGGAAATTTAGCAAATGAACATTCCTATTCTCTGTTATTCTGTGTGTTAAGCTCAAGTGGCCTAGTGTACTGAGTTGTTTTTCCCACATGCTGTAATCAGTGTAGGAAATGGGTGCCCGCCCCACCGCCCGTCGCGGTCAGTTTGCAGCAAGGACGGAATGAATTTATAAGTTGCCAGCCCCACGGGCGGTCCCTCTTTGAGGGGGTTCATCGTTCTCTCGATATTTCATCATATTGAAGGACTTTTTAAGACATTTTCACTAGATTCTGTTGGTTTGTTTACCGACGCGGATGTGGCCATATTGTTTTCGCTTAGAAATGAAACGAGCGCTCTGATTGGCTGTTGCTTCGGAGGTTCAGCCAATCAGACAGCTCGATACACACAGCTCAGTGAAATCCAACCCAAGTCTCCCCAAGTCACATCTATGTCTGACTTTGAAAACCAGCATCCTACCACATGAGTCTTGTCAAAATATCACATAAAATTGATTGTTAATTGTTCCAAATATCTGAAAATGTTGTATCTTGGGATAAAACCACCTGAACCAAAGTTATTGTTATAATGCAGAATGTCATGGAAGAGAAACAAGCAACACAGCAAAGCTATTAAACATTGATACACACCTAGCTGGAACCCCCAGGTTATGCTGTGCTCACATTGCCTGGTTAGCAACCCATGCAGCAATGCACAGAAGCTGCCCCACATGCAGTTATGTTACAAGCCAGCTAGCATACTAGAGGGAGTGGGTTAGGGGTTGAAGGGTACATAGTGTGCAGGATAGGGTACAAAGACAGCAGCGCTAACACCACATTATTTTTTGTTAGATAGGAACTCAATCGAACATAGGTCACATATACATTTATATACATAAACACCAGTAATAAATCATAAAACTAAATTGAATATATGAAATTACATGCATGATACAACATTACATGCATTGCCTCTTTTACAATTTTTCAAAAATTATGCGATATTACGGTGGATTATAGTTGAAATTGGGGCAGGCAACTTTTCAGAGTTGCCTGCCCTGTGGTCCGGCTGATATTTTCCATGAATTTCCTACACTGCTGTAATCGCCTTTTTGTGCCCTTGGCTGGTGATAAGCAGGGTGTCTGAGTTCTCCCTAACCACGCATCCGCCTGCACATCCCAGAGCACGCCAGTTGCACGCTTTAACAAAGCTTCATAGAAAGCCTCGAGCCAATCGCATGCAGATACGAACAGTAAGCGAATGCCTTTAGAGTATAATAGATAACAGCCACTAAGACACAACTCAGGGTGCGTACTCTTGGTATCACCTGAGGTGGTGTCGTCATCTTTCCTTTTCCTGTTTTATATCTCTGTTTATATGATCTACTATACGGTAATAAATAACTGAAAAGACAACTGCTAAGCATTCTGAAGTGTTAATTAGAAGTTTCCATTACACTAGCATAAGCTAATCCAACAACATTAACTCAAGCTCATATACAGACATGTCCATGATAATCCCTGCTAATGCTAGCCACTTGGCTATCATGTGAGAACCTGTGCAAAGCTCATTGTTCATAATCTTCCAGGTAACATTTTCCAGCTAGCGAGAATAAACTATCCTGATAAGATATCTGGGAGGAGATGTCCTAGTAGCTATTATTAACATAATGATTTAACATTTTTCCAATTAAATAGTAGGGCTGTCGAAGTTAATGCGATAATAACGCATTAACGCAATCTCAATTTATCGCGATTAAAAAAATAGTGCCGTTAACGCAAATTTTAATTTGGCCCTGCGAGTCACCCGTAGTTCCTGTTGAGGCTTGTCGTGCGCTGCTTCAATAAGAGTAAGTGTGAGTGATGGAGAAAGGTCTGTTAAATGGGAAGTTTCATTTCAAAAGTTTCATTTCAAAAGAAGAGTGTGATTGAGTTGGTTTTGGTATGCACTTTGCAGTTCTAAAATACTTTTGTAAAGTGAGATTTCAGTATGCTGTAGCACTGTGATATGACACTAAATGTCTTTATTGAAGTCCAACAGCAATTTATTTTTGTTTGCACAGTACTGTGAAATCCTATAGGCTGTGACTGAATACAACTCCAGCACAATTGAAGTTTTATTTCATTTTTATTTTCTTTTGTCACACATGTCTGAACTGAGGCACAGTAGTATGTGACTACATGTCTTATATTTGAGACTACAGCTCCCTAATCCATCACAAAATCCAATTTTGTGTTTTGTATGTTCAGTACTGCCTAGTATGTGAGTGAATAAACTCCCTTACCATTTTCTCTTGTCCCAGCAGTTTTTAATTGTAACATTTCACTTTAAAAGCCTTATTCATTTACATAGATTAAAAAAAAAATGCGATTAATCGCGATTAACTTCTTGAAATTCTGAGATTAATCGCGATAAAATTTTTTAATTGTTTGACAGCCCTATTAAATAGTAGATATTAAGGCTGAAGGTTTAGCATAAGAGAGTTATCTTTGGTTGTAAAGAATAAAACATTATAAAATGTAACAATTTCAATACAGTCCAAATGTAGAACCACATCTCTCTTTAAGTGTTACTGGTCAATCACCAAGGCTTCCATGTTGTTGTTAAACATGATCCTGCCATTCACCTCTTGGCTGCACTCTGGGCGTTTGAGGATCTCCAGCACTCTAGCCTTCAGCTCTGGTGAAGTACTCTTACTAAACTCTGGTATCCCCGTCAGAAAATCCAGCATCAGCTCTTCTTTCTCATCTCTGGTTGTGAAACACTCAGTGATGTCAAAAGTGGACACAAAACTGTAGCTCTTGTAAGGGATTTCTTTGGCATCTAAGAAGCTTTTGATGTCTGCAGCTGTGACAGGACTGCTGTGCACCAGATTATGGTAGTGTCTCCATAAACCACTCCACCCACTATCTCCTGCAGGGGGAGCAATTAATTAGCCAGCTAGCTCTGCAATACCTGCCCTGTATGTTATTTTTATTCACCTTGTACCTCATGAGTTCATACAAAAAAATAAATCTGTCAATGTGGTGTGTGTACCTGAGACCAGGATGATGAGAAGTTTGCCATCTTTGCGCAGTAAGCTTCGGAAGAAGGAAACTGTCATCTCTGGATCCTTCACATAGTACAGCATCTTTGGAGTGACACAAATGAGACCAATCATCAGGTGCCACAAAACATTTTAGTGGTTACTTTAAAATTGCTAATACATCTTAGCATCTTAGTACTATAGTACAACACTGTGGTGCCACATTGTTTTATAAAAAAAAAAAAAATCTTATTAGCAGAGGAAAAAAAAAACTTTTTTTAAAGCATAAAATGGAACATTTATCAGTACCTTAAAATGAATAAAAACAAACAACATTGCTTTATAAATAACTAATCCTGTTTCTTTAGCAATATTTATAACAAAGAATATAATTTGATTAAAGAACAGTGAATTGTTTAGAAAGCAGGGAGCTACAATGAAATTTTATTTAAACAAAGCTTTGGCCATTGAGTTTATGTACAAACCTGAATCATGTGAATGAAGTCCATCTTCCTGTCAGGGTTTCTCTGCTTCCAGTCGCTCTCAAACGCGGATGCCGTCATCATATGAAATCTGAAGGTGGCATGATCAAGGCCAGGTGTCTTCAATGCTAAACCTAAACAGGTTTGATATCAGTACAGTATAATTAAGTTATTTTACAAAATTGAGTTGTACATGAACTGATAGCCATGTACGACAAGATTGAGTGGAATAACTGTTTTATTCTATCCACATTCACTGGATTTTGAGAAACAGCATTTTTATTTTTTGCAAATTCAATAAATAAAAACTTTATACAAAAAGTCTGACAAAATAATTTCCGCTTAGAATGTAAAAAAACTGCCAAAATGACAGTAGCAAATTGTGAAAAATGCTATTATAATAATTCTCGAAAAATAAAAAAAAGATACGTTCTTACTATCAAATACTGTTATTCCATATTGTGTTGCTTTTTTGTATTTTTATGGGTTTTGTTTTCAAGTAGAGTTTTTATTTCATCCTTGGTTGGTTCAGCACCACGCGCCACTATTTTGTTTTTTCTCTACTCACAGTATATGAGCTAATATCATAGTAGTAGTGTAGCCAATCAGAGCACATGATTGCTCATATCCAGTGAATGTGGATAGAACAGCCTATAGGCTATAATCCAAACTATACATAATATACTCTGCTGCTGTCCAAGGCTGAAGCTGTTAAAATGTTTGTTGATGTTTACCAGCAGCTTGTCAACAAAGTCAACAAAAGCAGATAAATCTCTTTCACCCTGAACCTGTTCCTTCACTCATAGGAATTGTGCCCAGTCTCTCTGCAGGGCTTCCTTGAACACCAAGTTTCCTCTAGAAGGAGCGGACAGCTGTCATCAGGTCACAAAATGAATTGTCCTTGCCCTGTAGCTTTAAATTCAGTTCGTTCAGGTGTTAAGTGATATCAACCAAAAAAGCCACAATATCCATCTACAATATCCAACATATATTAAACATTTACACACATTTATCATGTTATCACCCAGATAAGGATGGGTTCCCTTTTGAGTCTGGTTCCTCTCAAGGTTTCTTTCTCATGTTGTCTGAGGGAGTTTTTCCTTGCCACTGTCACCTCAGACTTGCTCGATAGGGATGAATAAAATTAGTTCATATGTTTAAAGTCTTTATTTTTCTGTAAAGCTGCTTTGCGACAATGTCTGTTGTTAAAAGCGCTATGCAAATAAACTGACTTGACATTTACAGGACTATAGAGTATGTGTATGAGGTTAGGGTAAATACTGTAGAGGTTAGGAGTAGGGTATATGCTATAGGGTTTAGGGCAGGGATGTTCAATCTTATCCACAAAAGAGTCAGTGTGGCCGCAGGCTTTCATTCCAGCCAAATAGGAGGTATAGTTGATTGAACACCAAGATGAACTGATTAAACAAGTGAAATCAAGTGTGACTTCTGCTTGGTTTGAATGAAAGCCTGCAGCCACATCAGCACTTTATGGATGACACTGATGGTGTAGGCTATTGGGTGTAGGGTGCTATAGGGGGTGTGCGCTACAGGGTGTAGGTTGTGTAGGGAAAATTTGATCGGCTACAAGTCAAGGATAGCCCATTCCCCGCTGTAGAGATGAGTGAAGCCATTTGGCCACCATCTTACCACTCACATCGCATGTATTTGGCTTATGTGTGAAACTGTCATATCCGATCAAATTTTCCCCAAGAATAGGCATCTCCTGACTTTTTTCCCCTTTCATTACCTCCTCTTATTTACTCAACTTTACCCACATTCCTTAAGTATATTTATAGTGCTCCCCTTCATGGTTATTGTTTTTTTCCCTCCCCCTTTTCCAGTTCAGTCTCTGATCATGCATTTTGAACAGCTCTTTTACTACTATAATTATTTTTATGGAAATTTTCAGTTTTCTTTGTACAGGAAATCACATATTGGACGCTGTCCGGGAAATAAGCCGTTGACCAAGAAATATGATCAACCCTGATTTAAGAGTACTTATCAATATACTTGCGCATAATTTAAACTAAAATCATGTAGTTAAAACAGACAATCATGCCCCTTTTGTCAATTTGTGCAAGTGGGTATGACATGTGTAGATCTACATTGTCGATTGTGCTTAGCCTTAAGTAAATGAAAATAACTACTGACCAAACTAGAACAATGACATATCTCTTTATTTGCATCCCTCACTGCCATTTCTGCCTAAGACTATGGTCCTTCTTTCATTTAGGCTACTGAGGCTAATTTACTCAGTTCATTTTTTTTCTTTTTGAATTTGAGCCATTGAGCTTGAGCTCTCACATTCAATATCAAACATGTCTAGACTTTGGCTTTGATCCAGTCTGGGACATTTCCATCGAAAATCTGACACAGTCACAGTGTTCATCCCTGATATCAATGTCAGATTTTCAGCAAAAACAGACAAGACGATGAGACAGATTTTCTGTTATTTTTTTCTTTCACTCTTGCAAACCATCATAAAATGCTATGGTGGGTCCACGCAAATGGCACTGTACAAACACATGTATAAATGATCACACACTATCAATACTCACAGGTGAAATGTCTGTCCACAACCTCTGACTTGACGGTTTGTACCGTTCACTGCTGCACATGCAGGCATTTTTCTTGTAATTTTTCTCACCAACTACATGAATAAATTGTCCAGTTTTGTGTAGCTTCCAGTAGCCTAAATGACTGTTCTGCTCCGCGATGTGAATGGTAAGATGGCAGCCAGATGGCTTCACTCTGACAAGCCTATGAGCTCTCCAGATTTTTACGCTGAGCTCAGTGAGTCTAGTCATAGTTTTGGGGGTGGACTCAGTGTGTGTGGGGGGGGAAACAATCCTTTCCCCCATCCTAGGAAAGCCATACTGTCTATGGGGGAAGTGCGGTTTTTAAACTCCAAAGGTGTTATGTCTTACATATGGCCCTTTTCCACTACCCTTTTTCAGCTCGCTTCAGCTCACTTCAGCCCAACACGGCTCGCGTTTCGACTACCAAAGAACAGCACGACTCAGCTCGCTTCAGCCCTGCTTAGCCCCTAAAACTCGCACCGTTTTGGAGTGGGGCTGAAGTGAGCCAAACCGAGCCGAGTGAGGCTGGGGGCGTGAGCAGACACTCCCCTGTGCACTGATTGGTGAGGAAGAGTGTCCTCACATGCCCACACACGCCCCGTGAGCACGCTGGGATCTGTAAACACCGTAAACCCGGAAGAAGAAGAAGAATTACGAGAATTTCTGAAGCCTTATGCGCCTCGCCTCATCTATACGCTCTTGACAGTATCTGTTGGCGTTGTCGGTGACAACAAGCCACAGAACCAAGACCAGCAACACTAACGACTCCATGTCCTCCATGTTTATTGTTTACTATCCGGGTCGTGAGACTACCGCTTAAAAGCTCACTGATGTCACTGTTTGCGCTGCTTAACGACATCACGTGACGTCCACCCACTTTCACTAACTCCACCCAATGTGTCCACCCACTTCCAGCCAGCACGGTTCAGCGCGGTTGTAGTCGAAATGCAATTCCAACAGCCCCGCTCAGCTCGACTCAGCCCAACTCAGCACGGCACGGCTCAGCCCAACTCAGCCGTGTTTGTAGTGGAAAAGCGGCAATAGAGGGCTTGCTGTCAGTTGAAAGGGACAGATACATCCAAAAACTGAACAAAGCTGGATTGGATTGAATTGTCCGTATTTGATGAAAGACTCCATAAATGATTCAACCAAATGGCCTGAAGTGTCATTTCCAGACATTTGTTTTGCTACTTTGTTGAATTACCTGGTAAAAGACACTTATACTATTTACCATATTTAGGCTACCGTAGGTATGATTAAGTAAACTAATCATAATAGCATCACCCTGTATCCATGTATGCAATGATGAAATAGACTAGCCATCTTAATTTTGTGGCTGCTGAAGTTTGTTTCTCTACTGGGGAACAGCAAGGGTGTGTAGTCCGGGTGAGTTTTATCATCCTTTTTTAAACCTACAGCAAGACAGTTTAAAACACAGTAATGAACAGGGAAGTGCAGGCAGTACATTTTAAATGGCGGGAACTAGGAAGCTACCATTGTCATGTTGCTGTAAAACATGTTATGAAATTACTCAGGTTGGTAAACTTCTGCTAATCATGGTAGTTCACTTGACTTGGAACAATTAATTAAAAATTCGTATTTGGTTCTGTCACTTGATTTGGAATCCTAAAAAATTTCAGTTCTGGATTTTTCAGTTTGTTCTGCGTGCAGGAAGCCACACAGCGACTCTTCGACATGGTAGTAAATGGTTTGTTTTCCCCACGGAAAGAAAGGATGAGATGTTCTGTGGGTGTTCCCAGATATGCTGACTGTATCTATACACTGACTGCCGCAAAGACGTGAAAAGCTGCGCGACTTAAAATAAGACTACCATAAATGCAAGAAAAGTTGCATAGATGAAAATAGAAATGGTCGATCAGAATCTAATAATAGGTCTGGGTCCGTATTGAACAGCGTCTGGGTCCAGATTTGGACCACAGTCCGCCTACTGGTGACTACTGGTGCCCTATAGCACACACCCTACAGTGCCCACCCTACAGCCTACTGCATGCACACACCCAATACCCTGCAGTGCATACCCTAGAGTGCCCACCCTACAGCCTACTGCACACACAGCCTACCGCGGCGCACACACACACTACAGCGTGCACAACCTACACCCTGTAGCGCACACCCCCTATAGCACCCTACACCCTATAGCAGTGTTTTCCCCAGAAAAAAATTAAAGCCCTAAATTCTGGCATGATAAAACACAGACAATTGATCGCCAACGGCGCAAAGTGAAACTGGGGGGGTCCGGGGGCATGCCCCCCCCCGGAAAATTTTTTGAAAATAGATGCTCTCAGGTGCATTTTCAGGGTCTCTGAGAGGTTTTAGATACATGATTATAGGATAGATTTTAACAGTGCTTCAATGATTTCTGACCTAAATAGTATTAATGTATACACATTTGAAATTTCACCTTAAAGTTCAACATGCAAGTTAAACTGTTTTGTTATAGATTACTTACATATACGATAGATTTGAAAATCTACGGGGATACCTTGCACTTAATTATCTATGATCAAGTAGTGTTGTAACAAAAATGTGCATGAAAATATGAACAGTGGTTTGCTCCAGCTTATGCAATCCAATGAAGAGAATCAATCATCATGACCTCCTGTTGATCACAAAGGGATCTGAACCCAAGAACTGCCACCTTAAAATAAGTTGCTGTATTACTATAACTGTAATGATTTAGAATGTTTCTGATGCAATTACCATAATATATGTATAACTAAGATGCACTGAAAAGTAAGGCAACTGCATATTATAAAGTTTAAATTTTGGCACTTTATTAAATGGACTAGATTAAGATTAAAACATATTTAAGCCATAAAGACCCAGACCCATAACACCTTTAAGGAAAATTATGGGGGACGTAACACAGACTAAATAGACCCTGTAGAACACAATTCTAGCGTTTTTTTTTTCTCAATGGCACCCTTCCTTCATGTAGAGCTGAAATGTGACATATATGTCACATTGGGTCTTTAAGATAAATTTATTTTACTCATGTGAATGAATGCAACTGATAGCTGAAACCAAATAAGCTGCCTTTTTATTTGCATCAACATAACATTATAATTGTACATCTTCACTTCAGTAATAAACAAAAATGTAGACTTGTATACCTTGCATATATTTGCATTTTTCTTGTATAATTGCACAAAAATGTAAACTGAACACAAACGGTACCTCATGTTAGAGGTCTTTGAAAAAACTGAGTGTAACTCTGAAATACTAATGAACAGAATCCAGTTTTCAAATCCAAAACACAGTTGCTTAACAAAAAGTGCAAAACGCTTGTTATAGGTGTTTATTGTCTTTATTGCTCTTTTCTGTATTGTACCTATCAGCTGCAGGGTGGTTTTGTAGGTGTTTCCCCAGACTTCGACACAGTAAGTCAGATATGGCAAAAATAACAAGTAATATAGAGTACGCAAAGATTTGCAATCAAGAATATGTTTTGTTTTCCACAGAATTGCAGAGCACTTTGCCAGTTTTGCTCGTATGTATCCTATATGAGGTTTCCAGCAGACTTTATGATCCAAAATCACACCAAGAAATTTAATTTCCTGTACCATTTCTATCTTAGTATTGTCTATTATCAAATCTACATTACAATCTATTTTGTGTCTCCCAAACAACATTATCTTTGTTTTGCTTAGATTTAATGATAATTTATTTTTGTCAAACCATAGTTTTAGTTTATTTATTTCAGTTGTGATTGTCTCCAAAGTTTGCTGCAAATTCTCACTGGAACAAAAAA
This sequence comes from Neoarius graeffei, assembly GCF_027579695.1. Classification (NCBI taxonomy): domain Eukaryota; kingdom Metazoa; phylum Chordata; class Actinopteri; order Siluriformes; family Ariidae; genus Neoarius; species Neoarius graeffei. The sequence goes on from NC_083571.1 coordinate 77,559,189, forward strand.
TATTGGTGTCGTCTGTAAACAAAACAAATTTCAGTACTTGTGAAACTCTACATATGTCATTGATATATAATATGAATAATTTCGGACCTAATATTGACCCCTGTGGTACCCCGCATGCAATGTTCATGAAATCAGATTTATGGTCACCTATCTGCACAAACTGTTGCCTGTTTCTTAAATAGCTCGACAACCAGCTCCACCCAACTCCCCCAACACCACACTTTTCTAGTTTACTTAATAATATACTGTGATCAATGGTATCGAATGCTTTTTTTAGGTCCACAAATACATGCCAAAACACATGACAAAACATTTCAATGAGGCTGAAAGTAGAAAAATATTTAGTATGTGTCATTGTTATTGCTATATTATTATTGTTATTGATGGTTATTAATTAATTGATATTGATCTATTACTATTGTATTGTTAATTGTATGTGCTGATGGTTGAAAAGTATTCCTCATGCATTTTATTGGTATTTGTGTTAGCATTACATGCTAATTCTTCTTGAGTAAAACATGATGATTGTAATATTTTTGTTTCAATATGTTGTCAAGTTAAGACAAAATAGTTTCTTACTTTAACATCATCATAGTAACTGAAAATACTATGATATTTGCCTAAATGTGACATACGTCACATCGTTTTTTTCACTGCGGTTTTGAGGCTGAAGTCCCTATGTTACATATATGTCACAACGATATTTTTATTACCTGTTCTATATGAAAACACACAGTAAACATAATTCTGACACCAAATATTTACAACAGCATGTCTTATATTTTCATTACAATTGTTAAATGACTCTAAACTTACCTTAAAAATGAAAAAAATACTTTTTAGCATGAGCTGCTCTGACCAGCATGTCTCCCCCTACTGTCAGCCATTATTGGAATGGTTTTTTTCACCAAATAAAAGTCACATGACTGGACACATGACCACCCAGGACGTTATGCAGGTGTCATACTGGGACTTAATGAAAAAAAAAAATACAGATAGCAGTTTACATGGAAAATTCTAGACCATCAAATGTCATGTTACACCCATGTAACACTGGGTCCTTATGGGTTAAAGGAAAAGAAAACTTAATTCATACATTTAAGTTTGCAGAAAGATTATGTATTTATAAAAACATTCATGAAGGGAATTTGTTAATAAGTGTCAAATGTAGCATAATTTCGAATAATAATGATAAGCATATTTGGCAGTGTGATGTCACTGTGACCCTTTAACAAAAGAATAATCCGCAGCCTTCTTTTGTTAAATGGATCCCAGGGACATCACACTGCCAAAAATGCTTATGATTATTATTTGAAATTATGCTATATTTGACACATTTGGACAACTTCACTTCGTGAGAGTGTTTATAAGTACATAATCTTTCTGCAAACCCAAACTAATGAATTAAAGTTTTCTACTCCTTTAAAGCAGATTAATTTTCCTTGGCTTTTGTTTGGCCCAATGTTGGGCAGCCCTCTCATAGTCCATCTCACTGTCATCCATGCTGATGTGGATCAAATTGTCCAGCGAGTCTTCTCCTAGCTTATTAAAGTCAGTCGGCTTTGTTCGTCTGGTGGGGGACAACATCGGCAGCCAATGAGATCGCTTATAATGAATTGGAAACTTCCGGGATATTTGACGTTTTCTTTCGATATTTTTATTGGACGGTTTGAACACGTGATCTTGACACAGCCAACAGATTAGTTTGTTTACATCATACCACGCGGACATATTACTTTGACAGAATCAACACAAACATTGGAAAAAAAGACCGCTTGTTTAACACAAATATCAATCAGTATGTAAATGGATCTGTTATTTGCTCTCCTATGTATCTAGTTACTTGTCGGTAGGAAATTTTAACGTATCGGTATAAATCTAAGCGTATCGGATTTTAACTAAAGCGACTAAGCGTATCGGCAGGCAGAGCAAGCGTATCGGGCCCGATACGCTAAAACGCTTTAGGGAAAACCATGCTATAGCCTACACCATCAGTGTCATCCATAAAGGGCTGATGTGACTGCAGGCTTTCATTCAAACCAAGCAGAAGTCACACTTGATTTCACTTGTTTAATCAGTTCATCTTGGTGTTCAATCAACTATACCTCCTATTTGGCTGGAATGAAAGCCTGCGGCCACACTGACTCTTTTGTGGATAAGATTGAACATCCCTGCCCTAAACCCTATAGCATATACCCTACTCCTAACCTCTACAGTATTTACCCTAACCTCATACACATACTCTATAGTCCTGTAAATGTCAAGTCAGTTTATTTGCATAGCGCTTTTAACAACAGACATTGTCGCAAAGCAGCTTTACAGAAAAATAAAGACTTTAAACATATGAACTAATTTTATTCATCCCTCGAGCAAGTCTGAGGTGACAGTGGCAAGGAAAAACTCCCTCAGACAACATGAGAAAGAAACCTTGAGAGGAACCAGACTCAAAAGGGAACCCATCCTTATCTGGGTGATAACATGATAAATGTGTGTAAATGTTTAATATATGTTGTATTAAACCCTAGTTGAGATGAAACACTGCTCGCATGTTGGACACATAATGACCCAGATGAAGAATAATAATGACCAGATGTGAGTGTGTAACCTTTATATTTATCCAGCATGTCCCTATTGGGTTCCACTACTTCGTACTCCACCCTGGCCCCAGAATATTTTGCATGCAGCTGTGTGAGGATTTCCATGTCAATCTCGCCTGCCAATGAGATGTGTCACATGTTTAGACAGTGATAGAACTACAATAATATAGTGTATAATATAATATTTGTACCTGATCCACATCCTACTCCCATTATATTCAGTGTGGATTTTCCTGCTCCAACACTGAGAGAGAGAGAGAGAGAGAGAGAGAGAGAGAGAGAGAGAGATATTAAATTAAATTGTTTATCATAATACTGGTACCATTTCCTGATTTAACTCTTCTTCAACATGAGGCTAAACACCATAAAATATGCAAGCTTTTGGATCTGGCTTGTTTAGTACTGTTATCGGTCCACATTTGAGCTTACCTTTGTCATAATAAGGTATTTTTCTTCATCAGGAATTTCCCATAACATTCCAACATGAAATCTGCCTTGAAATACTGTTAGGCATCTGTACTTTTGTCTGCCTTTAGCATCTCTGGTATGTTTAGAAGTCCAAACACTAAGTAGTTCAGGAAGTCGTAGTGTCCCAAATCTGGTAGATGGTTTGCCAAACACTTTTCAAGTGGAATAAATACATTTGTGGGTAAATTAAGAATAAGAAACCTTTATTTTTTTTATTTTTGTCACATGTAAACTCAAGCACAGGGAAATTCCTCTGTATTAAACCCATCTGGAGCAGTGAACGTGCATGCGTGTGCATATATACGGTACACACACACACACACACACACACACACACACACACACACACACACACACACACACAGAGCAAGAGAGCAGAGTGCAGAATAAATAATACATTTGTGTGCAAATTATATGGATCTGTGATTGCTGCATGTTTCAGCTTTTGAACATAATGCAATCTGCTGGTATAAAATAAATTTTTAATTGTTTCAGAGAGATTGTACTGATGGTTGTCTGTGTCTATGTGTCAGCCCTGTGATGACCTGGCGACTTGTCCAGGGTGTACCCTGCCTTTCGCCCGTAGTCAGCTGGGATAGGCTCCAGCTTGCCTGCGACCCTGTAGAACAGGATAAAGCGGCTACAGATAATGAGATGAGATGAGATTGTACTGACTGCAATCATCTTGATTTTCATTATTAACTGTCACGGCTGTATCTTTGTTTGCACTGGCAGTATGGCAGATGCTGCATGATAAACAAAAATCTGTGACATCACTGAAAGTCTTCTATATTCTGTTCCAGGTTCAAAAAATGCCAGGGACCTCAATTTAGCCAGTCATGTGGGTGCTGGGACCCAGAACGAAAAATCCTAGTGCCATCCCTGCCTACAGTATGAAGCTAGAATCAACATGCATGTGTTTTGTAGCCTATAAGCAGGTAATCAATACAGTCCATGCAAGCCCATGGCCCTGAACTTGACCTAAGTTCACAGCTGATGTCAGAGAAAGGTATTCCACGCTGATTGACTGTGTGCAGTATCTTTGAATTTCGTCCATTCTCAATACTTTGTTTTAACTACAGCTTAGAAGCACTTCACTTAATATGATCATTGAAAATTAGCACACTCAAACCTTTCCTAAGACTTAAAGTTGCAGCTTAAATTCAGAAAATTCAAACTTGCAGCTTTACTTCTTACAGTGACAAAGAGCCAACACTGAAGACTCCTTCCATACATGTTAAATATCTTATAGAAAGGTTAACCATATCAATGATCACACATTTTCTAATCCGTTTGTGTGGAACATCTGCTGTACAAGTCCCTGTGCATGAGCTGTTACTCAGGAAATGATAATGTATTAGGTATAATTGGATGTTTGTATTATTTTATTGTTAATCATGCAACAAGACTTCCCTGTTTAAACCATTTTCACTGTAAGTAAACATCTGGCTGAGTTGTGTCAAGTTGATACAGGAAACACAAATACCAATGTCTATTATTTAAAGTGCAATACAAATAAATTTGATCTGACGTGCAACACGAAGCAAAAGTGAGAACGGCACACACAAAATAACATGCTGTAGAATACACACTAATACACTTTAAATTTAACGAATGTTCACTTTCGGAAGAGCTTATTAAGAAGTTGATGAAACTAAAGTTACAGCACATGTTGTATGATTCGATTCCCCTCCCTCATATGCTGTGACCTGTAACTGTGACCCGTGTGTGTGCGTGCGCATGTTTGTGTGCACATACCTGTATGTGGTCAGGATGTCTGGAAGTGTGCTTTGGATGAAGCCTCTCACACTCTGGTGGTCAGATGAGCACTCCAGATACAGCTCAAACGCCTTCAGGTATCTGGAGCAATCCTCCACCAATCTCCTGATCTGAAGTGCCATCTTTCTCTTAAACACAGAGACACAATTAAGACTTTGTCATAGAAACACAGAAGTCCAACTCTTGAACAAAAAAACTAATTGGATGCAAGGAGTTGCAGTTTGATTTTTATCCTAATAACAGCCGTCCTTGTCTGCAGAAAAGTCATCATTTTACTCTTATGTAGACCTTATTTACTTTTCAGCCAGGTACAGTACCACCCTTTATGTAAATGGCGAACACCTTTTGGCAAACTACCACCTTTGTCAACATCTCTTAGCTCTGCCCCAAACGTACGATTTGGCTGTTTGCCATTCCTTAAACTCAGCCCAATGGTGTGTTCCAACTTCGTTGGCTATCAGTCACTGTCAATATTTTGCAGGCTCAGCAAAATTTTCAGAGGTGTAGCCCCAAAGGCATGGCACACATTATACATATCTGTCACCAGAGTATGAATTACAGCTGACACTCATCTCCCTAATTAGCTCTTCCCCTACTAAAGCCACTCTCAAACACCACTCCCATGTGAAGTGTCGTTTTGTTTCATCCAGCCTATAACAAGCCTTGCGATTCTCTAGCAGGATATCTGCACATTTTTCAAGTACAAATTTAAAGACTTTTAAGACCTTTTCAAGACCTCTAAATGGAAAAATTAAGACTGTACCATGGCAAAGAAAATGATAAATACGACAACTTAAAACTGTTTTCTGCAATAGTTTTTTTTTTTACTAACTTTAAGAAGAATGCACACAATTGGTGAACAACAGGGTGCATCAACGGCAACTGTTAGACATGCAAACAGCTGAAGCAAAGTCATGTGTTTTGGGTCTGCAGAACTACTGTAGCAGCAAGGAGAAGACTGGTGTTTACTGGAGAAAACACCATGAATCATTTCAAAAATGAAAACAAACGGCAAGTAGAACCAGCTGAACAAGTCAAATCAAGTCAAGTCAAGTTTATTGTCAGATATGCTATACATGCTCGACATACAGCACAGATGAAATTTCAGTCCTCTCTGACCCACGGTGCAAACAGGCAATGCAATAAATAAAAATAGAATAATTGAAAAAAAATAACAATATAAACAGTATAAACACTCTAGATAGGAACTAGACATAGACTAAACACTCAGACAAACAATATAACAGTATAAACAAACAGTATAAGCACTAGATAAAACAAGACATAGACTAAACACTCAGACAATATAAACAGTGTAAACACTAGATAAGAACTACACACAGACTAAACACTCAAACAGACAATATAAACAGCCGGCATTATTTCAATCCCCAAAGATTATCTTTGATGATATGTGATTTTGTGTCTGACAGCAAAATCAGTCTGAGTGTCGTACAGTATACAGCTGGCTGAGGAAGCTCTCGAGTATCTTCTGCATTATAGCAGGTAACAGCATAAACCTGTTTATGCAGTCATACAATCATCAGAGCGTTACATTAAACACAGAAAAACAACTGTCACTTTTCATAACCATTATCATCACTATTAATCAATGTGTTGTAATAACTGTAAATTAATTATCATCAGTGCAATTGTTATACCAATGTTCATTATTCAAAAATAATCATTAATTATTATCTATAATCCATGAATAATTGTTTGTATTACTACTACTACTACTACTACTACTAATAATAATAATAATAATACTTTTTAATAATAATTTTAAAAAACCCTCAATTTTATAACATTTTAATAATCACTATTAGCTATATTAATAATTGAGTAGCAATTATAATTCAGTATTATTAATTACTACTTAATTAATAAGCAGTGATTATTAAAATGTAATTTAATAATTAATAAGTAGTAATTATTATTAACTACTACTTAATTATACTAATAATAAGTAGTGATTATTAAAATGCTATAAAATTGAGTTATAAGATTAGTTAAAATTATTATTAAAAAAGTAGTAACTTATTATTATTGATAAACAATTATTCATGGATTATAGATAATTTGTTTTTAATAATGAACATTGATGTAACAATTGTACTGATGATAATAATAATAACATTAACAAAAAGTATTACTAGTAGTATTGTTTATTATTATTTACTAGTAGTAGTACAGTTATTTCATATCAATGTTCACTATTTAAAAAATTATCTATAATCCATGAGTATTTGTTTGTATTCTACCAATTACTACTTTTTAATAATTATTTGTAATAATTTTTAATAACTTAATTTTATAACATTTAATAATCCCTAGTACTTATTAATCACTAATTCATAAGTAGTAATGATTATTAATCAATAATAATTACTACTACTACTAATTATTATTAGTGGTTGTTAATATTATTCTTATTATATTAAAAACACTGTTGTAGACGATAGGTAATTAAACTAAAAACTTTTTGTACAAATTATTTATATTGTATTATATTTAGATTTATTGTATTTTCTGTAGTTCTTTTTAATTGAGTTTTGAAATAAAGGTTGTTTATATATTTATATTAAACTTAGTACAATAAACAATGTTAATTACGTAAAAAAATGATGCTAATCGTTATTATTATTAGTAGTATGTCCTATAAGTCCCATTTTCCACCTGACTCTTGTGTGCATGCGCGAACCCCCCTGTGTTTCACTCCGGAGCGCTTGACCTCTATCACATACGATACGATACATATCATACACATAGCATACGATAGATTTGTGTCCGGTTGGGTCCGCGATGTGTCGGTGTTTACTGCTGAAGAAGGAGAGACAAAAGTGATCAGAGGGAAAGTGTTATACTCGCAGAGTCTATCCCAGCCTAGTCTACACCCCTGGATAATAGTTGACAAGAGACATGCTATTTTGTGTGCACATTGCAACTGCATTGCTGGACTTGGGGAATGTTGCTCCCATGTTGCTTCCCTGTTGTTTTATGTTGAAGCGGCCACGAGACTGAGGGAAAGAACGACGGTCACACAACAGCCGGCATACTGGATGCTACCGGTAACTATGAAATTAAAATATTTTAGTAACTATTTTAGTAACTTTGAAATTCAAGACAATATTAACCTACCTGTCACAAAGTGATCAGAACAAATCCGGATACAGTCAAGTTGTCCTAAATTTGATCGGTTAATGGCAGCCAGCCACTGTCGTCTCCTCTGCTCGCTTTTCTCCTGTGCTGCAATTCCCTGGTTAGTCACGACTTTAGGGAGTCTGTGGAAGCTTTTGCCACCCTTTTCCCCTCGGTTACTACAGCCAACAATGACGCACGTATTCGGCATTGTCACCCCTTTTTGCTTTGCTGGACAACAATGCACTGACACAGCGTGCTTTGACTTCCAATATGGCTGCCGCCGGGTTCGCGCTGATCTCGAAGCACTCTATATTAAATTTAATACCTCCCTTTCGAAAATTCCAGTCATTCCAAACAATTTAAGACGTTTTTAGGCCTTGAAAACCGAAAGTTGTATTTAAGACTTTTTAAGACGTTTTAAGGACCCACGGGAACCGCTGCAGTAAAGGCCTGGCAGAGCATTAAAAAGGAGGAAACACAGCGTCTGGTGATGTCCATGAGTTCAAGACTTCAGGCAATCATTGCCAACAAAGGGTTTTCAACCAAGCATTAGAAATGAAGATTTTATTTACAATTATTTAATTTGTCCAATTACTTTTGAGCCCCTGAAATGAAGGGATTGTGTTTAAAAAATGCTTTAGTTCCTCACATTTTTATGCAATCATTTTTGTTCAACCCACTGAATTAAAGCTGAAAGTCTGAACTTCAAGTGCATCTGAATTGTTTTGCTCAAAATTCATTGTGGTAATGTACAGAACCAAAAATTAGAAAAATGTTGTCTCTGTCCAAATATTTATGGACCTAACTGTAAGTTTGTGTATTTAAAACAATTTTTACTAATATTTACAAATATGTGTGTTGTGATAGTGAAATAATTTAATATCAACTTTCCTCAGATTTCATTTCTTTTACCATTTCAGTAGTGGCAGTTCTCTGAACAAAAAGGACCAAATGTACAATGACCTAGTTGAGCTATTTGGAGATATGAAATTGACAATGCTGAATGCGGATACTGATGGAAAATATATTTTGCAGGTAAAGTAACATTATTTTTTTGAAACCATATTCAAACCACAAAGCTGAAAGACATTGTAAAAACACTTTTATTTTTGGCAAAGTCATTTATTGTAAATTATATGTAATTTAAAAAAAAATTTTCTTCAGGTATTGACAAATACCTTGTGGTATGTGACAAACCATCACGATAAAATTAACAGTGCCAGTCAGAGAGAATCAGCCAAGGTCTTGCCTTTCCCTGCAGAATTTGCTGCATTTGTTAACTACAATGACATTAAGCGAAAAAAACAGAAAACCTAAAGGTTACAGAGTGGACTTCTGGAAACTCATGCACAGAGTGTGTATAGTCTCTGTACCCGGCCAGTGATGAACAGTACACCTGAGTGGCAGAAGGGTTGTTCTGTGATAAAAAGGCTTGCTGACTGTCTACATAATTATGCTACTTACCTCAAATCCAAGGCTGAGGAAATACAATCAAACCATATGCTGGATCATCCTGTCAGACAAGTGTCAGAAAGTACATGTTTATGTCATATTCCCAAAAATTTTATACGGTGTTATACCTCCACAATACCGTCAACTAGACAGAGATGTGAAAAGCACAGAACCTCTTGAGCCAGTGTTCATTGATGAGGTTAAGCACATGAGAAAGGTGACTGAACAACCACCATCTTGTTTACAGTGATACAGGTTTTATGAAAACCTTCATCTATCTGTGCCAGTCGACTTTTACAAATACAGTCCTGGTGGATCATCACGCACTGTCACTTGTATTGTCAGAGTGAATGAAAGCCGAACAGAGAGGGAAAAGATCAGTCAGATTGTATCCACAATGGCTAAAGTAAAAGTTCTGTTTCCAGAATTTCACACACGAGCCATGAAAAGGGAGTTTAAGGACAAAGTAGGACGCATTGCAAATATACGATCATCTGTTTTGGAAGTCATATACAGAGATCTAGCTATTGATGCATCTTGTATAACCAGTGTTACGGCATGGCTCGTAAACTCACCGCAGCATAAAAAGGGAGACCACACAAAAGGTTACGGATTGAATTGTAAACTTTTATTTATAATTACCAGTTTTCCAAACGTCTAGAGTAAACATATGGTGCAAAGTATGGCATGGACTGTGTGGATGAGTGAAGGTGTTTGTCAGTTATGTGGTCAATGTAGAGGGAAAAAGGGAAAGAAGGGGAAGAAAGTAAGAGAAAGTGCAAATAAAATGACTGTGCGTCCACACACACAGCCAGTAGGTGCCTACTGAGGAAGAGCAAAGCTCCACCTTATATTCCAGGTACGCCCCCCCAGGTGTAACGAATGATGTTAATTATCCCACCTGACACCAGCCTTGCCCGTGCACTGGCGAGCTGATGCCAGGAGGGGGCTCAGGACATAACACCTCCATCCCTAAGAGATTTGTTCCAGATAAATCTAAAACAAAGATAAATGTCTTGTGTTTCCTTGGAAACACTCCCATCCGCCTTCATCCCGGTACCAAGGAGAAGACAACAGGACTAGAGGGGAAAAAACATCAAACACAAACATTAAACCTTAGAGACAAAAAGACAAAACTAAGTCCTGGACAGGGCATCCGCTATAATATTATCCTTACCCCTGATGTGTTTAATATGGAGTGGATAGCGCTGCAGGATTAGACTCCAACGCATAATGCATTGATTCTGGTTTCTCATACTGTCAATGAAAACCAAAGGATTGTGGTCTGTGTAAACAACAATTGGAACAGAGGAAGACCCTAAATCCATTTCAAAGTGTTGAATGGCAAGAATCAACGCAAGGGCCTCTCGCTCCACAGTAGAATAAGCTTGTTGTTGTTGGTTAAATTTCTTTGAGAAATAACACACCGGATGTTCTATGCCCTCTGAGTCAGTCTGTAGCAAGACGGCACCAGCGCCGCCCTCACTGGCATCAACTGCAAGACAAAAGGGTGTGTTAAAGTTTGGGGCTTGCAACACAGGTGAGGTAGCTAACAGGAACTTTGCATTGTCAAAGGCTTCCTGACAGTTACTGGACCACAGGTAGGGGGCCTTAGGACTGAGGAGCCGAGTTAAGGGCGCCACAACAGAGGCAAAGTTCTTGCAAAATGCCCTATAATAACCAGCCATTCCCAAAAATCTCCTCAGCTCCCGACGGGTGCCTGGTACAGGAAAGTTACATATGGATTCAATCTTTGCCTGAACAGGCCTAACCTCTCTGCCCCCGACAACCTTACCCAAATATGTCACTCTTGCCTTACTGAACTCACACTTTGCGGGATTTATTGTTAAGCTAGCGGCAGACAACCGGGCAAACAAATCTCTTATCTGGGTCAGATGTTCAGTCCAGGTAGCACTATGGATAACCAAATCATCAAGATAGGAATGATAACCCTGCATCCCTGCTAAAACACGGTTGACAAGCCTTTGAAATGTAGCAGGTGCATTTCTAACACCGAAAGGCATAACGTGATACTGCAAGAAATTGTGGGGTGTAACAAACGCAGACAGTTCTTTTGCTCTAGGTGTTAAAAGGTTATTGGCAAGTCCCTTTAACAGATCAAATTTACTAACAAATGTTGCAGCACCCACACGATCTACACAATCATCACACAGTGGAAGGGGGAAACAATCAGGTTTTGTTACAGAGTTGAGCTTCCTGTAATCGGTACAGAAACAATATGTGCCATCTAGCTTATCCACCAACAGACAGGGGGAGCTCCAGGCACTAAAACTAGGTTCTGCAAGATTATTAGCCAACAAGTAACTCACTTCTTTCTGTAACAGCTCCCTCTTCCTTGGGTTGACTTGGTAAGCATGCTGTTTAATGGGCATCGCCCCAGCCACGTCAATGTCATGTTCAACAAGGGAGGTACGAGTTGGTATGTCTGAGAAAATTGAGGGAAAACACTGTATTAACTCAACAATGTCATTTTTCTCCTTACTAGAGAGATGAGAAAGATGTGATGGCAGATCTGCCAGAACTTCAGAGTTTCTAAGACGTCCCACCACAATTTCCACCAGTGGTGCACTAACTCCCTCCTCAGAATCCTCACTGCCAAAACCCAGACCACTCTCACCTACCCCAGAGGAAACAACAACAGCACAATCACCGGAATTTTCAGCAGGCTTAATAGCCTTCAGCCCAGGTCGTTTAGATGGAAAGTATGGCTTCAACAAATTGATGTGGCAAACCTGCACTTTTTTACGCCGATCAGGAGTGTTCAACAAATAGTTGTGGTCTGGTAAGCATTTAGCAACTCCATAAGGACCACTAAACTTAGCCTGGAAAGGACTACTCAACAAAGGCAGCAGTGCCAAAACCTGGTCACCAGGTTGAAACTGACGGTGCTCTGCTTTACAGAGACTGCATCCTAGCTTGGGATTTCCCCAAGTGGCGCCTAGCAGCAGCCCTGGCCTCAAACAGACGATACCTAAACCCAGACACATAATCCAACACATTTACCGGTGGTTCAGCAGCACACCACTCATCTGCCAAAACTGCTGTCGGACCCCTCACTGTATGCCCAAAAACAAGTTAATTAGGACTAAAGCCTGTGCTCTCTTGCACCACCTCACAGATAGCCAACAACAACCAGGGTAACCCCTCCTCCCAATCTGCTCCAAGCTCAACACAGTAAGACCTTAGAAGGGATTTCAAGGTTTGATGGAAATGCTCAAGAGCACCCTGGCTTTGAGGATGGGATGCACTAGAGATGTTATGTTTCGATCTTAACTGTCGCAGAGCACGGGCAAACTGCTTGGACAAAGTTCGAGCCTTGGTCACTTTGAACAACTTTGGGGATACCAAACGTGGACATAAAAGTAGTGAGGGCCTTCAAAACAGACTTGGTCATAATAGACCTGAGAGGGTATGCTGCAGGGTATCTTGTAGATTGGTACATTACAGTTAACAGGTAGCAATGACCAGATTTGGATCGAGGCAATGGTCCCACACAATCAATAACTAAATGCTCAAATGGACTACTCACAGCTGGTATAGGTCACAACGGGGCTACTGGAATCTTCTGGTTAGGTTTTCCTATTAACTGACATACGACAAGATTTCACAAAAGATGCCACATCTCGCTTTATCCTTGGCCAGGAGAACCGGCGCACCACCCAGTCATACATTTTCCTAACCCCAATATGTCCCGCCAGTCCATTATGACATAACTCCAAAACAGCATTCCTAAATTTACATGGGACTACCACCTGAAACCCAGGGTTAGTAAATGTGTCACACTTAAATACCCAATGTCTACACAACAGCCCATCCCAGATACAATATTGTGCTTGTGTATCACCAGCATCACGCTCAGCAGTTGCTAAGGTTAACAAAGGTTGGAGTGTGGAGTCAGCTGCCTGTTCCCTAATCAGTTCTTCTCGGGAGACTTTAAACAAATCAGACAGAAAACCAGTGACCTTGTCAGAGTCCACTTCTGTATCTAGAAGTTTGCCACCACCCACTAGATTATCAGAAGGACCTACATTTGGCTCAACTGACACCTTTGAGCCTTCTGTGAGACTATCAGACTCAACATCACATGTTAGCTGTTCTTCTACTGGTGACTTTGGGGGACTACAGTTTACCTTCTCAGGTGTACTGAAAAATGTGTCTTCCAACGCTACACAGGTGTCAGGATTTCCACGCCTAGCCATGGCACGGGTAACAGCACATGCAGGAAAAACATCAGGATGTTTCCGATAACATGGATCACATGTCTGTTTTAGTTCTGGCTCAGACACTACTATAGGTGATGACACCAAGCTAACATCACCCCACACCTTTCCCCCAGCTAGATCATTACCTAAAATAAAAGACACTCCCGGCACGGGAAGAGATGGTCGCACCCCTACAACCACATGATCGGATGCTAGATTAGAGGATAGGTGGATGTGATGCAAAGGCACACTAAGGGGAGACATTTCAATACCTCTAACTAAGACAAGTCCCAGTGGCTGTGTCATTAGGCAGTGGCAAGACCCCAGCCAACAAAAATGACTGGACAGCACCCGTGTCCTGCAATATGCGAACAGGCACACTCGGGTGTTCCCCTGGCAAAGACACAAAACCATCTGTAATAAACGAGGTGTAATTGCCACTCTTACCATCAGCAGCTACAGTGGTTGTCCTCCCCACCATACCATACCAGCTAGATGGGCAGTGGGTAGCAGGAGAAATTAACCCACCCGATTTTACTGCTTTACTTTTCTTACATTCTGACACCTTGTGCCCAACCTTCTTACAATAGAAGCAGCTTACCTCACCCTTGTTACCAAGAAAATTATTAAAGTAATTAGAGGTGGGGGGGCTGCTGCTGTGAACCATTTCCACCAGTAGGAGGCGGTCTACCCCTTACAAAATCTCTCGTTCGATTATAATAAGCCCCACGCCGGCCATCAGGAACACGTCTATGCATCAACACATTTATCGGCAAGAACGGCAGCTGCATCTAAAGTCTTTACCTCTTGTTCATTTAAGTGCACCGCAACAGGTTGAGGGAGACAGTTTATAAAGTCCTCCAACAGGACTAACTGTTTCAATTCTTCCCTTGTCCCTGCTTTCTGAGCGGTGCACCAGCGATCAAATAGACACTCCTTGTCTCGGGCAAACTCAACAAATGTCTGCTGGTCTTTTTTCCGAAGGTCTCTAAACTTCTGGCGATAAGCCTCAGGAACAAGCTCATATGCACGCAAGACTATTTTTTTACTACATCATACTCTTTAGCCTGATCACTGCTCAGAGCTGAAAAGACTTCCTGAGCTTTTCAACTAAGCACGCTTTGCAGCATTAAAGGCCACATTGCTTTAGGCCAAAGCAGTGTAGTGGCCACCCTCTCAAAATGAGAGAAATAATGCTCTATATCTATCTCCGAGAATGGTGGCACTAAACGGATGTTCTTGCTTACATCAAATGCAGAGGACAACGAGATATCTGAAGGGGATTGGGGGAAGGAAGATGACCCTTGTTTATTTAACATTTCCAGCTCAAGTTTTTTCATAGCCAATTCGTGTTGTTGGCGTTCACGCTCTTGTTCTAAGCGTTTAATTTCTACCTGCTGTCGATGCTCTAAACATTTAAGTTCCAGCCGATAATTCAACTTACAAACATCCATATCTTCCTTACCCTCCTTTGTATTTCCCTCTGCTTTCACAGTATCCGGCTGCGATTCTTTTTCAGGAGTGGCAGCTACATCCTCAGAAACAACATTTGCCTCCTCCCCATCTGAGTCCACCCCCTCAAGAACACCCTTCTCAATTAGCTGGTCTTTCACAGCCAGGCAAAACCTCTCCTTAATCTTTTTCTCTTGTATTGTAATGGTCAACCTGAAATGCTCCACCAACTTGCCTAGTTGGTCTTTTGTCAGTCTCCACAAGCATTCCTCAGACGGGTTATCCATAAAATCTTCAGAAGTTGCCATATTATCAACTAAGCACCATCTGTACATCAGATGGAGCCAAAATACTTCCCTTCCATCCATTAAAGCCCTCCGTTGGTTGTCAGGGAGTCTTCCTATTGCGTTGTCCTCTGGTGTCCTACACTCCACACAAACTAACTTAGCCTAGCTAGACTTCCAGGGCTTGCCGGCCTCAGGGCGACTGGTTAACGCATTAACTCGCTGCAAGAATTTGCATGAAACTTGCCCCCGACAGGAGTACAAAACTCTGGACCAGGATTACCCCTCAAAACAAAAAAACTAAAATAACAAATGAGCAATTCCAGCATTATGGACGTGACACTTGAACTCAAAATGGCAACAAATGACCCAGTGCATGTTTTATTGTCTCCCAGTATTTAAACAGATGTTGCATATTTTAAGGCTGTACCATACTGGAGAAGTGATAGAACAAGAACAGTTCCCATAGTACATCTAGGGCATGCCAGAAAATGCCAATAAAAGATGCGTTATGGATGTGACAGAAAAAGTATCACTTTTCTTGGGTGACTGTACATTTTTATCAAACTCTCTGAAATTGTAAACCTAATGTCGAAATGGAGATATCCATTTGATAGAGGGGTCCAAGGTGAATATTAAAAAAATCTTTGTTTAAAATATTTTGTATTTCATGCAGAGTTTCGGAAGGAAAAGTCAGCATTATGGATGTGACGAAATTCCGTTATGGATGTGACGCGTCTGAAATAGACATGGCATATGTTTAGAAAATCAGCAATTTAACCACCATAACCCTTTGAAAAACTCTCTAAATATCAGCTAAAACTATCAAAGTTCTTAAATAATATTTAGGATGGCTATTGTTTTGCTGTTTTGTGGATTTTAGCATACATTTCTGTGGCTTGTGGGAATAATATAGAATTGTACATGATCAAAGTTGATTTTAGCTTGGGTTTTACATTATAAGAAAGAAAGACTGACCGTGACATATTAGGTTGATTACAAATTGGTTCAATTTATTCACATCTGTAAAATACAGGCCTAGGTGATATCTCTGGGAGTGGTTTTGATGTATTACATGTTGCTTTATTTTTGCATGGTGAGGGTGACATTTACATGGAATTGCCCAAATTAAAAAAAAAAAAAAAAAGTGTTCCGACGGAAGGGATAAACCCAGCTGAAGCACTCTTCCTAATCACCAGCGACAACGCTACCACAACCAACAAGAGAGGCTCACCTGAATGTAGTTCAGTCTATGGTCCCATCTCACCACCTACACGTAACTCCCGGACAAGCCCCCAATTTATGTTACGGCATGGCTCGTAAACTCGCCGCAGCATAAAAAGGGAGACCACACAAAAGGTTACGGATTGAATTGTAAACTTTTATTTATAATTACCAGTTTTCCAAACGTCTAAGGTAAACATATGTGGTGCAAAGTATGGTGTGGACTGTGTGGATGAGTGAAGGTGTTTGTCAGTTATGTGGTCAATGTAGAGGCAAAAAGGGAAAGAAGGGGAAGAAAGTAAGAGAAAGTGCAAATAAAATGACTGTGCGTCCACACACACAGCCAGTAGGTGCCTACTGAGGAAGAGCAAAGCTCCACCTTATATTCCAGGTATGCCCCCCCCCCCCCCCAGGTGTAACGAATGATGTTAATTATCCTGCCTGACACCAGCCTTGCCCGTGCACTGGTGAGCTGATGCCAGGAGGGGGCTCAGGATATAACACCAGTGTTGTACAGCAGAGAATGTACATGATTCTTATGGGAGAGACTGGCATTATACCTGACTTGAGAGAACTGAACCCAGGGCGTCCTTGTAGCTTTGATGTCTTTTTTGAAAAAATGAACGAGGTTATAGAACAGGTTACTGCTGCAGATGAGAGACGCCACAATGTGGCACATCTGTCTCAATGGTTATCCTTGGCAGATTTAATGACACAAAACAGAAGAAAAATGCCCAGAAAACACAAAAATACCATCTGCAGCTCTAGTAAGGCTCCAGTTCACTCCCCGCAAAGCCTATACACATGCAGCTCTGAAATTTACCAGCAAATTGGATGTCCAGTACAAGGTGCAGTGTAGACAACTCAGGATAAGTCATCCAGATGATCATTACTGCCAGGCCCAACTGAAATATTTGAAACAGTATGCCCTCTTGTACAAAGAGGAAGCTCAACTATTTTTTTGTGATAAGGCAAAAGTGCCCTATGGAGAACCAGGTGTTGCACTTTCCACCGGTGTCCGCGGAAAAAAATCCATTACACCAACAGACACTACTCTTTGTGCCACAGACCATGATCTTCATCACAAAGGCAGCTTGACCCCATCCATTTATTTGCAGTGCAATATTCCTGATGATATCTCCAAGTCCTTTGTCCGAGGAAAAGTCTGTGTCATTGTCAATGACTCAGTCCTGCAAATGTCCAAACCAATACGTCATGCAGCAGCTATTGTGAGACAAGTCCAGTCTCGTGGAAATCCCCCAAATATTTTGATAAAATTTTCAGATGGTGGAACTGACCACAGGAACACGCTTGAGGCAGTAAAATGTTCTGCCATAGTTTTATTCAAGGAGTTGAACTTGGATATGTATGTTGCTGCACGTTGTGCTCCAGGACAGAGTTGGTCCAACCCTGCTGAGCGCGTGATGTCAATATTAAACCTTGGTCTCCAAAACTGCACCCTGCAACGGGACCAGCTTGATGAAAACACAGAGAAGCTTATAAAACAATGTTCAGGAATGGAAGCAATGAGGAACAAACTATCAGATTCACCTGAATTGAGAGAAAAGTGGACACAAAGTATTGAACCAGTGCAGTCATGCATTGGCAACAGATTTTGACGCCTTGCTTTAAAGGATGAACCCCTGGAAGTTCAAGATCCGATTTCTGATGAAGCCATCAACCAACTGGAACAACATCTAACCAGACTTTTTCCAACTTTGGACATTATTAAACTAACCAAGCAGCACACTAGTAAAGTGCCCACCTATGGACTTTGGATGCAGCGTCACTGTCGTCAAAGGCAGTATACTTTCCAAATTAAAAAGTGTGAAGATCGCAATTGCTGTTCCGAGGTCAAAAGCAAATCTAAACTTCAGTGGCTGCCAGACCCTGTCCTGGATGACAGTGGGGAGCATTACAAGTCCTTTGAAGCAGTCTTAGGCACCGAAACAGTGGATTAATGTCCAACCAAGATTGCCACAGCTCAGAATATTACACCAGACGCCACAGGAACTCCCACGGTTACATCTAAAGGTATTGTGAACATTGTGCCAGATGACCCAGAACTCAGGGGTTATGCTGCTACATTCACAAGTCAGAACGCCAGGGTTTTAGCAACCTGTGTTGAATGTGGGAAAACAGAGAATAATATACAGTAAGACAAGTCTAAGTCAGAGACAAAAATTATCAATCGCTATGTTGTTATCTGAGAATGACTATACTTGTGGAGCTCCCCTCACTGAACCAAACCACACTTTACACGGTAAAGTTTTGGTGAGACTGAACATACAGTGTAGCAGTCCAATGGAGAAAGCCTACTACAGCAGTGACATTGGCAGAAAGGATACCTGTTATTATTGTGGTAATGACGAGGGACTGGTAGACAAGGACTTGACCAAAAGGTACAAGACAGTGTTCCCTTTGTGTGCGGCATGAGCACAAATAGGAGCAAAACATGCCTGCATCTCAACCATATACAACCAGTGCCTCAGAGACAGCCTCGCTTCATTAACTTTGTCACCACGATCAGCTTTGCTGCAGTATGTTGACGATTTAATGATTTATGCCCCAACTAAAGCTCAATGTGAAGATGACACCGTAACGCTACTGCGACACCTCGCTAAGGAAGGTCATAAGGCTAGCCTCACAAAATTACAGTTTGCAAAACAGAAGGTGCATTTCTTGGGGCATGATATCACAGGGGAGATAAAAATGCTGTCTGCGGACAGAGTCTCAGCTATTCAGAAAATTCCCAAGCCGATCACTGTGAAACAAGTTTTGTCATTTTTGAGTATGTGTTCCTATTGCAGAGCATTCATTTCGAATTATTCCATCCTGGAAAGTCCAGTGAGAGAGCTCGTGCATGGTTCGTTCCTCACTGCTTCGTCATCTTGTCGTATGGACGCCAGAGGCTGAAGAAGTATTCCTGGCCCTAAAAGGTGCCCTGCAGACCACACCCACGCTGGGACTGCCTGACCCCAATAAACCATTTGTTCAAACTGTAGATGAAAAGAAGGGTTTTATGACCTCTGTTCTTTTGCAGAAACACGGGGATAGATTGAGACCTGTAGCTTACTTCTCCAGCAGGCTGGATCCAGTGGCGGCTGGACTTCCTGTTTGCCTGCGTGCAGTTGCTGCAGCTGAAAAGGTGGTAACTGCCTCCAGAAATATTGTGGGGTATTCTAACCTCACCCTTTTGGTCCCACAAGCTGTCTCCCTGCTTCTGTTGGAGAAAAAGACGTCACATTTGTCAGCAGAGAGATGGTTGAAGTATAACACTGTCATACTTGATATGCCTAACATCATTGTGAAACGTTGTACTGTTCTGAATCCTGCCATTCTTCTCCCTACAGAGGACGATGGAGAGCCACATGACTGTGTTGCTCTCACTAATGATTTTTGTTCCCCCAGGGCAGACTTAAAGAGTGACCCATTGGAAAATCCAGACATGGTCCTCTATGTGGATGGTTCAGCCTCCAGAGACGGGAAAGAACAAAGTAAGTTTTGCCGTAGTCTCAGATCACAAGGTCCTCAAGGCGTCATGTCTACCCTCGAACCTGTTGGCGCAGGCCGCAGAGCTCTGTGCCCTCATTGAGGCATGCAAATTGGCGGCAGGGCAATCTGTCAATATTTTTATGGACAGTAGGTATGCATTTGGCATTGTGCACGATTTTGGCACCATTTGGAAACAGAAATTTTCTCACTAGCACAGGATCTCCCATTGCACATCATAAACTGGTCTCTGAGTTGTAGGATGCTATTCTACTCCCTAGAGCCATTGCTGTGTCTAAGTGTGCTGCCCATACTAACAATACTGATCTTGTGTCTCAAGGGAATGCCAGGGCGGACGCGGCAGCTAAGTGTGCAGCCTCAGCTTCCAGTTCACCCTCTAACCTTGCTTTTCCTCAGGTTTCTACCCCCTGTTTACAGCTAGCGGACCTTCAGAGCACTGCCACTCAGGATGAGAGATGAGTCTGGAAACAGGCAGGCTGTATCTTTGCAAACTTGGTCTGGGTTTGTCCCTCGGGCCGTCCCCGTCTACCAAAATACATGTTCCCTTTCTATGCAAAATTGGCACATGGGCTCACCCATGTGTCAAAAGGGGGGATGGGAGCAGAAGTAACAAAGAGATGGTTCACAAAGGTGTTTTCAAATTATGCTGCGAAATTTTGCAAGCAATGCTTGATATGTGCACAACATAATGCAGGTCAAGGTATCAGACTAACTCAAGCAGCACACCCAATACCAGACAAACCATTTGATCACCTCCAAATGGACTTTGTTGAACTGACACCTAGTGAAGGGAAAAGGTATTGCCTGGTAATAGCTGACGTTTTCAAAATGGGTTGAAGTATTCCCCACAGCTAAACAAGACTCAGAGGTGGTAGTCAAAGCACTCCTGAGAGATATAATTCCTAGGTGGGGTATACCTAGCAAAATCTCAAGTGACAATGGAACACCCTTTGTTAATGCAGCCCTAAAGAAAATAGGAGCATTCCTAGGGATAGACCTGAAACAACATTGTGCCTATCATATTGCCAGTGTGGGATCAGTAGAGAGGGAAAATGGGTCACTTAAAAATAAACTAAGCAAAGCTTGTGCAGAAACAGGGCTAGGATGGACAAAGGTCCTCCCTGTAGTACTCACACAAATGAGGATGCAAACTAGGCCTAAACATGGGTTAAGCCAATTCCAAATTCTGTTTGGACGAGTACCCAACATGGGGATAGGGCCAGCTAAAGGAACACTGCCGGACACCACACTGTGTGATGATGCAATGTTGAATTACTGTGCAACGTTGTCCTCTGCTTTGAAATCTATCCACAAACAGGTAAAAGAAGCACTTCCCAAACCCGCTGAGGGACCTCTGCACGATCTACAACCAGGGGATTGGATCGTGGTGAAGGACTTCCAACGAACCAAGTGGAACAAGCCACGGTGGAATGGCCCATTCCAGGTCCTGCTCATGACCCCAATGGCAGTGAAGGTCACAGGCAGAGTGACGTGGATCCATGCTAGCCACTGCAGGAGGGTTCCTGAACCGGCTGAGCAGGAGTGAAAAGAAGGCCTAAGTGACCCAGACGCTGACTAAAGCTCATGAGGAAGAAGAAGAAAAAAAAAAATCACTACATGGAACAGTGCGAGTATCGCATCAATCACGCATGCACCCGAGAATTAGTGGACACTGAAGAGTGTAACCCATTAGGAGACGGGCTGTGGCTCCTTATCACGGACGAAGAGGTCAGAGTGACAGCTCCAGGAGGACAATCCCAGCGGACAAATTTGAATGACACCAACGAGGAGAAAGAAGTGTTAAATGAGTACATCTTAGAACAGAACCCCAACCATAAGGTGAGACAAGTGGTAACCCGAGACTCAGGAGGAGAGGTAAGTGATTATCATTTAGAAGGTGCCCCACATGACCGCTTTCCCACCTTGATCCAAACCACGTGGCAAGCAAGTTCCGCGGAACTGAGCATGGCAGCACAGTTACGCTGTTGCACCCTCAATAGAGAACAGTATCTTAGTATCTAGTCAGTAAAACTGGTTTCAGAAGTCCTGAGTTTCTCCAAGCTCCGGTGAGGTGGGACGAGGGCTGATAGGGCATGCCCGCCCTCTGAGCACCAATACACGTCAAGAAGGGCAAGGGTTAACTCGGAGACCTATTTAACATAAAATGAAGGGGGTAAATCATTATAAACTAGGTCCAGTCGTGGGCCTGAGTATCTTGATCCTGCGGGGGCTCACGAGAGGATTCGTGGGGTGGTCGATACAGGGAATCCAGACTGACACAGAATCGAGACGAGGGAGACAGCCAACTCATAATTTGTATTGGCAGTATGCTAATTTTACAGCTAAACAAGCTAACAGGTCAAATTGTGTAGTTTGCTCCACCCTGCCACACACCGTTACACAACCATTCATGTTCGAGATCGCCAACACAACGGATGAAGATACTGCGCAAGCATGGCGAGCCGTGATGGAAGCTGTCTGTAATGATGTAGAAAAAGGCTGTAATGTCACATATCAAGGTGGGGGAGATGACCCGAGGGTAGAAATTAGTGTAAATGAACCAGGAAAGGAGATAAATTGTACCTTATGTGCAGGGCGAAAGGGCGATCCAAACTCTAACCTCGTAGGGAAGGTCAAGGAAACTAGGTGTTCAACCGTTTGCACAGTGCAGGGTTCAGTCCCAAATCTAAATGTGACCTGCATGGGATGAAGTGGCACTCTGTACAAGCAAGGCAGAAAAGTGACAATAGGAGGTGACTTAGGACCAGGAGGGAATCTAACTCAGTTAGCGGGTCCAACCTTCTATTACCCAGGCTGGCAGTGAAAGTGTGGTCACCATGTGTATAACTTTCTTTCGGTAGATTGGAAAGGCATGTGTGCCCTGATCCAATTAGATGCCCACCTAATAATAGCAACCCCTGAGACAAGTGGCAGACGGCGCAGAAGTGTCGAGGATGATTTTCCTCCTCCAGAACATCAGCTGCAACCCAAGGTGAAGAAATTCTTCCAGGCACTGTTTCCACAGTACGGGACAACACAACTCTGGAATGAACTTGAGGTGGTGCATTATGGACTGACAGTTCGTGAATTCAACCATAGAGGCCATGGAGAGCGTGAGAACTGAATTGGCCGCACTCAGATTAATGACGACACAGAATTGCATGGCCCTTGACATCCTTTTGGCAAAGGAAGGTGGAGTGTGTGTCATAATATGAGAACACTGTTGTACGTACATTCCTGAAAACGACGGGAATCATGGTAATATCACTGAGGCACTGAACAAGATGCGCAAGGTTGCTGAACAATTACGAGCAGACGAACATGGAGGAGACAAAGACAGCTGGTGGTGTTGGTTTAGTGGATGGAAGACTAATTCTATCCACCATACCGGTCCTGGGCTTAGTGATTGTGATGCTATGTTTGCTCCCTGTTTTCTGTCAGTGTTGTATGTCTGTGTTTCAGAGGCAGCTGACAAATATCGGTTACCAGATGGTGAAAATAGGCTCAGATGACTTGCCTGACTGGCCTCCAAACCCACACGAAGACTATAACCCACCATTCGATGACATCAGCACAATTGACATGAAACTAGTCCTGACTTAAAACACTTTCATTATGATTGTTTCCTGTTCTATTATTCCTGATCTATGTATATGGCTTGCTAGCATTTACTTAAAGACGTCTGTGTCTTATAAAAACAGCCTTAGCATTATCCCTGTACACTCAATGACGTGTTAAGTCAAATCTCTCTGAGAACTCTTATCACTGAAACTGTGTACAGTTCTTTTCTTTTAGCAATTATTATCCTGTAGGATAAAAAGGGGGGAAATGTGAGGGAAATCTAATGGACGAACATTATTATTCTCTGCGTTTCTGTATGTTGAGCTCAAGTGACTTAGTGTACTGAGAAAAGTTGTTTTTCCAATGCTGTAATTGCCTTTCTGTGGCCTTGGCTGGTGATAAGCAGGGTGTCTGAGTTCCTGCACATCTCAGAGAACGCCAGGTGCATGCTTTAATAAAGCTTCATAGAAAATCTTGAGCCAAATAACGTGAAGACGCAAGCAGTAAGCGAATGCCTTTAGAGTATAATGGATAACAGCCACTAAAACACAACTCAGAGCACACGCGTACTCTCACATCACTAGAGGTGATGTTCTGCTTTAATTTTCTTTCTTTCCTATCTTATATTTCTTTTATATGATTTACCATAATAAATGACTGAAAAGACAACTGCTAAGTGTTCTGAAGTGTTTATTAGAAATTTCCATTACAAAAGACAACCAAGGGACTGACTGGCGTTGTTGATTCGAGAAGCAATTTCCTTATTGAGAAAACCATCTGAAGAGATGGTGCTTCTGAGGTACTTGAAGTGCTCCACTCAGTGCATTTACATGCACATCCAAATCGAGCTGCTGTCGGTAATCGAGCTAAGGGTCCCAGCAGGGGTGCCAGAGAAATCCAATCCTACATGCACACAAGGAAATCGAGCTATTGTGTGAGGTACATTGTGCACCCAAGCCACAGGTGGTGCTACATGCCCCATCGTGTTGGTACACTTCCGGTTGTCGTCATGAAGAAGAGCTATTCAAGAGTATAAACAAAGTTATCAGCAGTGTTGCCAGATACTGCTGACGTTTTCCAGCCCAAAACATGTTCAAATCCGCCAAATTCCACTTAAAACCGCCCAATCTGGCAACACTGGCAGTTCAGTGTTCACAAATTCCGTGCTCAAGCTGTTAGGCTTGCTCTAACAGACTGTATGGCTACAAACTGTCCTGCGCAGACCACTGTTTTGTAAGACAACTTATTTTGCACAATTGTATTTTTTGCTTACCAAAAAATATTTTTTTTTGCTTACAATTTAACTTGTGTCTTAATAAGCACACAAAGTTCAATTGCTTTGTTTTTATTGACATTCTTCAGATGTTGGACATCTATATACACACACACACACAAATACAATGACTTGTTTATGTACACAATTCACAGCTATGCAATAGCTGTACAGATGTATTTGGTGATACAGTAAGTGAGCTAAATTTTAACAGTGCAAACAATGCCACAAAAAGAAAAGATTCATGCCGTTGTCATGATTCGTTGTCATGCTGACCGAGGCTGTTGTGTTTCCCGCTTGTGGTCTCGTCACTCGTCACTTCCGGAAGGGGCAGTGCTGAAGTAAGTAGCTCGAATACGTAGCTCAATAGGGTTTACATGCACTAAGTAGCTCGGCAGAAATCGCATAATCTAGGTCGTGTAGCTTGATTCCGAGAAATCAAGTTCGGTTCAATTTCAGCCGAATTAAGGTGTATACATGGCATTTTGAACTTCGATTTCAGTCGAGCAATGGCAGAAATTCGATTTTCTCTATGTGCATGTAAACGCACTGATAGTTGCAAGGGGTTAGGCCTTCCTTATCTATTGGAAGGGAACTGGGCACTTCATCAAATGTGCTGATTTATCTCCACTCTTGGTAGATCAATTGCTGTGGCTTTTTGTGACAAATGGTGGAAAAGCTCCATTTTGTTCTCCCCGGACTGCAGAAAGGTCTTCCAATTCACTGGAATAGCTGTGTTATCACATACTCTTCTTTGAGAGCCCAGGCCTCTTGCCTCTCTTGGACCACGCTGTAAACTGTTTTGCAAGTACTGATCCCATATTAGATACTCTTAACATTTTGTGCTTGTAGAATGATGTAATTACAAAATACTGATGTGGTGTAGTCAAATGCCTTTGATGTCTTAGATGGCAGCGTGTTCACAACTGCAGCAGCGTCGAACTTTTCACTTCAACCACTGGACACTACTGTAGGACCAACCTCAAGGCACTTGACTAATTCAGACTTCTGTCCTGAACACCTTCTACCATTACAAGAGATTGAAGATGGGCTAGCTTGATTTTCATGTCTGAAAATTCCTGGAGATTCCCATCGCGTGTCTGGCAAGCAATATACAGTCTTGCAAACAGATTAGTCACTCTTTAGTGCAGACGTTTGAGATTTTGTCTTCTTAGTGGCAGGATTGTCTGTTGTCCCAAAGAGAGAGAACTTGTTTCGATGAATGGTATCAGTTATTGCTTTTGAGCACTCAACTAGCCTTTCGTTCACATACATTTCGTATTGTGACTGTCCTTTTTGTTCTGCAGATTGAACTGCCTCAACAACACTTTCTGGCAGGATTTCTTTTGTGTCTAGAGCAAGCAAATCAGCATGGCCTTCTTTAAGGCCCTGTCCACACGGCAACGGATTCAGGTGAATCTGATAAAATTGTTTATCGTTTCGGCCTGGCGTCCACACGGCACCGGCGTTTTGGGTGCCCCAAAACGAAATCTTTTGAGAACGGGTTCCAGAGTGGAAAGATCTGGCAACGGCACCGTTGCGAAGTCGTCTGGATGAGTAGAACAGATTTGTTTATGATGACGTCACAACCACATGTGCTTCACGCCGGGTAGAAGTGTAACGAACTCGATGCGAGTTGTCAACAAATCCTATAACTTGGTTCATGAAACGCGCTTACAAAATATTTTCACTGTGAATATTTATTGTGTAATGGTGCAAAGTGAGAGAGAGAGAGAGAGAGAGAGAGAGAGAGAGAGAGAGAGAGAGAGAAAAAATAGTCCTTAGGGCAGAGTCAATCCCGCCAGCAAACATAGGGAAAAAAAGGAGCGATCTCACCTCTTCAGATGTTGGTTTAAGTCCTACAATACATTCCTCAAAAAGGGCGTAGAAGAACAAATTAATCCATCAACGTGTAGCATTCAATTTATTCCGGACCATTAAAGACACCGCCTTCCGTGTAGAATCATACGTCATCCTCGCTGCCATATTGGATGGGGCAAAGCGGAGAATAAAGATGCCTCATTCATGTGCTGCGTTTAACTGTACCAACAGGTTTACCGACCAAATGAGATCACATGGGATTATCTTTCACAGGGAAGACTGGAAAAATACTTTTCATTGTATTTGGTCATTATAACGTAATTTTACGAACAGATTTTTCTGACTTTGTGGCTAATATGAAGTCTCGCGCATAATAGTTTATGCGCATGCGTCCTTACTTCTATTGTTCTGTGTCTCTGATGGGACCGTCTTACAGCGCACCTAGAGGTGTGGCATGTGTATTGCATCGTTTTCAGCAAGCGTTGCGTTGCCATATGTACCTGATATTTTACTGATCCGTTGCCCATGTGGACGCGATATATATATATATATATTTTTTTTTAAAATCTCGTTGCCGTTGTCGTGTGGATGTATCCTAAAAGGGTTTCCCCCTTCTTATATTTCACTAATAAGTGATTTCACATCTTTAGCAAAGGCATTCTGAATGAATGGTACTTGCTCGTGGTGACGGGTGACGCATGGCTTGGTAACTTCAAAGGTGGACTTGAACTCTTTCACTGATCTTGCAATTTCTGGCCGACACCATCCAGTGCCCGAGAGCTGTTGGATTTTCAGTCAGTCCTATAGTTCCTCCATCACCTTTTATGACTTCATTTTCCAGTTCGTGATTTTGATCTAGAGCGACCACTGAAGATGTGTTGACTCTTTTGAACCACAAACTTCCCTTGAAGAAACTCTGCATACACAGATGGGTGCTTTTCTTGCAACATCATCAGATCTCTTATTGTAGCCATCTCGAATAATTGGGCAGGTCAAGGGCAAACATTCATGGTATTAGTTTGCCGAGAGTTTGACCATACAGCTCAAAGTTTCCTTCTCTAATGGATCTCACAAATTCCATGACATATTTAGCTCTAGCTCCAAAGTTATTGCCCAGAACATAAACTGTGGGCAGGGCTAGAATTTTGGCATGAATCGATTCGCGTGAGTATTCGTGTAAATTGTTCCCCAGGTGAATCTCAACGGATTCGCGCAAAATATTCAAGAAATATCGTAATTTTATCGTAAAATATCAAAGTAATCACTTCAACACAAAAATTCCACAAACGGTTTTGGTTTCGATAAACAAATGTTCTGTGCATGTGCAAAGTGTGTTTCACTCGCTTGGTGTCGCTTGCATCTAGTCCGCCGAGTACTCGCCAGGTGGCTTTTGTTGTCAAGAATAACAAGATAGCGTACTCCAGCTCAAGTGATAGTCAGCCAAACACCTCGAAATCCGTTGAAAAAACGAAAAGAATATCGCGGCGCGGTTTACAGGCGTTGGGCGATGACCTACTAGACAATTATGATTTCAACTTTGAAGACGATTTCGCGGTCAAGGCGAGGTGTAAGACATGCAGCCTGCACTATGACAAAATCAAAGCACGGTGGGCATTCTGTTTCACGGTCGATGATCGTCACGCATATAATGATATATAGCCTATACAGGAGTCTGACACACACACACACACACACACACACTAGTGCAGTCATTCGGAATCAGAAAGACAAGACCAATGAAATGAATAAATATATGATAAACACACACAAATACAGGTTACTGACATGAGAAAAGACATAAACAAGATCCTCCATGGCTTGACCCCAGAATGTGACTCAGACAGTGCAAGCTCTACTTCTGCCAGTACTGACTTGTATGCCGTTGTGCATCCTGACCCTGACTCTAGTGTGGTTGCTAGTAGTGATGATGATTCAGACTCAGCTGTGAGTGATGAGGCAGAGTAAACTAAATGATAGTTTGGCATGACCCTGACACATTGGTGCAGTTAGGTTTCTGACATTCAGATGTTCTCTGTTGTTCAGTTTTTGATTAAGGATTGAAATTGAGTGATGAGTTTGTTATTGTGAATAACTCTGTGTATTGTAATGTTCACTGTAACAGTTACTGTATTTGCGGCAGGCTTTTGAAGACGTTGTCCTCGGCTCCATTCTTCAGTTGTTGACTTGATGATTAAGGAGTGAAATAAAGTGATAATGAGTTTGATGGTGTGTGTAAGTATGTGTATTTTAATTACTGTAACTGGTACTGTATTTGTGGTTTGAGGGCTGAGTTGGAGGCCAATTGACTGCCTGTGAAAATTCAAACTCATACACACAGTCACAACAAACGCAAAAGTTGTTGAAATAATTTTATTGGATTCTCAGGATTCTCGCAAAACGGTTTTGCGAGAATCCAAACAGATTCCTGCAAATTTTCACGAAATTCTAGCCCTGGGGGTGATCTTTACATTGTGTCTTCTTCCAAGTTTCAAAATCAGCAGGGTTATCAGTGTTTCTGCTCTCGATATACTCGTCATATGCACTGCAAAGAAAGGCATATAAAGCACACTCACTCACTTGATGGGCATAACGAGTGCTAGTGATGTGGGAAGCTTTAAGAATACCATCAGCTCTTCCTTCTCTTGTAACGTCTCCTTGAACCAGTGCATTGTCCCATCCACTATTGTTCAGCCATTGTCTGATCATGTTGAATAACGCCATTTCTGTGTGCAAACCACCCATCATAACCACATATTTGTCTTCTCCATACAAATCTGCTGTATGCTGTTGTGTTTGCTTGGCAAGTGCAAATAACGGCTGATCCGTCACAATTACCGATGCTTGTTCAGGGTTGAGATGTGCGGTTGACTGCTTGGCTATTTTCATTGAGTGTTGAATCATTGCCATTGTATGAACATTTTCATCAAAAAGTGGTAAGAGTGAAGTAATAGCTTGGGCTCTCAGTGCTTGGGTCTGCAGCAATGTGAAATGAGCAGACCAAAATGGGTATTCAGCTTCTTCTAGTTTTTCTTTTTCTCACAGCCTTTCAACTTTATCAAGCCATTGATACTCAGACATCATGCTTCCACTGATAAGTTTAGATAAAAGATTAAAAACAAAGAAAATATCTAAGGTACGGGGAGGAAAGAAGGAAAAAAGATACATTTAGATTTCCTTCAAATTCTAATTGTGAGCCTGCAGTACAAGACCGCTGAGCATCTAGAAAATCACTTTCTTTATAGCGTTAGAGGTAAGATTCCAAAGGGGTCTTGCTTTTATATGCATCTAGTAATTAAAAGCTTTATTTACTGAAAATTTCATGCTTATATCACAAATTACACAATATTGTGTGTTTTTTTTTTTTTGGTCTCTTAACCACCGGACTATTTTTGGGAGGTGGGAGGAAAATGGAGAACCCATCTGTAATTACAGATGATATAACTGTAGGTGCTGCTGTTATTGGTTTACTGGTAATTTAACTTTTTACCTGTTACACAATCATTTATTTTGCTTACTTTCCTTTGCTTCATACTATCAAAGAAAATTTAGCTCTTATTGTTTTATGTACATTGTGTAAAGCATGTATAAATATGTATTGCATGTGCCACAGTGTTACTTCATATTTATATACTGTATCATGTCATCAGTTATGTTTACCAAAGACCTAAGAGTACAAAGCAGTTGTGAGTGGGTGGGGGTGTTTTGGTCTTGTAGAGCAGTCTTTATTATTGCTGAGCTAGTGTGAACATGAACCATTTGGTCCAGTACAGCCTCGAGTCAGATTAGTAATCATTCATACACCTCTGTTACAAGTGGGAACATGTGCTAACATTGCTTTCTTTGTGAGAGTCCTAGTTTCTCTCACACAGGGATGAGAGTTTTCCGCTTTTCGGCGGATTTCCGCTTTTTCTGAGCGAAAATCAATATTATGCCAAATCCGTTGAGATTTTTTTTCATTGAGGGGGGTTGGGGTATGTTCCTTCGTGATACTCAAGCGTACGACAATGTTACATGTTTACATTTTCGCCATCTTTAGTCTCGCCAAGTCTCGCGGTAGAATACGTGTTATCTACAATGTAATTGGCCAAAACATCGCTGGCGAGAGCATGATAGCCAATCATAACAGTTCTTACAAAAGTACCCGCATCTGTTCTATTTTATCGAAACTTGCACATGTTCATCGTCGCTGCGCTTCAAAAATACGTTTCTCTTTCGTATCGGCTTTTTTACTCAAAATGCCGAATACAATTGACAAGCAAGACGAAGCGAAGGTACGTGAAATCGATGCTGGTATAAAAAACAGAGGACTGACAAGCTTTTGTCTTTGGCCAAAAGGCTGAAGAAGTCGAAATGATTAAATGAAAATGAGAAGTGACTGTGAGCTATAAATAATTGTATAAAGTATACACAGGGCGGCACGGTGGTGTAGTGGTTAGCGCTGTCGCCTCACAGCAAGAAGGTCCTGGGTTCGAGCCCCGGGGCCGGCGAGGGCCTTTCTGTGCGGAGTTTGCATGTTCTCCCCGTGTCCGCGTGGGTTTCCTCCGGGTGCTCCGGTTTCCCCACAGTCCAAAGACATGCAGGTTAGGTTAACTGGTGACTCTAAATTGACCGTAGGTGCGAATGTGAGTGTGAATGGTTGTCTGTGTCTATGTGTCAGCCCTGTGATGACCTGGCGACTTGTCCAGGGTGTACCCCGCCTTTCGCCCATAGTCAGCTGGGATAGGCTCCAGCTTGCCTGCGACCCTGTAGAAGGATAAAGCGGTTAGAGATAATGAGATGAGATGAAAGTATACACAGACATTATCCCATAAACTTAGCATTCGTTTGATTTAATACATTGAACATGTATATGATGGTCAGTAAATCTGAATTAATGCTGACAGTTTTGAAAACTTAAATATTTCAAAAGACTTTTTGAAATCATGTGCAACTAATGAGGACATAGGGAGACTGACCTTTTCTCCCTAAGAAATTTTATTTAATATATGAACATTTTGATAATTAATAAAACTTACATTTAATGTGAATTTAGTTTGTCATTTTTGTTGATTATAAATTATAACCATACCCTTGAATGTAGATTGTGATTTTATTTTGAATTCAAACAATACTCCTATTGATTTGAAACATATTTTCATGTAAATATATAAAAAAGACAACAGATTTTTTTTTTATCTACTACAGCTCAGATTGCAGGAAAAGTGGTTTGTAAGGCCTTATTTTTCAAAATTTTCCTGGGGAGGGGGGTATCCCTCCCAGACCCCCGGCTTCGGGCGCCATCTTGTTTTCTACTTTTTTGGTGACCACCCACTCTCATCCCTGCTCACACCAAATGGGCAGTGGTAGCTCAATGGTTAAGGCTGAGTGTTCATTAATAGATCACTAACCCCCACGTGGGGTTGCTTGATTTACAAATGGGGTTTTGGGAGGGGAAAAAACACATTCTTCTCTTTTGTTTTCTTCATTTGTTTGACTTTTTATTATTAGAAATATTAATAATTTAACATTAGTTGTAAAGCATTAGATCTGGCACTTCTAGATTAGTAAATGCATTTCAATGTAAAATTGTAAAAGTTTAGGTTTGAGATGCAGCTCATGACAACCTTAGGCTTTAAAGACAGCTTAAAACAGAGCTTGTTGCTGTCCTTGTTACTTGGCTCTAACATGCCATCTATAGTGTGTGAATTTTTAATCTTCCAGAGGTTGATAAAGTACACAGAGTATGTGAACCTTGCAATGCTCTTATTTCTGGCCCATGTCACACCATCCCAGCATGAACTATTACCTCCGCCAAGGAGGTTATGTTTTCGGTAGCATTGGTAGCATTCGGTAGTTTGTTTGTTTGTTTGTTGGTTTGTCTGTTAGCAACATTACGGAAAAAGTTATGAATGGATTGCTCTGAAATTTTTTCCAGAGGTGTGACTGGGCACAAGTAACAAGCCATTACATTTTGGCGGTGATCCACATCACCTTCTGGATCCCGGATTTATTTAAAGGATTCTTGGCGGAGGTCTGTGCTCTCCGAGTGCTTTTCTAGTTCCTTATATATTGGTTGAAGTGGATTGTGACGAGTGGAAAGAGATGTGCCCTTATCAAAGCTATGTCAAGATATGTAAGCTCACCCTTCGCACTAGACAGTAAGCCTGAGCAAGGGCCATTCCTTTGGCTTTTGTCTCTCACATTACTGACACAATAAAATCTACAAATGTTACAGCAAATATGAAATTATAAATAAAGCAGAATGTAGGGTGGTCAAGGTTTGGGGTCGTAGAAAATTCATAATATGCATTTGGGGTTGTTTGGGAACCCTTTAATGAAATGTTGAGTTCAAACTCCAGAGAGCTATTGTTGAACAATTCTCCTAAACCCTCAACTATATCTGGGTCACCATATATGGCAAAAGTACATGGACAACTGGCCATCATTATGTGGGCCTCAAATTGTTAATTGTCTAGAATGTTTTGTATGCTGTAAGATTTCCCTTCACTGAAACTAAGGCCAAAAGCTGTTCCAGCATGACAATACCCCTATGCACAAAGTGAGCTCCATGAAGACATGATGTGTTAATGCTGGAGTGGAAGAACTTGAGTGTCCTGCACAGAGCCCTGACTGAACTCAACCCCACTGAACACCTTTGGGATGAACTGGAGCCTCCTCACCACATCAGTGCCTGATCCCACTATTGCTGTTGTAGCTGAATGAACACACACCTCTATAGCCACACCCCAAAATCTAGTGGAAAGCCTTCCCAGAGGAGTGGAACTTTATTATATCATCAAATTGGGGTTACAAGTTTGGAATGACTCGAGTTCAGCAAGCACTTGTTGGCATGATGGTCAGGTGTCCACATACTTTTGGCTATATAGTGTATGTGACTGGATTGCTGTTCAAAACAGAAATTCATGCATTTGCAGGGAATCTTCTTCAGACTTTACTATCCATGCCAAGCACCAGAGGGTTCTGATGAGCCACACTGGATCCCATGCAGAGAATACTTCAGTGGCCTTGCTGACTTCATGAAAATGAGCCGAGCACTGAGTGAAAGAATTTTTAACTACCTCTTTGGTAAGCTCTTTGTTCAGACACCAATAATGAATATCTTTAGCCTCTTTATGTATTGAAAAAACTTGTTACTGTGAAGTAACACCTACTGAATGTTGAGTATATATTCAGCAGCTGTTCTACTGTACTTAAGTGATAGTTTAGTGTGTGTGTGTGGGTGTGCGCACAGTATTTATAAGCTTATACTCTATGTATTCAACATTTAACCGATATACCTAGATTGTGAGACAGAGATTTTGACATTGCTGGTTAAAAGTTTGGACACCACTGCTTATAAAAGGGGTTTCTTCATTCTTAGGCCCACTTTACACGGGGATGGTATAAAACAAAAACGCAAAAGTCCGTTTTCGTTCTCACTTTTTTCCGCGTCTACACGACTGTTTTCAAGGAGGAAATCTGCGTCTATACGGTGACGCATAAATGTCTCCGCTATGTCTGCATGCATGCGCAACGTCTTCTGTCTTGTCTGATCTGCACATCTGCGCTGCTGTTCTGTCAAGTTATCCTACCAAGCCTACTACGCATGCGTGAAATCCAGGAGGGTAGGAAAATTCAACAGTAGTTTTGTCCCACCGATCAGCTGGGCTGATAGAAAATCGGTGAGAATTTCACGCATTTGCCGATTTTTATGTTTTGTGCGTACTGGTCGAGTCTTTGGCCGAGTCAAATAATTTGTAATGACTTGTTTTGAATAATAAAACGGTCTGTATGAGAACTTGCTAGGATAACTTTACAGAACACCGGTCCGGCTGAGGTACTGTAGTGCTCAAGGGAGGAGCAGGAGCAAACCAAAACTCTTTTAATCTGCCTTTATTAAGTAACACTCACTCTTGTTTCGGTGAAGAAGAGAAAAGGCAGTGTCCATCTCAGCAAAATAAACCCGTTCGGCTGCTAGTTTTGTTTTCAGTCTCGGGTTTATGGTTTCACGAGCGGCTTGAATAGGCGGCGCGCGTGTGCGCGCGTGCGTGTGTAACTTGACGACACCAAACTGAGGAGCTCCAGCTGGGCGAGTGAGCAGGAAAACACATCTACTGCATTAAAACACAGAGCAGCTTGAAGGTCCGTTGGATCGATGTAATCAGACATGCTCTTACTTTTTTACTTACTTTCTTACTTCCCGGGCTGGCATGTGCAGTATATGACATATGTAGGACGTAAACGCATACCCGACGTGAGCAGATCCGAGCAGAGTTTTGCGTATTGGGTAGTTTAGACGGATATGCAACGGGGGCCGTTTCTAACTTATCCACTCTGGAAGGCGTTTTCAATTTTATCTGTTTTTCAGCCTCGGAAACGCCGTCCTCGTGTAAACGAAAGGCACTTCTGATAAAATATTTAGTCGTTTTTACCCGACAGCGTCCTCGTGTAAACGGGCCCTTACTTTTTTTTTCTTTTTCTAATGGAATTATGTTGTGGCCATGGATAAGAATTATTTTTTATTTTAAAGACTATTATGCACTGCAGTTCTTTCATGAGCTCTTATATACCAGCCACTTTAAGAAGAACACCCCTGCACATTCAGTGCAGTTATCTTATCAACACACATTTTCACACAACAGTTTTTAGAGTTTGCACAGAATGGTATGCATCCTGTGAGCAGCAAAGACTTAATGAGCAGCATGTAGAAATGCCTTACTGATCAGAGAGTTCAGAAGATAAGAGTGGTTTAAAGCTAACAGGAAGGCTACAGTAACTTAAAGGAGATACGCAGAACCATGGCCTCACTTTTTGTTTATAAATGCCTCGAGACCTCAAGAATGGCATAGGAATAGTTTTAAGCATTAACAATAAATCTGATATAGTAATTTTTACGATTAAAGTGGTTTTATATAGGTAGCAGTCTGAGTGAATGACCTTGACATCTGTGACGTCACAGCAGGAAAGCTATTGGTCTCATCGCCATTTTCACTATACTAAAACACAGAGCTAACTGCAACTTCGATCCTACATATTGAGCTAATTTATCACCATGCCACGTAGATGTGTTGCTGGCGGGTGCAGCAACACAACAGAAGGTGGATTTACAGTGCCTTCATGGCCCAAGAATGTTCAAACTGCAAAGATTTGGATGCGTTTTGCGAGAAATTCATGGATTGGGCACCTATGAAGTGGTCTGTCTGCTCTGCACATTTTACTGAGGACTCATACGAAACCTCTGATCTGTTGAGGAGCGTTGGCTATAAGCCCGTGTTGAAAGAGGGTGCAGTACCAACAATTAAAGGAAAAGAAAACTACAAGAAAGGGAAAGCAAGTTCAGTTGCACCAGTTCTCCCGGTGTGTGAGCCGGGCAGTAATGGCGGAGTACTCAGTATGGAGAAAATGGAGAATGAGTGGACCAGTCATCAGATTTCTCTGCTGGATATGCTTGCCTCAGCAGCAATATCTCACCCTTACATGGAAGAAGCGGATGAACGAAGAACTGAAAGTCAGATTGTTTCAAAACAATCTGCCACAAGCTCAGCCTTCAGGAAGTGAGAACGCAGACGGGTAAGATGCGACTCTCATTTGGTTGCATAACAAAAACAACATTTGTTGTTTACCTGCATTTAGATTAATACAACCCCAATTCCAAAAAAGTTGGGACAAAGTACAAATTGTAAATACCGTAAAATACCTAATAATAGCCCGGGCGATTATTTGTCTCAATCACGTAAGAGACCCGGCGCGTATTAGAGACTAGGCGGCTATTTGGAACAGGCGATTAATTCCTTCTTCACAAATACCTTCCCCAAAATCTACCTCAAAACGGGGAAAAAAAAAAATCATTCTCAGATAGGCCTACTTTTAACCAGTATAACTTACAGTTTGTTTAGAGTTAGATTACAGATAGCACGGTGCCGACTTCGGGGAATTTTGAAGACGCAAAATGCATCTTCGCATGGCACAGTCGGGGTGGATAAAGGATAAATCACACACCTTTTCCTGTTAATGACTAGTTAAGCGCATGCTTTACAAAATAATCAAGAAACCACACCATTGTCTGTGCGCAGCACTGTGATTTAATTACTCTGCAAAGTTATGGTCACTTGCTATCACCCTCACCCATGCAGCCTCCACCCTTTGCGCTTTGCAATGTCTGTCAATCTGAAATTGCATGGAGGGCGCGACGTTGAAGCAACATAATTAGGGTGCGAAGTGTCAAACCAAAGGGTTTTTTCTTATGCTGAAAAATAAGTGACCTGCAGTGGCTACATACTGTCATCTTGCATCACGTTTCTCTCCAAGACGTCTCCCTATTTGGCCGATATGAGCCTATTCCCCGAGTGAGTTGGTACGGTGGCTCGACCCCGTAGAAAACTTAAAGTTCGGATGAAAGTTAGTTGAATAGGTTACTGACTTGTAGGCCTACATGTTGCCTGCCTGACGCGTGCTTCTGCCCAACTTGCACGACAGATTACTTGTTGAAAAGGCCCCTTGGATTAGATTGGCCGCGAGCAGACTGAAATGCATGTTAGAACGCTCTCACCTTTTTTGTAAAGCGTCTTCCAGATCCGAATGGGTAAGGGCAAGTGAAATGGTATAAGGTCTTTAATAAAACTCAGTGTGTGCTTTGACGCATGCATTCGGCAATTTAGGTCGTTTAACAGAAGCAGCAGTCCAACCTTGGAAACCCGCAGTCCTCAATGTCACCACACACGCTGGCTTTCGTTGGGTATACCCAAAGGGGTGGCTAAGACATCTGTCAAAAGTTACGGAGTTGCATTCCTCAAGAAATATTATGGTAGACCAAGATTAAAACATTGAAATGGCATGTTTATTATCACGTAACAAAATGTTGTAAACAGTATTATAGAAATAATTTCATTCATTCATTCATTCATTCATTCATTCATATTGTTTCGGTAGAAAACTATGCAATACAAAATCGTTTAAACACCAGAAAACCAGAAAAGTGCTGGGCCTCAAGATTCTAGATAGAACGTTCGGACGCTTTTTTTTTTTTAGACCCCGGTGAGTATTCGGAACCGGCCTTTATTTGTCACAACACACGTGTACACCCGGCCGTTAAAGGGAACTCGGCGGTTAATTGGAACTCGGCTATTGTTTGGTATTTTACGGTAAAAACAGAATGCAATGATGTGGAAGTTTCAAAATTCCATATTTTATTCAGAATAGAACATAGATGACATATCAAATGTTTAAACTGAGAAAATGTATAATTTAAAGAGAAAAATTAGGTGATTTTAAATTTCATGACAACACCACATCTCAAAAAAGTTGGGACAAGGCCATGTTTACCACTGTGAGACATCCCCTTTTCTCTTTACAACAGTCTGTAAATGTCTGGGGACTGAGGAGACAAGTTGCTCAAGTTTAGGGATAGGAATGTTAACCCATTCTTGTCTAATGTAGGATTCTAGTTGCTCAACTGTCTTGGGTCTTTTTTGTCGCATCTTCCGTTTTATGATGCGCCAAATGTTTTCTATGGGTGAAAGATCTGGACTGCAGGCTGGCCAGTTCAGTACCCGGACCCTTCTTCTACGCAGCCATGATGCTGTAATTGATGCAGTATGTGGTTTGGCATTGTCATGTTGAAAAATGCAAGGTCTTCCCTGAAAGAGATGTCATCTGGATGGGAGCATATGTTGCTCTAGAACAGGGGTCTTCAATCCTATCCACAAAGGGCCAGTGTGGCTGCAGGCTTTCATTCCAACCAAGCAGGAGCTACACCTGATTTCACTTGTTTGATCATTTCACCCTCGTCTCCAATCAACAATCAAGTGAGCCTCCAATTTGGCTGTAATGAAAGCCTGCAGCTACACCGGCCCTTTGCGGATAGGATTGAAGACCCCTGCTCTAGAACCTGGATATACCTTTCAGCATTGATGGTGTCTTTCCAGATGTGTAAGCTGCCCATGCCACATGCACTAATGCAACCCCATACCATCAGAGATGCAGGCTTCTGAACTGAGCGCTGATAACTTGGGTCGTCCTTCTCCTCTTTAGTCCGAATGACACGGCGTCCCTGATTTCCATAAAGAACTTCAAATTTTGATTCGTCTGACCACAGAACAGTTTTCCACTTTGCCACAGTCCATTTTAAATGAGCCTTGGCCCAGAGAAGACGTCTGCGCTTCTGGATCGTGTTTAGATACGGCTTCTTCTTTGAACTATAGAGTTTTAGCTGGCAATGACGGATGGCACGGTGAATTGTGTTCACAGATAATGTTCTCTGGAAATATTCCTGATCCCATTTTGTGATTTCCAATACAGAAGCATGCCTGTATGTGATGCAGTGCCGTCTAAGGGCCTGAAGATCACGGGCACCCAGTATGGTTTTCCGGCCTTGACCCTTACGCACAGAGGTTCTTCCAGATTCTCTGAATCTTTTGATGATATTATGCACTGTAGATGATGATATGTTCAAACTCTTTGCAATTTTACACTGTCGAACTCCTTTCTGATATTGCTCCACTATTTGTCGGCGCAGAATTAGGGGGATTGGTGATCCTCTTCCCATCTTTACTTCTGAGAGCCGCTGCCACTCCAAGATGCTCTTTTTATACGCAGTCATGTTAATGACCTATTGCCAATTGACCTAATGAGTTGCAATTTGGTCCTCCGGCTGTTCCTTTTTTGTACCTTTTAACTCTTCCAGCCTCTTATTGCCCCGTCCCAACTTTTTAGAGATGTGTTGCTGTCATGAAATTTCAAATGAGCCAATATTTGGCATGAAATTTCAAAATGTCTCACTTTCGGCATTTGATACGTTGTCTATGTTCTATTGTGAATACAATATCAGTTTTTGAGATTTGTAAATTATTGCATTCCGTTTTTATTTACAATTTGTACTTTGTCCCAACTTTTTTGGAATCGGGGTTTTGTCTGTGTGTGTTTTAAAAATAAAAGGTTCTGTGTATCTCCTTTTAAAGAACCACTCTTTACAGCTGTGGTGAGCAGAAAAGCATCTTTGAGACAGATTGAAAACCTGATCAGGTTTCACTCCTGTCAGCAGGACTCTAATGGCCCTTTTCCACTACCCTTTTTCAGCTCACTTCAGCCCGACATGGCTCGCGTTTCGACTACCAAAAAACAGCACGACTCAGCTCGCTTCAGCCCTGCTTAGCCCCTAAAACTCGCACCGTTTTGGAGTAGGGCTGAAGCGAGCCAAACCGTGCCGAGTGAGGCTGGGGGTGTGAGCAGACACTCCCCTGTGCACTGATTGGTGAGGAGGAGTGTCCTCACATGCCCACACACGCCCCGCGAGCACTCTGGGATCTGTAAACACCGCAAACCCGGAAGAAGAATTATGAAGCCTTATGCGCCTCGCCTATACGCTCTTGCCAGTATCTGTTGGCGTTGTCACCGACAACAAGCCACAGAACCAAGACCAGCAACACTAACGACTCCATGTCCTCCATGTTTATTGTTTACTATTCGGGTCGTGAGACTACCGCTTAAAAGATCACTGATGTCACTGTTTGCGCCGCTTAATGACATCACGTGACGTCCACCCACTTTCGCTAACTCCACCCAATGTGTCCACCCACTTCCAGCCAGCACGGTTCAGCGCGGTTGTAGTCGAAATGCAACTCCAACAGCCCCGCTCAGCTCGACTCAGCACGGCACGGCTCAGCCTGACTCAGCCGCGTTTGTAGTGGAAAAGCGGCATAAGGCTACATTGGGTACAGACTCACCCAAACTGGACAACGTTCAGGGTTCTGCATGTTCATTCTGAGATGTTTTTCTGCTAACCATGGTTTTAAAGAGCGGTTATTTGACTTGCCATAGCATTCCAAATGCTTATTTCTGGATGGTTAACATAACACAAATACAGTCCAGCTGACCTGTATTCAGTATACCTTTTACAAACATTACTGTAATGCAATAATTGTGTTATTCCGATGCTCATAAAGGACAGTCATCATTGATTCCATATTTAACCACCTCAAACACCAAAGTACAGGTTTACATCAGCAGAAGGACAAAAGCTTTACTAGATAAATTATTTTCCTATATTACTAGTGTAACACTATAAAACAACAATTTATCAGTAGAAATGTCATAAAGGTATTTTATTAAAATTTTATGATGCTATGACTTCGGCCTTAAAAAATGAAATGGCAGATTTGTGCCATCCCTGCTCCTTGTATTGTCTATCCACCTTAAAATGGATATTTTATGTAGTATATTTCCTTATCTGCCTCTGAAAAATTCCTGGCTATGCCACTGTGTACATGTATAATGAGTTCTTT
The DNA here is from genome assembly GCF_027579695.1 of Neoarius graeffei. Taxonomy (NCBI): domain Eukaryota; kingdom Metazoa; phylum Chordata; class Actinopteri; order Siluriformes; family Ariidae; genus Neoarius; species Neoarius graeffei. Next base: position 77,600,238 of record NC_083571.1, read on the forward strand.
AAAATGTTTTAACAACTTTTTCTTCTATGTTGTCAAAAGGCTCTTACAAAATCCCAGCAGCATGGAATGCTTCTTTTAAAACCGATGGAAAATACCCAGTAATTATTTTCTCTCATGGTCTGGGAGCATTCAGGTACATTTAATTCACAGTAGTCAAAGGTAGGCATGTGCAGGTATAGTAATTATTATAATTGCTTTGCATAAACTTATAGTATTGTGTTTAAAAATTGTCATTAAGAATGTCTCTGTCCACAGTCCTATCCAAAAGTATTGGACCGTTAAGGTTTGACATCTCTGGCTGTAACGATCAGGAAGTGAAAGCTGAAATTATGATCTGTTGACACATTCATGTTTTGATCTCAATCCCAAATGTTTTCAGTGCATAATGAAAACAAAAGAACTGGTTTTGCCATGCCAATACTTCCAGAGAAGACTGTACATGCCTGTACCTGTCTTTTTGGGCAGCATGTTACCTGGGAAATGTAACTGTAGTATACCTTGGTTGCATCATCCTGAAGCCTTATAATTTTATATGAGGATCTCTCTTAAAACAGGCACAGGCTTTCTCTTAAAAACATACTAGTGCATCTCAAAAAATTAGAATACCATGAAAAAGTTCCTTTTTTCATAATTTAATTCAAAAAGGTAAACTTTCATATATTCTATATTAATTACATGTAAAGTGAAATTGTAGGATATAATGATGAGGAAAGTACTGGTCGTACACCCGCTGGCCTAATTCTTTGGTCAGAAAGAACGCAGCTATTCTAGAGGTTGTATCTTGCCATTTATTAATTGTCTCTGTGCATATATACACATCTGTGTCAAAGGTTCTGAAGTTGTGTTGTGACAAAAAGTTGTGACAACAGTTGTGTTGTGGTTTCTAAGACAAAGAAATAAATAAAGGGAAAATACTTAACATGAGAATGCTAAAGTTATTCCCATAACAAATGTCCTATTTAACACTATTTCTCATCTCATTATCTCTAGCCGCTTTATCCTTCTACAGGGTCGCAGGCAAGCTGGAGCCTATCCCAGCTGACTATGGGCGAAAGGCGGGGTACACCCTGGACAAGTCGCCAGGTCATCACAGGGCTGACACATAGACACAGACAACCATTCACACTCACATTCACACCTACGGTCAATTTAGAGTCACCAGTTAACCTAACCTGCATGTCTTTGGACTGTGGGGGAAACCGGAGCACCCGGAGGAAACCCACGCGGACACGGGGAGAACATGCAAACTCCACACAGAAAGGCCCTCGCCGGCCCCGGGGCTCGAACCCAGGACCTTCTTGCTGTGAGGCGACAGCACTAACCACTACACCACCGTGCCGCCCAACACTCTATTTGAAGGTAATAATTGCAAGAAATGTACTGAACACACAGTAATAAAGATATGGTGATTAACAGTACTAAAATGTCATAAAACATAGGAAATTCGTACTGCCTTATCTCCATTATGTCCAAACATAAAACACGGTGTAGGATCGCTAACACAATATTGCTGAGTCCCAGAACATGCTAGACATTTCAAATGGCAAAGAGATTGTCTGGCTGAAATACAAACTTATAAATGGCTATACCAACAAAAAGTCTAACAAAGGAAAATAAGGGCACTTACATTTACATTCACGCACAACAGCACCAAGAGACCTTCAAACGAGACATGAGACTCCTAGAATGCGACGGCATGAGAGAGAAACGTCCGTGCCTGCTTATATAACGCAGCTCCTTAAAGGGGCAGTGCGTCATTTTCTTAAAGGCAAAAGTATTTTACATAGAACAACAGGAATTTACACAGAAGAAGGCAGGGAATTTTATACAGCCGCCCCCAAATTTACCTAGTAAATTTGTAAACAACATAAATTAACTGCCCATCAGTTATTACATTAATCAGCTACATCACTGGGCATTTCAGGTAACTCAATTAGCTTGGCCACAGGTAGGTGCTACCTTTAATGTCCACTGCAGCAGTCTGGACTTTACAGTCATCACTAGTAATGACCTTACTGACCCGACCTACTGGCCACATAGCTCTTGGCAGCTGACTGTCCATTACCAAGACAACCTGTCCAACATTTAGGTCTTCTGATGAACCCTTCCACTTCTGTCGCAGTTGAAGGTTGGGAAGGTATCTCCGGATGAACTGGTTCCAGAAGTGGTTGGCGATGACCTGGCTGTGTCGGTAGAGTCGTTGTCCCAGCAGAGCTTCAGGCCCGTACAAGGCCTGTGGCAGGGAGGCATCCCGCCGCCCCATAAGGAGTTGGTTTGGCGTGATCGGGTCCGCCACGTCTGATGACACATAGCCCAGAGGTTTTGAATTAAGAATCCCTTCCACCTCCACCAACACAGTGGCAAGGATCTCCTCTGGAACAATTTGGTCGCGTAGCACAACCTGGAGAGAAGCCTTGACAGACTTGATCTCTCTTTCCCACGCTCCTCCGAAATGAGGTGCATGAGGTGGATTGTATCTGAAGGAGATGCTTTGTCTGGCGAGCTGCTCCCTCAGGGAAGGTTCAAGTTGAGCAAAGGCTTCCTTGAGTTCTCCGTCTCCCCCTCGGAAGTTAGTGCCCTGGTCACAAAGAATCTCAAATGGCTTTCCCCGTATTGCTACAAACCTCCGTAGGGCAAGGAGGAAAGAGTCACTGTCCATATGGCAAAGGAGGTCTAAGTGGACACACCTTGTAGTCAGGCACTTAAATATGATGCCCCACCTTTTCTCCTGTCTTCTGCCTATTTTGACTGCATAGGGGCCAAAACAATCAACCCCCGTGGACCAGAAAGGAGGCTTATTCAAACGAAATCGTGCAGAGGGTAAATCGGCCATTTGGGGAATCCCCGGTTTCTTGCGCCACTTGTAACACTCTGTACACTGCCTCTGATGCTTACGGATGGCTTGACGTCCATGCAGTATCCAATACGATCTTCGGACCTCTGCATAGACTCTTTCTGGTCCAGGATGAAGGAGACGATTGTCATAGTCTCTAATCAGTAGGCGTGTGACCATGTGATCAGGTGATAGTACAATAGGATGAAGAGTGTCGTCCTCTAGATCCTCAGCCTTGCGAAGCCTCCCACCAACTCTCATCAGTCCAAGTTGGTCGAGCATTGGTGAGAGTGAGCTCAGTCGGCTATTAGTTGGTATGGCCTTTCCAGCTTTGAGAGCGGTCACCTCCTCTGGGAAGTTCTCTGTGTTCTCTGTAGGAGAGCCAGTTCAGCTGCAATGCGTTCAGAGGCGCTTGGGGGTGTGGAAGCTGCCCTGTGAACAGCCTGATGTGTGGTAAGTAGGAGGTCCTCCCAGGTCTCCAGCTTGTGTATTTCTCCGCTGTAGATGGTAGCCTGCTCAGGGTTGTGCGACAGCCATCTCTCAGCCCATCATAGGAGAGGCATCACAGCAGAGGATGACGCTTGGAGTAAGGTATGGTCCTCTTTCCACAGGAAAGGTGTCGCGTATCTCTCCACACCATCCACATTGATCCGTACCGTGTCACTTTCCAACAGAGCAAGTGCAGAGCTGTCCTGCTTTGAGCGTGTGATCTCTTTCTCATTGCGACGAGGCAGAGTGTCGAGTTGCCATAATTTCTCCACATTGTGTCGTAGCTCTTGAGCGGGTGACAGGAAGGTGGTGTGTAGGCATGAACTCGACAGGGCTGTTGCAGGAACGTCGCAGGCCCTTGTATGGCCCATCCCAGCTTTGTGCATACAGCAACAGGAGAGCCAGGTGAGCCCATGCGGACTGGACATATGGCAGTGATCAAATGTGAATTGTCTGACCCAATGAGGATCATCGGCTTAGCTTTGTGGAAAGGCTTGACTGGAACATCCCTCAGGTAGTGGTATTTCCTCTTCAGGACATCAGCTGGGCAGGACTGTTCAGCAAGGTTCAGCTCTGAAGCAGTGAATACATTCTTGAGCTTGTGTCTGATGCCCAAGTTCGACATGGTTGATACTTCAAGTGTCACCGAGGCTCCCTTTAGGTGCACCATGTCCTGCCGGACAGTTCTCAAAGTTAGGAACTCACACTCCCTCTTCAGGCCAAGCTTGTCAACTGCAGTAGAAAGTATGATCGTCCTTTCAGACCCATCATCAAGCAGGGCATGGGTATCCAGGATCTTGTTCCCATTGCGCAAGCGAACAGGGACAACTTTGAGCATCACTCGGCGTGAGTGACTTGCTTGATCCATGTAAACAACTGTGGATACAGTGCTGACGGTAAGGACACCGGGCTGTTGCATAGATGTGACCTCATGCAAAGTCAATAGGTGCTGCTCTCCACAGGAAACGCAAGGCTTCTTCAGAGTGCACTTGTCGGGTTTATGCCCTCTACCACACCTCCAGCAGTGGTTCTGTTCCTTTATCCAATCTGACTTCTGAGATGTATTCATGCTGGTGAATTCTGAACATCCACTCAGGTAGTGCTCGTTGGACTTGCAATATGGGCAAAAGGGCTTGAATCGCTCACGCTTGTGTTTTGGCGATGTGGAAGGTGCAGTTGCCTTCAGTGTAGCAGCAGTGTTTAGCAACACAGTGGATGACTTCACTTTTGTCTGTTTGGAGGACTTGGTATCTCGACGTGCAGGCTCTCCCTGAATGCCTTCAGTGGTTCGTTGAGAGATTTGTAGGGTTTGAGAATTTCCAGCCAGGACGCCAGGTCAAAGTATAAGTCATAGCAGACCCACTGGCTATGATGCCTCACTTCAAGCAGTGTTCTACAAAGGAATCCCTGTAGCTCATAGGAAGTTTGCTAAGCAGGATGTCAACATGCGAACCACACTGCAGCTTGTACCTGGCTGGCCCACTTGTCGACTGTAGCATTCCCACTAGTGAGCTAACTGCTGTGCTGAAATCTTCAAGTGCTTGGGCATCACCCATCTGGACAGCTGGAGCTTGCTGGATGGCCTTCAGCTCACTCTGTATGAGGGATTGTGGCTGGCCGTACCGTTGCTCCAGAGCCTGCATCGCAGCGCTGTAGGGCTGTGGACTGTTAAGATGCCTCTTAACTATCTGATAAGCTGCAGGAAGTTTCACAAGGTCAAGGAGAACTTGAAACTTATAATCCTCTGTCAGATGTCGGTGAGGCCATAAGACTGTGTCCAGACCTTTTTTCAGGAGAATAAAGTCACTCTCTTTGCCTGATGAGAATGCAACCAATTTAGGCTTCGGTATCCCATAGGATGAAGCGATGGCCATCTCCATCAAGTTAGGTGCTCCTGTATCGGCTGCAGGGTAGGCCGCAGGTTGAGGCACATGGTACGGGTATGGGTACCAAGGATAATGCCCAGGTTGTGGTAGTGGTATCCCATAAGGTGGATACCAAGGCCCAGCAGGTAGCTGCACTGGCGGATAAGGTTGAATGGGCGGAGGCTGCATTGGCACTGGCTGCTCTGGAGGAGGCTGTGCAGGTGCTGGCTGGCCTAGCAGAGGTAGCGCGGGTGCTGGCTGGCGTGGCAGAAGTGACGCGGGCGCTGGCTGGCGTGGCAGAAGTGACGTGGGCGCTGGCTGGGGCACCAAAGATGCCACGGGGTAGTGCCCTATGGATGCCCTCTCTGGTGAACCATAAGATGCTGGTGTAGAAGTGCCATCTGATGGAACACCCGCTGCATGCTTGGTCAGGCCTACCATTGTCGCCAGAGGCCTATGATGTTCTGTCATATCTAACCAGGATCCTACTCTGGAAGCTGCTCCTTGAAGCACTGATGAAGTGGATTGAATGAGTGGCTGAGACAAGAATGGATTCAACTCTTGCACATAAGTGTGACTAGGGGATTTGGTCCATAATGTTTGGGGAGCTAACATGTAATCTGAGGGAGGCCTGTCTCCAGTGTGGGTAGTAGTGACAGATGCATGGCCAAATGAAGGTGGCAAACTGCTACTGTACTGCTGATAAGGAGAGGTTGATCTTGGATGCTCAAGAGAAAAGCCCATTGAACTTAATGGATAAGAAGCACGCTTTACATTCTCCATTTCCACAGTAAGCTGTTCCATTTCAGTGCTTAAACTTCTCCATCTCTCTTCTAGTCGATCTAATGCAGAGGCTCTAGCAGCGGTAGCTCCCTCAGATGGGAAAGAAATGTTGCTCTGACTTGCATGTGTTGCATGCCCTGTTGATCGCATGTGTGGTCTGAAGGGGGATGACTGGCGAGGGTGGTAGAGCACATAGTCCTCTAGATAAGCTGGAGGTTGTCTTCTCCGACTGGGGCAAGGATCAGGCTGATGTGCTTCACCCTGGACATCTCTAGAAGCAGCCATGACGCAGCTGGTGTACAATCCGGCTCGAAGGACCAACTTTGTAGGATATAATGATGAGGAAAGTACTGGTCGTACACCCGCTGGCCTAATTCTTCGGTCAGAAAGAACGCAGCTGTTCTAGAGGTTGTATCTTGCCATTTATTAATTGTCTCTGTGCATATATACATCTGTGTCAAAGGTTCTGAAGTTGTGTTGTGACAAAAGTTGTGACAACAGTTGTGTTGTGGTTTCTAAGACAAAGAAATAAATAAAGGGAAAATACTTAACATGAGAATGCTAAAGTTATTCCCATAACAAACATGTCCTATTTAACACTCTATTTGAAGGTAATAATTGCAAGAAATGTACTGAACACACAGTAATAAAGATATGGTGATTAACAGTACTAAAATGTCATAAAACAACATAGGAAATTCGTACTGCCTTATCTCCATTATGTGCAAACATAAAACACGGTGTAGGACTGCTAACACAATATTGCTGAGTCCCAGAACATGCTAGACATTTCAAATGGCAAAGAAAGATTGTCTGGCTGAAATACAAACTTATAAATGGCTATACCAACAAAATAAAGTCTAACAAAGGAAAATAAGGGCACTTACATTTACATTCACGCACAACAGCACCGAGAGACCTTCAAACAAGACATGAGACTCCTATGGCCCTTTTCCACTACCCTTTTTCAGCTCACTTCAGCTCGCTTCAGCTCACTTCAGCCCGACACGGCTCGCGTTTCGACTACCAAAAACCAGCACGACTCAGCTCGCTTCAGCCCTGCTTAGCCCCTAAAACTCGCACCGTTTTGGAGTGGGGCTGAAGCGAGCCAAAGCGAGCTGAGTGAGGTTGGGGGCGTGAGCAGACACTCCCCTGTGCACTGATTGGTGAGGGGGAGTGTCCTCACATGCCCACACACGCCCCGCGAGCGCGCTGGGATCTGTAAACACCGCAAACCCGGAAGGAGAAGAATTACGAATTACGAGAATTTCTGAAGCCTTATGCGCCTCGCCTCATCTATACGCTCTTGCCAGTATCTGTCCGCGTTGTCGGTGACAACAAGCCACAGCACCAAAACCAGCAACACTAACGACGCCATGTCCTCCATGTTTATTGTTTACTATCCGGGTCGTGAGACTACCGCTTAAAAGCTCACTGATGTCACTGTTTGCGCTGCTTAACGACATCACCTGACGTTCACCCACTTTCACTAACTCCACCCAATGTGTCCACCCACTTCCAGCCAGCACGGTTCAGCGCAGTTGTAGTCGAAATGCAACTCCAACAGCCCCGCTCAGCCCGACTCAGCACGGCATGGCTCAGCCCTTCTCAGCCGCGTTTGTAGTGGAAAAGCGGCACTAGAATGCGACGGCATGAAAGAGAAACGTCCGTGCCTGTTTATATAACGCAGCTCCTTAAAGGGGCGGTGCCGCATTTTCTTAAAGGCAAAGTATTTTACATACAGTAGAACAACAGGAACTTACACAGAAGAAGGCAGGGAATTTTATACAGAAATATTTAAAGCCTTTTTTTGTTTTAATTTTGATGATTATGGCTTATAGCTCATGAAAATCAGAAATCCAGTATCTCAAATTATTAGAATATTCCCTAAGATCAATCAAAAAAAGGATTTACAATACAGAAATGTCCAACTTCTGAAAAGTATATTCATTTATACACTCAGTACTTGGTTGGGGCTCCTTTACCATGAATTACTGTATCAATGCGGTGTGGCATGGAGGTGATCAGTCTGTGGCACTGCTGAGGTGTTATTGAAGCCCAGATTGCTTTGATGGTGGCCTTCAGTGTATCTGTATTTTTGGGTCGGGTGTTTCTCATCTTCCTCTTGACAATACCCCATAGATTCTCTATGGGGTTCAGGTCAGGCAAGTTGGCTGGCCAATCAAACACAGTAATATCATGGTCAGCAAACCATTTGGTAGTAGTTTTGGCACTGTGGGTAGGTGCCAAGTCCTGCTGGAAAAGGAAATCGGCATCTCCAAATAGCTCGTCAGCAGATGGAAGCATGAAGTGCTCTAAAATCTCCTGGTAGATGGCTGTGTTGACTTTGGACTTGATAAAATACAGTGGACCAACACCAGCAGATGACATGGCACCCCAAATCATCACAGACTGTGGAAACTTCACACTGGGCTTCAAACACCTTGGATTCTGTGCCTCTCCACTCTTCCTCCAGACTCTAGAACCGTGATTTCCAAATTAAATGCAAAATGTACTTTCATCTGAAAAGAGGACTTTGGACCACTGAGCAACAGTCCATTTCTTTCTCTCCTTAGCCCAGATAAGACACTTCTGACATTGTCTCTGGCTCAGGAGTAGCTTGATATTAGGAATGCGAAAGTATCCCCTTTCTTGAAGATGTCTGTTCGTGATGGGTCTTGATACACTGACACCAGCCTCAGTCCACTCCTTGTGAAGCTCTCCCAAGTTCTTGAATCAACTTTTCTTGACAATCCTCTCAAGACTGCGGCCATCCCTGTTGCTTGTGCACCTTTTCCAGCCACCCTTTTCAGCAATGACCTTTTGTGGCTTACCCTCCTTGTGGAGGGCATCAGTGATCATCTTCTGGACAACAGTCAAGTCAGCAGTCTTCCCCATGATTGTGGTTTTGTGTACTGAACTAGACCGAGAGATACACTGTGTTCATACTGTTTTACTCAAACTCGAAATGAAATTCTAATATTTTGAGATGGTTTTTTTTTTTTTTTTTTGTACTGTATGCCATACTGATTAAAATTAAAATAGAAAAATGCTTGAAACATTTTAGTTTATGTGTAATGAGTCTATAATATATAACATTTTCACTTTCTTAAATAACTGATGGAAAATATTGAACTTTTTCACAATATTCTAATTTTTTGAGATGCACTAGTATTGTGTAAAAATGCTGTGTACCAAGACAGCTGTCAGTGTCTGAACTGTGGGCTGCAGTTCCTTGTGATTTACTGTTGTGCATTTCACAGGACACTGTATTCAGCAATATGTGTCTAGTTGGCCTCACAGGGCTTTATTGTTGCTGCAGTGGAACACAGGTAGGGTTTTTTTTTTAAACTAGGATTGAAACACAGACATTCTCTCCGTGGCATGCTGTTTACACCACAAAGTGTTGGGGGTTCATGGTTTTTGTTTGTTTGTTTTTTCCTGTCTGTCTCTTTTGTTTTGTGTTCAGCGGTTTCACTGGATGTCAGGTGTAAGTGTTTCGGTCTTTTTGGGTGTGGGTTTCAGACTTGCTTTGTAAAATGTTAGTACAACCCCGATTCCAAAAAAGTTGGGACAAAGTACAAATTGTAAATAAAAACGGAATGCAATAATTTACAAATCTCAAAAACTGATATCGTATTCACAATAGAACATAGACAACATGTCAAAAGTGAGACATTTTGAAATTTCATGTCAAATATTGGCTCATTTGAAATTTCATGACAGCAACACATCTCTAAAAAGTTGGGACAGGGGCAATAGAGATCTTGCAGTCACGTGACCGGAAAGTACACAACCCCCATCTTGTCGGTCAAAAACACCGCTGAATACTGCTGCACTCGTGTACAGAATGGATCAATTTCAACCGACGGACTACACGGCTCATTTTTCTAATGAACAGATAACTAGATATATGTCTAAAATAAACGATCTACAGATTTGTGACCCTTATGGCTTTCCGGACGGAGTTTTCACGACCGGATTTTGAACTGCCAGCGGAATACCCAGACGTGTATGATTACCTCATTAACTTTCCCTCGCTGTTCAGTGGTGAAGCATTGCATGCTTATAAATCTCTGGACAGTTATCTCTACAGAAATTCAGGATTTGTCAGCGACTCAGATGTGGCATCTTGTAACAAGAATCCTCATTGGATGGGTAAGTCACTTAAGTATTGAGTATAGCACTGACCAGCCGATTATAGAATAGAATAAGGTAATTCCAAATCGTCCGTCTTGTTTACCATGGATCTGGCGTTGGAGAGATAGAGGCTTAGCAGTGGAGATTTGAGTGGCTGTTTTCTGAGCTTAGTCAACAGGCCGGCTCTGCCTGCAGCCTTGCTTTTGCTCCTGGCGCCGCCTCCTTCGCTTTGCTTCCGATAACAATCCACGGAGACCCCGCTGGTCTCGCTGTCTCGTCCGGAATGTTATAATTTTTTTTTTCTCGTCCGGAATGTTGTGCATGCGATGGAAATCGCTACAAACCGTCATTTTCTGCTGGAAACCAATGTCCAGTAAGTCCATACGGTTGTAGTGGATATTGAAGTCCGGTACAGACGAACAACATGCAAAAATACACACAAAAAACATAAACGTGCACAGGTAGGGAGAGCTTGTAGCCGCAGCCGTTGTAGTAGAATTGTATATAGTAGGGTTTTCCAGAAGAAAAGATAGAAGTAAAAGCAGAAGTAGAACCAGAAGTAGAAGGCGGAATATGGCGTTTGACCGACACGATGGCGTCTGTCACAATCTGGATCGGCTGTGACATTACATGCAAGTGCTCCATAAGAGGCTGGAAAAGTTAAAGGTACAAAAAAGGAACAGCTGGAGGACCAAATTGCAACTCATTAGGTCAATTGGCAATAGGTCATTAACATGACTGCGTATAAAAAGAGCATTTTGGAGTGGCAGCGGCTCTCGGAAGTAAAGATGGGAAGAGGATCACCAATCCCCCTAATTCTGTGCCGACAAATAGTGGAGCAATATCAGAAAGGAGTTCGACAGTGTAAAATTGCAAGGAGTTTGAACATATCATCTACAGTGCATAATATCATCAAAAGATTCAGAGAATCTGGAAGAATCTCTGTGCGTAAGGGTCAAGGCCGGAAAACCATACTGGGTGCCCGTGATCTTCGGGCCCTTAGACAGCACTGCATCACATACAGACATGCTTCTGCATTGGAAATCACAAAATGGGCTCAGGAATATTTCCAGAACACAATTCACCGTGCCATCCGCCGTTGCCAGCTAAAACTCTATAGTTCAAAGAAGAAGCTGTATCTAAACATGATCCAGAAGCGCAGACGTCTTCTCTGGGCCAAGGCTCATTTAAAATGGACTGTGGCAAAGTGGAAAACTGTTCTGTGGTCAGATGAGTCAAAATTTGAAGTTATTTATGGAAATCAGGGACGCCGTGGCATTCGGACTAAAGAGGAGAAGGACGACCCAAGTTGTTATCAGCACTCAGTTCAGAAGCCTGCATCTCTGATGGTATGGGGTTGCATTAGTGTGTGTGTGGCATGGGCAGCTTACACATCTGGAAAGACACCATCAATGCTGAAAGGTATATCCAGGTTCTAGAGCAACATATGCTCCCATCCAGACGACGTCTTTTTCAGGGAAGACCTTGCATTTTCCATCATGACAGTGCCAAACCACATACTGCATCTATTACAGCATCATGGCTGCGTAGAAGGGTCTGGGTACTGAACTGGCCAGCCTGAAGTCCAGATCTTTCACCCATAGAAAACATTTGGCGCATCATAAAACAGAAGATATGACAAAAAAAGACCTAAGACAGTTGAGCAACTAGAATCATACATTAGACAAGAATGGGTTAACATTCCTATCCCTAAACTTGAGCAACTTGTCTCCTCAGTCCCTAGACGTTTACAGACTGTTGTAAAGAGAAAAGGGGATGTCTCACAGTGGTAAACATGGCCTTGTCCCAACTTTTTTGAGATGTGTTGTTGTCATGAAATTTAAAATCACCTAATACATTTTCTCAGTTTAAACATTTGATATGTCATCCATGTTCTATTCTGAATAAAATATGGAATTTTGAAACTTCCACATCATTGCATTCTGTTTTTATTTACAATTTGTACTTTGTCCCAACTTTTTTGGAATTGGGGTTGTACAATTCTGATGGTATACCATCCATCCCAGAGGCATTGCCAATGCTGGTCTGCTTAATTGCTCTTTTGACTTCTTCTAGGGAAGGATCAAGGTCATTTAGGGTTGGTCTCTGCTCAATGAGTCTCAGAACTGCAGGGTTGATTGAGGAGCTCAGAGAAGTGCTCTTTCCAATGCTCAATGATGCCATTCTTGTCCTTGAGCAGGGTGGATCCATCAGAGGATAGCAGAAGGGCAGTGCTAGGTTTTAGAGGACCATAAACAGACTTCAGAGATTTGTAGAATTCCTTTGAGTTGTTGGTGTCAGTATAGCCTTGGACCTCTTCTGCTTTGTTATCCCACCAGTGGTCTTGCATTGTGCATCATTCCTTCTGGGCCCTGCTTTGTAGATGCTTGAAGTGGTCTATCTTTGATGTAGAGGAAGGATCATTCTGATATTCAAGAAAAGCTTGCTTGTTTTTCCTTCATCAGCCTGTTTATCTTCATTATTCTCATCGAACCAGTCTTGATGCACCCGTTCCACTCTACCAAGGATGGTTTTTGCTGTCTCTGACATACTCTGTTTGAGCTGGCTCCACTTCTCAGTCAGGTCACCAGTCAGTGGTCCTCTTGCGGCCAGGGTTTCATCCAGATGGAACTGGAACTCCTCTTCTACATGGGAGATTCAACTTAGACATGTTGAACTTCAGCCTCTTCTGTTTTGGTTTCTTGAAATGAGCAGGCATGATATTGAGGCTAAGAATAGACCTGACCAGTCTGTGATCGGTTCAACATTCGGCTCCTCGCATGGCCCTGGTGATTTAAACACCTCTGTCTTGCTGATGAACAATGACCTAGTCGATGAGATGCCACTGCTTGGACCTGGGATGCATCCATGTAGTTTTGTACTTGTTGGCCATTCTGAAGGAAGTGATGGTGAGCATGTTCTCAGCACAGAACATCAGCAGAAGTAAACTATTGCTATTCATCTTACCAATGCCTTGTGTACCCAGCATGCCTTTCCAGCTACTGTGCTCTCTGCCTACTCTTGGGTTGAAGTCACCAAGAACAATGAGCTTGTCACTTGAAGGAGCTGATTTCCTAATGGAGTCAAGGTTCTCATAGAACTGCTCCTTTTTGTCTTCACTATCGGTCAGTGTTGGTGCATAGGCGATGATTGTCACATGTTCGGACTGGCCAATAGGAAAATGAAGCTTTATGAGGTGTTCGTTTATGCCAGTAGGGAGATCAGGCATCTGGCAAAGAAGTGCAGTGCGAATAGTGAATCCTACTCCATGTATCCTGTCTTCATGGTCTGCTTTGCCTTTCCAGAAGAACATGTAGCCGCCTTTGGGTTCGCATAACGATCTCTCCTCGGCAAATCTTGTCTCGCTAAGGGCTGCAATATCGATATTGTAGCATGCCAATTCCACAGGCCGCCTACGTGCAGGCTCGGAACTACAACTTCCAGTAGTAACCTCTACCTGTCACTTTGCCCCTCACCCATCACCGCAGGACTCTTGGCAGAACTGCACAATAAACCTGTGCATGAATTGGTTTATAGTGGAGAAACCCCACCCTCTGGGCCGCAGAAGTCAAGAACCAGTGGCACAAAGAGTTGTTACGGCTAAAGACCTCCTTGGCTGCTGTGGATGGCCACATCTTCTGTAGTGCTCTGATGTGCCCTCTACACTCCAGTGTACTGCTGAACCTATTGATTTTGTCTGCCCATTCTGCCAGAACAGTCTTCACATGCAGGGATGAGCATTTCCCAAGATTCACCGAGGGATGTTTCGCCAGCCTGTCAAAGCTGTTGCTCAGGGTGTGGCTGCTGCTGCATGCTAATAGCTACTCAGAGCCACTGGTGAGAGCTGAGCAACAGGTGGAGACCAGGGGTGTATGGGGTGTCAGGCAGGGGTAGCACCTCTGGTGGAGGACTCGTCGCATCCTTTTTAGGATGGTTTTCTCACCCTTTGTTTCCATGTGTTGCTCAGCAGAAATTAAACAATTTAAAAACTTTCTTACCTCATAGTTTCCAGTGATATCCTCTTGAATGGGAACATGCTCACTGAGGCCTAATGCACCTGGCACTCAAGCTGTCATGTGGTGTGTCTCTCATTTTTTTCCACAGGTGGTTGAAGGCTGGTGTGTTGAAGGCCGGTGTGTTTTAAGTTCAATCAATTTCGAGTAAGTAGGGTAAAGAAATACAAGCAGCCTACAGCCTACATTGACAACTTCAACCTAGTACAACATGTACAGGGGCCAACTCACTCTCATGGTCATACCCTTGACCTCGTTATCGCAAAGGGTCTTACTGTTTCTACTACTGTTGTTGACCTGGCCTTATCTGATCATTTCTGTGTTTTCTCTGATGTTTCTATGTCCCCTCACATTCAGAACAGCTCAATGACTATGGGTAGGAGAGTCATAAACGACAACACGTGTTCTCTTTGAGCAAGCTTTCTCACAGATCTCAGCTAAAATGTCAGACTCTGTAGACGACTTACTGGAAATTTTTAATTTAAATATGACCCAAATTATGGATGACATTGCTCCATTCAAAATCAAGAGAGTCAATGACAAGCATAAAGCACCATGGAAGCAATACCCAGCTATTAAACTGCTAAAGAGAGAATGTAGGAAGACTGAAAGAAAATGGCACAAATCTAAACTTCACATCCATTATCAAATCCATAAAGAGATGCTTTGTAAATATAATTATGAAATTGGTAAAGCAAGACAGTCTTGCTTCTCCAACATCAACAGGAATATGAACAATGCCCATGTGCTATTTTCAGCAGTAGAGAAGCTAACTAATCCCCCACCACAATTAGCACCTGAACTCTCAATTAATAAGTGCAATGAGTTTGCATCCTTCTTCAAAGGTAAAATTGATAAAATACGGCAGAATATTGCTCATAATATATCTCAGTTGCAAATAACTGAAAAGTTGCAATCACCAGTGACACAGAGACAATTTCAACACAATGTCAGAATTTTGTTTGATTGATTATGAGACTCTTGAAAAAACTGTACAAAATCTCAGTTCCTCAACATCTGAATTGGACATTCTGCCCACCAACTTTTTTAAGTCTGTTCTTCACCTCATAATTACAGATGTGCTTCAGATCATAAATACATCCCTAGAGACTGGCATTTTTCCTCTGTCCCTGAAAAGAGTCGTTGTAAAGCCCATACTTAAAAAGAATAATCCGGATGCTTCAGTATTGAACAACTACAGGCCAATATCAAATCTGCCATTCATCGGGAAAATCCTTGAAAAAATTTTCAATCAATTAACTGCCTTCTTGATATCAAACAGCTGTTTTGATAACTTTCAGTCAGGATTTCGTGCCAATCACAGCACTGAAACAGCGCTGATTAAAGTTATAAATGACATACGTCTTAATACTGATGCAGGCAAAACATTGGTCCTGGTGTTACTGGACCTCAGTGCAGCTTTTGATACCGCTGATCACAACATACTGCTGTATCGACTTGAACACTGGGTTGGGTTGACTGGTAAAGTTATCAATTGGTTAAAATCATACTTAAAAGATAGAAGCTTCTTTGTTACCATGGGAAATTGTACCTCAACATCAATGTCCTTGACCTGTGGTGTCCCCCAGGGGTCGATCCTTGGACCATTACTATTCAACCTTTATATGCTCCCACTTGGACAAATTATCAAGAACAACTCAATTTTGTATCACTGCTATGCAGATGACACCCAAATTTATTTTGCTCTATCACCTAATGATTATTCCCCCCTTGAATGTCTCTACCAGTGTATCGACCAAATCAGCAACTGGATATCACAAAATTTTCTTCAGCTGAACACAGATAAAACAGAAGTAATTCTATTTGGGGAAAAAAGATGAAAGACTCAGGATTACCACTATTCTTGACACAAAGGGGATTAAAACAAAAGATATGGTTAAAAATCTTGGTGTTTTCATTGACAGCGAGCTAAATTTTGACAGTCACATGAAAGCAATCACTAAATCGGCATTTTATCACCTAAAAAACATTTCCAAACTAAGAGGACTTATGTAAAAAAATGATCTGGAAAAACTAATACATGCCTTCATCTCTAGTAGGGTTCACTACTGCAATGGCCTTTTCACAGGCCTGCCAAAAAAGACCATCAAACGACTTCAGGTGATTCAAAATGCAGCAGCTAGGGTTCTCGCACAAACAAAAAGAACAGAGCACATTACTCCAATTCTAAGGTTCCTTCACTGGCTTCCAGTAAGCTACAGAATTGACTTTAAAGCATTGCTGCTGGTGTACAAATTTCTAAATGGTACCCGTACAGGGCCCAATTACCTCTCTGATATGTTGCAGTGGTCTAACCCAATCAGATCTACCAGATCGCAGCCGCAAAATTTACTGGTAAAACCTGTTGTTAAAACAAAGTGTGGTGAAGCAGCTTTTAGCTACTATGCAGTACAGCAATGGAACCAACTCCCAGAGGACATTAAAAATGCTCCTGCTGTTGGCAGCTTCAAATCTAGACTAAAGACCAAGCTGTTTTCAGATGCTTTCTGCTAACTGATAAATATCATTATCTTTACATGTTTTAAACTTTAACTTTTATTCCATTTTATTCTGCTGTTTTTATTGAACTTTTACTTCATTTTATTATTTTATTTCTACTACTGTTTCTTATATTTTTATTTTTCTCTCTTCTTCCCCCTTTATGTAATTTTATTTTCTATTGTTTACTGTTTTGCCTTTACCTCTGTAAAGCACATTGAACTGCCACTGTGTATGAAATGCGCTATATAAATAAACTTGCCTTACAGATCCACAGCCTACAGATCCACAGCAGTCTTTTTCCATTGATCTTTGAATATGTAGCTTATACATTGAGCTAAGATTGTGTGGGGTGTTTTTTTTTTTACAAACTGATCTGGTCCCTGAAGATATTACTGTTAACCTCTCTCTCTTTTAAAAGTAAATTATATTTTGAGAGAGGATGAGCGGAGGTGGGCTGCAAGGATGGTGTCTGATTTGAGGTTGCTCAGTGTCAGTGGAAAATCATGTCCAGAGTGCCAAAGAGCTTAGGGCTGCCTCTGTGTCTGACAATAGTTTGGTGTGTCATTTGTGCCTTATTGTCCCCAAGCACACCACCTTCCTAAAAGAGGAAGGATGCCACCCACCTTAGCCGAATCAAAGGTTTTACATTCCGTCAACAGTCTATATGGACACATCACAATGCAACGTGGACCATCAGACATTCACGATACAACTAGTCTAAATAAAATAAAGGTAAATCCTGACCTTTTAGTTTTATTGGGACATCTTTGTAGGTCCTTGAAAAATCGAGCACCTCATCTCATCTCATTATCTCTAGCCGCTTTATCCTGTTCTACAGGGTCGCAGGCAAGCTGGAGCCTATCCCAGCTGACTACGGGCGAAAGGTGGGGTACACCCTGGACAAGTCGCCAGGTCATCACAGGGCTGACACATAGACACAGACAACCATTCACACTCACATTCACACCTACGGTCAATTTAGAGTCACCAGTTAACCTAACCTGCATGTCTTTGGACTGTGGGGGAAACCGGAGCACCCGGAGGAAACCCATGCGGACACGGGGAGAACATGCAAACTCCGCACAGAAAGGCCCTCACCGGCCACGGGGCTCGAACCCGGACCTTCTTGCTGTGAGGTGACCGCGCTAACCACTACACCACCATGCCACCCCCGAGCACCTCATTTTTTCCCCTATTTTTTTGCACTACATTCAAATTTTCTGACAACTGGTGAAATAAAGAAGAAGAAATGTCACATGCACACTCAAGCACAGTGAAATTCATCTTTTGCATTTAACCCATCAGAAGCAGTGAACACGCGCATGCGTGCACACAAGTGAGCAATGAGCAGACAAGCATGCCCAGAGCAGTTGGGTGGTTAGATGCCTTGCTCAAGGGCACTTCAGCCTAAGGCTGCCCTATGTTAACCTCACTGCATGTCTTTGAACTGTGGGGGGAAACTGGAGCACTTGGAGGAAACCTGCAGGGAGAACATGCAAACTCCACACACACACAGGCTGTCATCAGTTGCTGGGCTTAAACCCAGAACCTTCTTGCTGTGACAGTGTTAAGCACTGTGACAGTGTTAAACACTCTGCCACTGTGCCACCCTGAAAATTAGCTCACTAACATAAACCCACATCACTGCACCTGCACTCCTGCCCTTTGTCAAGAATTAAACCAATAAACACAAGCCAACTGTGACCAATGTACAACTGAACAAATTAAAGCACTGATTTCAACTCTGTATTAAACTTGAACAAGCCCAGCAGGGAGATTTCTTTGAAGATATTCCTGTCTCTTGACTGAAACCTTGATGTTTATTTACAGCATCTAGTTAATCTGAGGGGCCCTTTTTCAAGGTTTGTTTTGGCAGGATATTTTGGTGATGCAGGTATCATTTAAAGCTCATTCAGCAGCACGATTAAAGAAACTGAACGCACTGAGTGGACTCTTGGTACTATGGTAAACACCATGTAGCACTTGGAAACTAGGGGTCAATCCAGGGTTCAGGGATACAGAATTGTCAGTGTAAAATTATATTATTACAAAACTTTTCTCCAAAACCCAAAGTGTGTAACACTTCTAATAAAATGGAGTATTCAACAGGTGGGTCATGCCTTCATCTTAAGGGGGGAAAAAATTCTGGCCATTTGGTTTTCTCTGTTGATCTGCCCTGCACAAATGGACTGTCCAAAATACATCACAGTTGCTTATAAGACACATGATGGCTACGTAGCCCAAAAGCACCCATGAACAAGAGCCCACATGACCACAACATATGCATACGTACAGCCCAATGCAACCCATCCATCCATTATCTCTAGCCGCTTTTTCCTGTTCTACAGGGTCGCAGGCAAGCTGGAGCCTATCCCAACTGACTGCGGGCGAAAGGCGGGGTACACCCTGGACATGTCACCAGGTCATCACAGGGCTGACACAGACAACCATTCACACTCACACCTACGGTCAATTTAGAGTCACCAGTTAACCTAACCTGCATGTCTTTGGACTGCGGGGGAAACCGGAGCACCCGGAGGAAACCCACGCGGACACGGGGAGAACATGCAAACTCCACACAGAAAGGCCCTCACCGGCCGCTGGGCTTGAACCCAGAACCTTCTTGCTGTGAGGCGACAGCGCTAACCACTACACCACCGTGCCACCCCCCAATGCAACCCTTATGTTGAAAAGGGATGGGTCTTTTAACACCAAATCAATAGAACCCTTGTGTGTGATGTCACGCATCATGTGATAATTTCTCCTGGGGGACAACCAGACATCATCTTTCCTGTAAGCAAGCCTTAATCTGTCTTAAATATGGTTTATTTTTGTGCTGTTTTTGGTTGTTCCAATCATTCAAATAGAGAAAAAAATAAAATGTGTTACTGTCTCCCTGGAACTCTGTCCTGAACTTCTGATTGTGGCTTAGGAACTTGACTTGGGCATTTCTTTAGAAAAGAAATATCTCTGATCTGGGAGTAGGAGACTTTTTCACAGCAATAGGAAGAAACCAGTACACCTTTTGTAACAGCTTTGTGGGAGTGGTCAATGAGGAACTGGTGGAAGCAGGCACTGTGATTTAAGGTATGCTTCAACTTTAACACTTTTCAGTGACCATTACTAATTTGTAGGCATACTACACACGTGACGGGGTGTCACAACTCACTCTCTTGTTCCTGGCAGGCTGAAAGACACACTGAGACACAGGTTAATAGACAGCCAGTAATTGGATACAAGTGTACGTCATCATATGCTACTTGCTGGTTCAAACCTGACTCCTCACTGTTCACAGCCAACGCTTGACAATGCCCCTGCTGCCATGTACCCCCACCACCCAACTCAGGCTAGGGAACCATCCAGCCTGCAGCTGACTCCCCTCCAGTGGGAGAGGTAATCCTCCACCACCATCTGTGCCCCCAGCCTGTGGACCACCTCAAACTTGAAGGGCTGAAGGGCCAGATCCCAACGAGTGATCCGCACGTTGGAATCCTTCATGCGGTGGAGCTACTGGAGCGGGGCATGGTCAGAACAGAGGGTGAATGGGCATCCTAGCAGGTAGTACCAGAGAGTGAGGACCACCCACTTGATGGTCAGACACTCCTTTTCAATGGTGCTGTACTTTGACTCTCATGGAGAGCTTACGGCTAATGTACAGCACTGAGTGCCCCTCCACCACCTGGGACAAAACAGCCCCTAGCCCTCTGTCTGATGCATCAGTCTCTAAAACAAGAGCTAGAAAAGTCAGGAGAATGCAGCAGCAGGCCCCCACACAACAGCCTTTACTTAAGCAAAAGCCTGTTCGCATGGCTCCATCCACTGGACCGGATTTGGCGCCCCCTTTTTAGTGAGGTCAGTCAGTGGGTTGGTGGCATCTGAAAAGTTAGGCACGAACCACTGATTGTAGCCAGCCAGCCCCAGGAACTGCCTCACCTCCTTTTTGGTCTTGGGCAGGCTGTAATTGCTGCAGTCTGATCAATTTGGGGATGCACCTGCCCATGGCCCAAGTGGAACCCCAAATACCGTACTTCCACCTGTCTAATTGTACAATTTTTCAGGTTTGCTGTGAGCCCAGCATGCCTCAGCAACCTCAGGACCACTCTGAGATATTGTAAACGCCACTCCCAATCATTTACTATAGATGAAATGAAGGCCGCTGCATTTGCATTGTGGGGATGGAAAAGTCAGTCCATGAGACGCTGAAACATCACTGGGGACCCAAATAACCCAAAAGGAAGGGTGACAAATTGGTGTAAACCAAATGGAATGGAAAAGGCCATTTTATCATGGGATAATGGAGTCAAGGGTATCTGCAAATATCCCTTTGTTAAATCCAGTGTTGAGTAAAAGCGAGCTGCGCCTAATCAGTCGCAGTTTATCAATGCAAGGCATTGGATATGTATCAAATTTAGACACTGCATTGACTTTTTTTTTCTATAGCCCACACACAACCAGACCAGCCCATCGGTCTTGGGAACCGAGACCACCGGGCTGCTCCAGTCACTGTGCAACTCCTCAATTACTCCCATCTTAAGCATAGACTGGAGTCCATCCTAAACTACGTTTTTCTTGTGCTTGGGGAGCCAATACGGGCAGCTGTGCACTACTACCCCGGGGGAGTTTCAATGTGGTGTTCTATGAGGTTAGTGCGACCAGGGATGGTTGAACACCTCGGAGAATGCCTCCTGCAAACTAATAACCTGTGCTCTCTGGGATGGTGAGAGGTGGTCTGCACAGGAGACCAGGGTGAATTGGGCTGCACTTTTTATACTTCCCTCCGGTCCCAGCTCCACCCTTTCTGGAACCACTATCACCAGAGCCACAGGAACCTCTTCTCTCCATGGTTTCATGAGATTAAGGTAGTAAATTTTACATGTGTCAACTTTATCTGGATGCTTGACCTCACAGTCGACCTCCCCAATTCACCATGTGACCTCAAAGGGCCCTTGCCACTTGGCAAATAATTTTGAGCTTGAGGTGGGCAGTAAAATGAGGACTTTGTCTCCTGGTGCAAATTCCCTTAGCCATGCCCCTCTGTTGTAGAGGTAAGATTGACATTCTTGGGCCTGTAGCAAATTCTCCTGGGTTGTGATTTCAGTGCATGGAGTTTTGCTCTCAGGTCAAGAATGTATTGAAATTTTATTTATGCTTTGAGAAGGCCCCTCCTCCCAATTTTCTCTAATGATGTCTAAGACAGCATGGGGCTTGCGACTATATAGCAATTCAAATGGGGAAAACCCAGTGGAGTCTTACAGGACCTCGCACACTGCAAACAGAGGGTCTAGCCACCTGTCCCAGTTTTTAGCATCCCTGTGAACAAACTTATGAATCATATTTTTAAGTGTTTTGGTTAAATCGTTCAACCAGCTCATCGGTTTGCAGATGATAAACACTGGTACAAACTACTACTACAATATCAGCTTATACAGTGGTGCTTAAGTTCGTGAACCCCTTAGAATTTTCTATATTTCTGCATAAATATGACCTAAAACATCAGATTTTCACACAAGTCCTAAAAGTAGATGAAGAGAACCCAGTTAAACAAATGAGACAAAAATGTTATACTTGGTCATTTATTTTGAGGAAAATGATCCAATATTACATATCTGTGAGTGGCAAAAGTATGTGAACCTCTAGGATTAGCAGTTAATTTGAAGGTGAAATTAGAGTCAGGTGTTTTCAATCAGTGGGATGACAATCAGATGAGAGTGGGCACCCTGTTTTATTTAAAGAACAGGGATCTATCAAAGTCTGATCTTCACAACAAGTTTGTGGAAGTGTAACATGGCATGAACAAAGATTTCTGAGGACCTCAGAACAAGTGTTGTTGATGCTCATCAGGCTGGAAAAGGCTACAAAACCATCTCTAAAGAGTTTGGACTCCACCAATCCACAGTCAGATTGTGTACAAATGGAGGAAATTCAAGACCATTGTTACCCTCCCTAGGAGTGGCCGACCAACAAAGATCACTCCAAGAGCAAGGCATGTAACAGTCAACGAGGTCACAAAGGACCCCAGGGTAACTTCTAAGAAACTGAAGGCCTCTCACATTGGCTAATGTTCAGGAGTCCACCATCAGGAGAATACTAAACAACAATGGTGTGCATGGCAGGGTTGCAAGGAGAAAGGCACTGCTCTCCAAAAAGAACATTTGCTGCTCATCTGCAGTTTGCTAAAGACCACATGGACAAGCCAGAAGGCTACTGGAAAAATGTTTTGTGGATAGATGAGACCAAAATGGAACTTTTTGGTTTAAATGAGAAGCATTATGTTTGGAGAAAGGAATACACTGCATTCCAGCATAAGAACCTTATCTCATCTGTGAAACACAGTGGTGGTAGTATCATTGTTTGGGTCCGTTTTGCTGCATCTGGGGCAGGACGGCTTGCCATCACTGATGGAACAATTAATTCTGAATTATACCAGTGAATTCTAAAGGAAAATGTCAGGACATCTGTCCATGAACTGACTCTCAAGAGAAGGTGGGTCATGCAGCAAGACAACGGCCCTAAGCACGCAAGTCATTCTACCAAAGAATGGTTAAAGAAGAATAAAGTTAATGTTTTGGAATGGCCAAGTCAAAGTCCTGACCTTAATCCAATCGAAATGTTGTGGAAGGACCTGAAGCGAGCAATTATGTGAGGAATCCCACCAACATCCCAGAGTTGAAGCTGTTCTGTACGAAGGAATGGGCTAAAATTCCTCCAAGCCAGTGTACAAGACTGATAACAGTTACCGGAAATGTTTAGTTGCAGTTATTGCTGCACAAGGGGGTCACACCAGATACTGAAAGCAAAGGTTCACATACTTTTGCCACTCTGATATGTAATATTGGATTATTTTCCTCAATAAATAAATAACTGTGTAATTTTGTCTAATTTATTTAACTGGGTTCTCTTCATCTACTTTTGGGGCTTCTGTGAAAATCTGATGTTTTTGGTCATATTTATGCAGAAATATAAATTCTAAAGGGTTTACAAACTTTCAAGCACCACTGTATACTTTTGAGTAGAGAAAAACAAAATGGCGGAGCATGTTGCTGAACCAACCAAGAACGAAATAAAAGTTCTACTTGAAAACAAAACCCCAAAAATACAAAAGAGCAACAAAATATGGAATTAACTCCCCCCCACACACACACAAATTACTGTCATTTCACCAGTTTGTTTATTAAGTGGAAATTATTTTGTTGGATGTTTCGTATCAAGTTTTTCTTTAAAGAATTTGCAAAATTGCTCCGTCTCAAAATCCAGTCAATGTGGATAGAATAAAAGTTATTTCACTCAATCTTCTTGTACATGGCTTATCATGACAAATCATTGGTGCATAAATACTGCTTCCATCAGGCAGATAACATGAGTCAATACTTTGTAGAGCCACCTTTTGCTACAATTACAGCTGCAAGTCTCTTGGGGTATGTCTCTATTAGCTTGGCACATCTAGCCACTGGGATTTTTGCCCATTTCTCAAGACAAAACTGCTCCAATTCCTTCAAGTTAGGTGGGTTGTGTTGGTGTACACTGTACAGCAATCTTCAAGTTATGCCACAGATTCTCAATTGGATTGAGGTCTGGGCTTTGATTAGGCTATTCCAAGACATTTAAATGTTTCCCTTTAAACCACTCTAGTGTAGCTTTAGCAGGATGTTTAGGGTCATTGTCCTGCTGGACCATCAACCTTTATCCTAGTCCCACATCTTTGGCTGTCTCAAACAGATTTTCCTCCAGAATTGCCCTGTATTTAGTGCCGACTGGCTTTCCTGTCCCTGCAGATAGAAAACATCCCCACAGCATGATGCTGCCACCACCATGCTTAATTGTAAGGATCGTGTTCTCAGGGTTTTGGGTTTGTGCCACACATGGCATTTCCCATGATGGCCAAAAAGATCAATTTTTGTCTCTTTTGACCAGAGACTTTCTTCTTCCATGTGTTTTGGAGAGTCCGCCATATGCTGTTGGGCAAACTCCAAACATGTTTTTTTAAGCAATGGCTTTTTTCTGGCCACTCTTCCATAAAGCCCTGCTCTGAGGAGTGTATGGCTTAAAGTAGTAGTGCAGCAGGTTAAGGCAGATTTTGCTCCAAATCGTGCACTTTGTGATACAAGCATGAAACTTGACACAATTGTTGCTGATAGGTCACTTTTTCAGAAAAAAGTGCTAGCCACGAAAAAAAATTCAATATGGGGGCCATTTTTTCAAGCTGGCCGCCAGACGTGTCCCTGTTTTGTGGTTTTGCTAAAAAAAAAAAAAAAAAAAAAAAAAAAAAAAAACCCCACTGCAAATTATGATATGAACATGAAATTTGGCAATAATGTTCTGTGTAGGTCATGTTATCAGCTAAAAGTGCTAGCCCCCCAAAAAATTCAATATGGCGGCCATTTTTTCAAGATGGTCGCCAAAAAATCCCCCGTTAGAGGTCTTGCTCTGGTGTCAAAGTACAAAAGATGAATTCAGTGAAACATTTTTGATTTATTGCCATTATAATACTGAATTACATGCAGAGAAACAGAATGATTGCACAATTAGCCAATCTGGCATGATGAAAAGCCTATTTTTCACAGTGGATAATCTTGTGAAACCCTTACATTCCAATGCTTTTTTGGGAAAATTCCCATATCTTTCCTAAGCTCCAAGGAGTTGTTTCTTGCTGATTGATCCTTCCATCAAATAGTCCCAAATGAATTGGTCACATGATTTTCCAGCATGCTCATAGGCCTTTCAGAGAAAAACAAGTGAACAAAAATAGTGCTAATGCTCAACAGTGAAAAATAGCTTGGTCAAATCTATGACATCGACAAAAATATCCATTGCTGGGATCTATCTTTTATCCCTGAACTGCTACCCCCCTCCCCCAGCACCCAATTACACAGTTTTAGGTAGACAATGCCCCCTACCATAAAAATGGTTTGCCAGCTCTGATTTATGAATGGATATGTACCACTGTCCAAAGTGAAGTTTGGTAGACCATTTGAATTTGGATTACTTTGCCATCGCCAGCATGGCTAGGCCCAAAGTTCAGTCACTGTTCCTTGCTTAAAAATCTCACAAGGGCAACTGCACAGTGGAGTACACCCTATTCCAGCCTTCGAGCACTTGCATTTGGGATACTAACTCAATGTTTAGCTGACATTGAACCCCATGCTGAGTTTCACAGCAGTGTCTGTCACCAGTGTGCCCTGGTAGTGAGCAACATACACCCTCTTCTTACGCCCTATGAACTGCCAGAAGATATGCCATTACTCGGCGTCCTCATAGTCCTGTTCCAGTAAGTGCCATTACTCGTCCTCCTCATCCCCTTCCAGTTAGTGCCATTACTCAGTTTCTTCTGCCAAGAGCAACTGGTTTTGAGGCACCAGATACCCGCCTTTCGCACCACCTCTATCTGCAAAATCACCCCTGCCGGCTCTGGAAGGCTAGGGTGGACACTTGACTGCCAGAGGCTGTGTGGTTCGCAAGCCATTTGGGATATTTTGTAAGCAATGAGAGCTCATTGCCATCCCGGCAATAGCAGTCCATTTTAGGGGCACACATGAGCACAACCACACAACGGGGATGTGCGTCTGGCAGCCATCTTGAAAAATGGCTGCCATATTGAATGTTTTGGTCTGTTAGCACTTTCAACTGAAAACATGACCTACACAGAACATTACTGCCAAATTTCAGGTTCATATGACAATATGCACTGTGGCTTTTTAACAAAGCTACAAAATGGGTACGCGTCTGGCGGCCATCTTGAAAAATGGCCGCCATATTGAATTTTCTGGAGGGCTAGCACTTTTTACTGATAACATGACCTACACAGAACATTATTGCCAAATTTCATGTTTATGTAACAATTTGCTCTGTGTTTTCTTAACAAAAACATGAAACGAGGATGCGTCTGGCGGCCATCTTGAAAAATGGCCGCCATATTGAATTTTTTGTGGCTAGCACTTTTTTCTGAAAAAGTGACCTATAAGCAACAATCATGCCAAATTTTATGCTTATATCTAGGGCTGCTCGATATTGGAAAAAATCAATATCACGATTTTTTCAGTAAATATCGATATCGCGATTTTTAAAATGAGATTTATACACCTTTTTTTAAAGCCCTGATCAACACCTGAGGCACCGGGCCACATTTTTATAGTACAGGCCTCATAGGCTACCTGTCAACCCTTCCCGTTGTACCCTGAAATGCCTTTTACTTAAACTATTTACTGTGCAAGCGCGTACTTTGCATAGGTCCTATCGCCTGCACAAGGCTCACGTTCTCCTCACTCAACATTTCCGATCACAGAGGATGGAACCAGCGCTGGTATTACCAGTGATTACTGCGTAACGTCCACACTGGCTCGTAGCCAGCCAAGGATAAAATCTCTCTCTCACACACACTACAACGTAAGCTTGTGTGTTGTTAAGACACCAACATTAAAACACGCACACACACACGGACTGGCCATTGGGAGTAGCGGGAGTTTGTGGGCCGGCGGAGGAAAAAAAAAAAAAAGTTGCGCGCTGGCCTTTAATATGATAAGCAATGTTAACAGTTTCTTTAAGAAACTGTTAACATTGCTTATCATATTAAAGGCCAGCGCGCAACTGTAATAAACAATGTTAACAGTTTCTTAAAGAAACTTAACATTGCTTATCATATTAAAGGCCAGCGCGCAACTGTTTTGTTTTTTTCTCCGCCGGCCCACACTGAACCACCGGGAAAACTCCCGCTACTCCCGATGGCCAGTCCGTGTGTGAACACGCACAATATAGAGACAAGTCCTTAAGAATTAACATACATGAAAATAGCTCAGCGGCATGTAAACATTCCCTGAAAGTGTAGGTGGCACTGCGGCTAGATGCTACGTGAAATGGCACAAGGCAAACACCATGCTTCGCTCAGTCAACAGACAAAATCCACGAATCCAGTAGTACTCCTACTACTGTGGGTTAGTGTTCTGTGGCCAAAAACACCCTATGCACAGTCATTCCAAAACATCCCCACTAGTTGCACGTTATGTCTCAAATACAGATATGCGTTGTGGATTAAGCGATCTATTTTCAAGCATCAGGCTTCTCTTCCTTCATCTTCCAAATGTGGACTCCGCTATCTTTTTGGCATGTCAGCATTGAAATACCATTTGCAGAGATATTTCACTCGCCATTAAGAAAAGTAAAAGCAACACATGATTAGGGCTACATGATTAGCAGGGGGACACCGTTTTAAGCGCACGGAATTTTAAAAACAATGTAATTACATCTGAGTCCGTCTACATCGCGCAATAAACCCGTCCTTAGCAGAACCTACTTCAAAGCATGATGCTAGCTGCAGATGCACAAGTCAAAATCAAATGAACCCAAGTAAACATGCCGCGGCGGGCAACATTAATAACCAAATTGCCTTACCTTAAAACGCTGCCTTGACCACAGGACGACTCGCAATTATTCCACTTAAATCCACACGGTTTAACACATCTAACACAGCTAGCAAGCTGGATATGTGCTAATATTGTTGTGCTTGTTTTCTTCCGTAGATGCCATTTTTACATTACCCAGTCCTACATCCAAAAATATGTAAATATATGTTAATTGTATTATAACTATTAGCAAGCAAATCAAACAACATATTAAGAAATCAATATATCAAATCACCCGACACGTATGAAAACAGAAGAACTGATTTTTTACTGTTGCGGAGATATCGCGGGAGTAGAATGGATGACGTATGCAAGGCTACGGTGTGCCTTAGGGGACAGAAGGGTTCGTTTTACCTTACTGTCACGTCAATGTTATTGTTGTTTTATTGCCATTGTAGAAATATTGTGCACGTCCCTTTCGACAAATGACAAAAAATCGTTTCATATCGATATTATGAATTTTGATATCGTTTGACACCAATATCGATATCGTGATAAAAATACGATATATTGCACAGCTCTACTTGTATCACAAAGTGCACGATGGTTTGCTTAACCTGCTCTACTATAGTCCTATGGACAGATACTCCCATCTCTGCTGTGGATCTTTGCAGCTCCTTCAGTGTTTATCTTTTTTGGTGTCTTTGTTGCATCTCTGACTGCCCTCCTTGCCTGGTCTGTGAGTTTTGGTGGGTGGCCTTCTCTCGTCAGGTTCGTAGTGGTGACCATATTCTTTCCATTTTGCTATAATGGATTTAATGGTGCTCGCTGGGATATTCAAAGTTTGGGTATATATATTAGGGGTGTGAATCTTTCACTCACAAAACGGTTCGATTCAAATCTCGATTCACAGGCTACGATCCGATTCAGGAACGATTCATAAAAAGTAGTAAACGATTTGGTATGATTCGATCCGGTCCGGTTCGATTCATTACAAATTGACAACTTAACTTCCATGTGCTTCATGTTACTGAGAAGAAAAAGAGAAAAACAGAAATGAAATTTCAAAACAGTATCCTTTTGTTTATTTATACTTTACATACATTACATTAGTAATGCTGGGATACATTACAAAACACAAAACTGGAAATCCGGTGTGCCTCACTTAACAGGTTTTCAAACTCTGCTCATACTTAAAATACAATACATACTGACTTTCCCTCAAAGACCACATAATAATAAGGTTAGATATCAAAAATAGAAGTAGCCTATAGCAAGTTGCCTATTAAAGGCAACAATCAGAATGATTACTGCTTCAGTCACTCATGTGAGTTTCAGTAACTGTAAAACAAGTGCAACATATCATTGCTAGACATAGACTTCAGTATGCAACATGTCTTTCTTATGTCTGTAATTAGCTTTGCTTACCAAAAAAAAAGAAAATAACAAAAAGCTCCAAACACTAAACAAAAACTATTACTTTCTCTCCATCTCATAACATTTTTTTCTCTCTGAAATCATCAATGCTTTACAGCAAAAGTATAGTGTGTGTCTGCCTGAGTTGGTTTGTGTGTGCGTATGTGTGCTTATGACTTCTGTTTACATCTCACCTTGTAACGAACTCGATACGAGTTGTCAACAAATCTTATAAATTAGTGCATGAAACGCGCTTACAACATATTTCCAATGTGAATATTTTATTGTGTGATGGTGCAGAATGAGAGAGAGTGGGAGAATAGCAGAGGGCAGAGTCTTTAATCCAACCACTGCGTAAGCAGTATAACAAAAACCGCGCACCGCCCGTGCGCTTTCCAAAAACAAAATCCCACCAGCAAAAAAAAAAAATAGGAAAAAAAAAGGAGCGATCTCACCTCTTCAGATGTGGGTTTAAGTCCGTCTGTACCTTCCTCAAAAAGGTACAAGAAGAACAAAAGTAATCCATAAGCGTGTAGCAGTCAATTTGTTTCGGATCATTGAAGAATACTGAAGGATGTCAGAATGAACGCGCGCCGGCTTCCATCTGCCTCCATTCATTCTTCCTTCCGCTCCCCATTCAAAAAACGAGCACGTGATTTAAAGGGGCTAAGGCCATAGGACAGGGAGCGAGGAGGTGTGTGTGTCAGTGACAGGGTGAGTGACAGAGAAGAACCCTATAGACTTCCTAGGCTCATGCTCGCCCTGAATTTCTCTTAAAGTGAGGCTATGTCTTAATTTACATAGATGTTTTAATACGAAATATAAATAAGTGTCTTAGACATAGATACTATTTTACGCTACTGATAAATAAAACTTTATGTGGCTGATGCTACATAGCAGGGCCGTGCAAAGACCTTTGGAGGGGCAGGGGCTCAACCTTCAAAAAAGGGCACTTGGAACAAATTTTTCACACAAGTTAACTTTATTCAAAACTAAATTTCAATTGCAACTGAACATTCTGTGTGTGTGTGTGTGTGTGTGTGTGTGAGAGATCCATCTAAATGCTGCAGTATTCTTCAAAGCAGCAGTCTTCGGTTTGCCATGTTCTTGAAAATGTCTATGACAACATTGTATTCAATATGGATATCTTTCTCAATTGCCAGCAGAAGAAGGTCTGACAGCCTTTCTTCATGACAAAGGCTGCGGAGTTTTGTCTTCACTAGCTTTAACTTTGAAAAGGAACGCTCTACCGTTGTAGTTGACACAGGTAGTGTTCCGTATATTTTCAGCAGCCCAGCCAGCTCTGGAAAAACCAAGTCGGCATTGTTCTCCTTGAGCACGGAAAGCATGGATGCCACACTGGGGAGGCAAGAGTAGGAGGAGTGAAAGACTTTAAGTTCCGTCAGTAATTTCTCCTCTTCCTCAATCTCATAAAACTCACAAAGCTTCCTGACAGATGCTAGTGCTTCTTCTGGACTTTTCCGTGTTTGCCAGTTGCTTTGTTCAGTGAGGTGTTGCAAAGCACTCAACACTTCCCATGTAGTAAGTTTTCGAAGCTGCTAGAATATTTTATTAACGCCGTTGTTCAAACGAAAATTTCCGAATCTGCCACGTTAATGAAATGGATGGAGCAAACGGTTTAAATATAGCCTAGGCGGCTTCATTAAATGATAAACAACCCTACGCATTTACTGTTGTGTTCTAAGCTGCACAATATTGCATGTTCAGATAAGAAATGAAAGGAGACCCTTACCAAATTTTCAGTTTTATTACCGGGCGGCAAATATGCGCAACGTTCTCTAATGGCTTAAGAACTCAACTTCTGAGACTGCTTCATGGATTCATATTGAATCATCCTCCTGTGGGAAAACATCCTTATCAGCTCTGTTGAGTACGGCACTTCCCCTGGAATTACAGCAGTATAAAAGTAATCCTGTACTGTATGACTCTCTTAAAATATTAGTGCGATGTAGGAAAAAGTTTGGTTTACACACAATGTCGAGTTGCACCCCACTGTATTTAAATCACATGTTCCCGCCATCTATGGTTGACTCTGCCTTTAAGATTTGGAGCAACAATGGCTTAAATACGGTGAAGGATCTCTTTGTTGATGGAATCTTTGCCTCATTCTCGCAACTAAATGAACTCTATAATATTCCCAGAACACATTTTTTCCGATATCTACAAATCCGGCATTTCATAAGTAGTAGATACCCTTCATTTCCAAATATTCCAGAAGTAACAACTTTGGATACAATTTTGAAAATAAATATACATAAGAGAGGGGCCATTAGAGAAATTTACAACATGTTGCTAGATTTGCAGTCCACGTCCCTAAATATAATAAAATCTCACTGGGAAAATGATCTGGCATTGAATATTACTGATGACCTCTGGGAAAATATACTTCGAAGGGTGCACTCATCTTCCATCTGTGCTAGGCATGGACTTATTCAATTTAAAATTCTTCATCGTCTGCACTTTTCAAAGGAAAAATTAGCAAAGATTTACCCAGGAACTGACCCACTGTGCAATCGTTGTAAATCTGATATTGGTTCACTAGTGCATACTTTCTGGTCATGCCCTAATCTTAATAATTATTGGTCATCAATCTTTCAGACAGACATTCTCAAAGGCATTTACAGTCAATCTTGCTCCCAATGCATTGACCGCCCTATTTGGGGTGCTACCACCTGAAATTTCCCTTTCAAAAAATTACTCTCAGGCGGTGGCCTTTGCGTCCCTGCTAGCAAGGCGCCTCATCCTCTTGAGGTGGAAACAAGAGTGTCCTCCCTCTCATGATCAGTGGTTAACGGAGTTGAAGTTTTTACATATAGAAAAAATGAGGTGCATACTTGCTGGGTCGACTATAAAATTTGATAAAACATGGCAGCCATTTCTTAAATTTATGGATCAGTATAAATTGTCCATCAGTGCATGAATGAAAGAGAGCTGTTGCTGTCTACTACGGATAGTGTTGGTCTGCTGTCTTGTTTAATTTATTTTATTTTTTTATTACTATTACTTAATTTAATTGTATAATAATTATTCATTTATTATTTGTCTTTTTGTTATAATTAATGTTTATTTTTTTTAAAAAGGGTGAAAAATGGTCAGCCAAGAATGTATCATGAACATTGCATTTTGTGTACAGTGCTGCCGCAAAATCATAAATAAAGTTGGAAAAAAAAAAAAGAAATGAAAGGAGACCTTCAGTGTGACCTTACCATGCCATTCCTCGCACTGTCTCCCACTGTCAACCGCCTGCATGCGCTTTCTGCACGGAATTTCACTGAATGCATGATGTCACGGATTGATGCCCGCATTTACATAGAAAAACGTTATTTTATAAATCTATAATTTCATAAATTATTGTTAAATTGTAGAGAATATTGATGTTGGAGCTAACTTATCTTTTACAAATATTAAAAAAAAAAAAAAAAAAAAACAGTCCCTATGAAAAGGGCACTTTGGACAGCAAACAGAAAAGGGGCAGGGGCTAGAGCACCTCTAGCACCGGTTCATTGCACGTGGGTGCTACATAGTCGTCGTCCCCCCCCCCAGACTGGATATGTCGAGAGAAGGACCAAAGTAGGGCTTAAGATTCACCACGTTCACATCGTCAGTGGACTTGTCAGGGAACTGAACCTTGTAATTTAGAGCTCCCAATTTCTTCTTTACAATGCATGGTCCAGTCCACTTTGGTGCCAGTTTGGCTGAGAATCCCTTTACAGCATCAGATAGTGGATGGGCTTTGACCCACACCATGTCCCCTTCAGAAAGTTCCATGTTTCTCCTTTTTGAGTTGTAATATTTAGCTTGTTTGTCCTGTGCTCTTTTTACATTGGCAGCCACTTGTTTCGACAGTTCCAGCTGTCTTTCCAGGAGAGAGTGTTGCGAGGAGGTTGGAGGTGGAGCCTTTGACAAAAGTTGGTCAAGAGGACCTTTGAGACCACGTCCCAGATGCAGCATGGCTGGTGCAAAACCAGTGGACTCTTGCCATGAGGAGTTGATGGCGAACCGGAACTCATGTACCCACTGGTCCCAGTTGTTATGTTTTTCCCCTACATAGGAGGCTATCATGGTCTTGAGTGTTCGGTTGACCCGCTCAGTCTGGTTCGTTTGTGGATGATAGCTTGTGGTGAACTTATTTATCACTCCCCATGATTTGCAGGCAGCTTTCAAGAGGTGACTGGTAAACTGGCTCCCCCTGTCGGACAGAAGATATTTTGGCGTACCCCACCTGGTGAATATCTCTTCTGTGAGAATCCTCACTAGCTTTGGGGTCCGGCTATCACGCACAGGGAACAGCTCTGTCCATTTGGAGTAACAATCCACAAGGACCACCAAGTAGCAGTTACCCTTGCGGCTGCGAGGAAATGGGCCCGATGTCAATACCCATCATTTCACCAACCTCAAACACTTGGGTCGATTGCAGTAGACCACTGGGTTTAGAACTGGAAGGCTTATGTTGCTGGCAGACAGTGCACTCTCTGATGTGGGCCCAGGTGTCTTTGCAGATATCAGGCCACCAAGCAACCTCTAGGATGTGCAGGAGGGTCTTCAGGTGCCCAAAGTGTCCGCCTAAAGGATTATCGTGGTAATACTGTAAGAAAGTGGACTGCAGCTCCTTTGGGACAACTAGCTGGAATTTGTGCCCATCCCATGCAATTGGCACTCGCCTGTAAAGCAGCCCCTGCTGGTCAACAAAGGTGATGCGGCTAGGAGAAACAGATTCAGAGGAAGACATCTGCCCACGGACCCCTGCGATGTAAGTGTCTCTCCCTTGAGCAGCAGAAATTTCATCCAGGGAGTTGGGCAGATCAACAACCACTTTTGTGGAGGCAGCACATACAGCAAGGCGTGGCATCATCATGGTGGTATTATCAGCGGACATTGGACTCCGTGACAAGGCATCAGGAACATTTAAATGTACCCCTTCTGTAACGCACAGTAAAGGTGAAGGGCTGGAGTCTCAGTGCCCAGCGTATGAGGCATGAAGAAGTCTTGGGGGTGTTAAAGACCCAAGACAGGGCTGCATGGTCTGTCACCCACTTCAAATTGGACTCCTTCAAGGAAGTGTTGCCATTTCTCCACAGCCCATACAACAGCCAAACACTCTTTTTCAGATGTAGAGTAGTTTCTCTCGGCACCATTCAGTAGGCGGGAAGCAAAGGCAATGGCGTGTTCGCCGTCATCATCGTCCTGTGTCAACACTGCACCTAGCCCAATATCACTAGCATCCGTGGCCACCTTGAAGGACTTCGACAGGTCTGGATGAGCAAGCACCGGGGGAGATTGTAGTGCCTCTTTCAGTCTTTCCCAGCTCCTCTCACAGTCCTTCGTCCACTTCCATTCAACATCCTTCTTCCTGAGATTGTGAAGAGGGGCGGCCAGATCTGCAAAGTTTTTAATGAATTTATGATACCAGCCGGCAAGACCCAGAAACCTCTGGAGCTCTTTGATGTTTTGAGGCCTAGGATAGTCACTGATGGCCTTGAGCTTCTCAGAGTCAGCTGCAATACCCTGGCTGGACACTTGGTGGCCTAAGAACGTCAAGGAGGTCTTGAAGAAATGACATTTCTGCAGGTTGAGGGTCAGTGAGGCTAGATGGAGCTTCTCAAACACCTTCCTCAGATCGGCCAGGTGGGCAGCTTCAGACTTTGAAAAGACAGTAATATCGTATATGTAAACAAAACAGCATACCCCCTTCAATTCAGCCAGGACTGTCTCCATAAGCCTCTGAAATGTGGCTCCCGAGTTCTTGAGACCGAAAGGCATAGAAAGGAAATGGAAGAGACCATAAGGCGTGATGAATGCTGTTTTTTCAACACTGGCCTTGTCCATTGTGACTTGCCAGTATCCTGAGCGTAGATCCAGAGAGCTAAATACAGATGCACCAGAAAAGGACTCAAGGATGTCATGGATCTTCGGCATTGGATAGGCATCAAACAGAGTCTTTTTGTTCAGGCACCTGTAGGTGACACAAAATCGCCATTTCCCTTCAGGCTTGGGCACTAGGACAACTGGAGAGGCCCATGGGGAGGAGGAAGGCTCAATAATCCCATCAGCTTCCATCTCCTTCAGTTGCTGCTGGATAATCTCCCTCTTTAGTGGAGACACTTGATAAGCTGGACAGCGCAAAGGGACGTCATCGGTCAGCCGGATGGTGTGTTCTACAGCGGTCATCCTCCCAAGTCTTCCAGAGCAGACGGACGGCCACTCATTCATCAGCTGTAGCAGCTCAGGCCTAGGCTGCTGGGGTAAGTCAGACAGGATGCACAGATGAACAGATATGTTAGGTGCTGGCTTTCTATGAGGCAGAGCATAATAGATGTGAACTCTTGCTGGTTTCACTGTACACCATTCATTTCCCCACTCGTTCTGGTCAGGGTGTGGATAGTATGTTATTTTCCCTCCATTTTTTACTCCATAGGTTCCCCGCCTAAAATCCAGGTGCACGCCACTCTTTTGTAAGAAGTCTAGGCCTAAGATAAGAGGGAAAGCCAGATCTTCATCAGATAAGACATACATGGAGTGTGTCCAGTACGTGTTATGGAGGTCAAGGTTACAGTTAACTATCCCTAAGGCCTTTTTGGCTGTCCCATTGGCCAGGGCAAACTCCTGATCACCACAAGGTGACAGGTTTTCCTGTGGCTTCTTAATCTGCTGCCACAGTTTGTCACGCATCAGAGAGAAAGTACTCCCTGTGTCCAGCAGGGCGGCTCCTTGGAAGCCTCTGATAGAGAGATTGACGGCCAGGAGAGACGGGAGATGTTTGGGAGGAGCGTGGGAGTGTGTTTCAGATTTCACAACATTTACTTCAGCTTTTTTTGTCTTTGGTTGCTGTTAAGCTGCTTTCTCATTAACTCGTGCCCAATAATTTTTCATTGATGCTAGATCATTCTCGATCATGCTGCCTACTTTCACTAATTCAGCCACTGTGTTTACTGTTCCACGTAGGCCTGAAGCAGTTTTCGGATTGGCATTACTGAGAATGCGGCGGACCAATGTAGCCTCATCAATGTCGGGCTTCCATTTCAGACAGAGAGCTCTATAATCGTAAGCAAAGTCCCTAATGGGCTCATTTAGACTTTGGATACGAGTACGCAACCGTTCTTCAATTTCTTGAACAAAATCAGTGGACAAAAATGCTGATAAGAATGCAGTTTTAAATTCCCCCCACGTATGGATGTTCTTCCGCTCTGCTATCCACCAGCTTTTGGCTAGACCTTTCAGCACAGAAGACAGCGTGGCTAATATTTCATTGTCTGGTGTGGCTCTTAAATCCAGAAATTCCTTACATAACTATGTAAGTCATGGGGTCTTTTATTTCACTGTCACCACCGAATTCGGGAAAATTCAGTTTAATGGGGAGCTTAGATGTTCTTACACCAGTAAAGCTAGAGGGGCTCTGAGTGTTATATTGAAACCTCACAGGTGATTGTCCTTCTGTCTGATTCACAGGAGACAGTTTGGGCGTGCTGGCGAGTTTTAAGTGCCTCAGCTGAGCTTCCCACTGATGGTCACGTCTTTGTAAGCAGCGCACAACTGCATCCTCCAGTTTCGCGACAATATTAACAGCAAAAGTTTTCACTGTCTCAATTTTATTGTCAACCATTTGTCTCATTAAACCTTCTCTGTTAATGATACTGGTGTTTGATTCAGACACTTGTGTTTCTAGATCAGTCAAACGAATTTTCATTTCATCAAGTGCTCTTCTGAGTTCGTGTATTTCCACTTGGTGGACAGACGCATGAGACACGGTAACATTCGTTTCATCTTCACCGTCATCGTTAATCTCTTCCTCCTCATTATAATCATCACCCTCCCCACCTTCAATATTAGAGCTTGTAGTTCTGCTCTCGTCCTCACCAAGATACAGGCTACCAAGGGATTCAGTGAGGTGATCTACCCGTTCTCTAAAGGTAATGTGAGGGTGCGCTAGGTGTGCCATTTCAGCATCAATGGATATTGGCGGCCTGTCTAACCCTCTCTGTTCAGATGGCTCACGTAATGGCTCTAAAGCCACCTCAGCAAGCTGCTCTGCCATATATGATGGACAGAAAAGGAAGACTATTAGTAGGCGAAAGGTGAAAATTAAAGTTAGAAAGAAAGCGCGTTCAAGTCCTCACTGGGGCCTCCACTGTAATGAACTCGATACGAGTTGTCAACAAATCTTATAAATTAGTGCATGAAACACGCTTACAACATACAACCCCGATTCCAAAAAAGTTGGGACAAAGTACAAATTGTAAATAAAAACGGAATGCAATAATTTACAAATCTCAAAAACTGATATTGTATTCACAATAGAACATAGACAACATATCAAATGTTGAAAGTGAGACATTTTGAAATTTCATGCCAAATATTGGCTCATTTGAAATTTTATGACAGCAACACATCTCAAAAAAGTTAGGACAGGGGCAATAAGAGGCTGGAAAAGTTAAAGGTACAAAAAAGGAACAGCCGGAGGACCAAATTGCAACTCATTAGGTCAATTGGCAATAGGTCATTAACATGACTGGGTATAAAAAGAGCATCTTGGAGTGGCAGCGGCTCTCAGAAGTAAAGATGGGAAGAGGATCACCAATCCCCCTAATTCTGCGCCGACAAATAGTGGAGCAATATCAGAAAGGAGTTCGACAGTGTAAAATTGCAAAGAGTTTGAACATATCATCTACAGTGCATAATATCATCAAAAGATTCAGAGAATCTGGAAGAATCTCTGTGCGTAAGGGTCAAGGCCGGAAAACCATACTGGGTGCCCGTGATCTTCGGGCCCTTAGACGGCACTGCATCACATACAGGCATGCTTCTGTATTGGAAATCACAAAATGGGCTCAGGAATATTTCCAGAGAACATTATCTGTGAACACAATTCACCGTGCCATCCGTCGTTGCCAGCTAAAACTCTATAGTTCAAAGAAGAAGCCATATCTAAACATGATCCAGAAGCGCAGACGTCTTCTCTGGGCCAGGCTCATTTACAATGGACTGTGGCAAAGTGGAAAACTGTTCTGTGGTCAGAAGAATCAAAATTTGAAGTTCTTTATGGAAATGAGGGACGCCATGTCATTCGGACTAAAGAGGAGAAGGACGACCCAAGTTGTTATCAGCGCTCAGTTCAGAAGCCTGCATCTCTGATGGTATGGGGTTGCATTAGTGCGTGTGGCATGGGCAGCTTACACATCTGGAAAGACACCATCAATGCTGAAAGGTATATCCAGGTTCTAGAGCAACATATGCTCCCATCCAGACCACGTCTCTTTCAGGGAAGACCTTGCATTTTC
Organism: Neoarius graeffei; assembly: GCF_027579695.1. Classification (NCBI taxonomy): domain Eukaryota; kingdom Metazoa; phylum Chordata; class Actinopteri; order Siluriformes; family Ariidae; genus Neoarius; species Neoarius graeffei. Next base: position 77,638,908 of record NC_083571.1, read on the forward strand.
CAGCATGACAATGCCAAACCACATACTGCATCAATTACAGCATCATGGCTGTGTAGAAGAAGGGTCCGGGTACTGAACTGGCCAGCCTGCAGTCCAGATCTTTCACCCATAGAAAACATTTGGCGCATCATAAAACGGAAGACACGACAAAAAAGACCCAAGACAGTTGAGCAACTAGAATCCTATTAGACAAGAATAGGTTAACATTCCTATCCCTAAACTTGAGCAACTCGTCTCCTCAGTCCCCAGACGTTTACAGACTGTTGTAAAGAGAAAAGGGGATGTCTCAGTGGTAAACATGGCCTTGTCCCAACTTTTTTGAGATGTGTTGTTGTCATGAAATTTAAAATCACCTAATTTCTCTTTAAATGATACATTTTCTCAGTTTTTAAACATTTGATATGTCATCTATGTTCTATTCTGAATAAAATATGGAATTTTGAAACTTCCACATCATTGCATTCCATTTTTATTTACAATTTGTACTTTGTCCCAACTTTTTTGGAATCGGGGTTGTATTTCCAATGTGAATATTTTATTGTGTGATGGTGCAGAATGAGAGAGAGTGGGAGAATAGCCTTCAGGGCAGAGTCTTTAGTCCAACCACTGCGTAAGCAGTATAACAAAAACCGCGCACCGCCCGTGCGCTTTCCATAAACAAAATCCCGCCAGCAAAAAAAATAGGGAAAAAAAATAGGAGCGATCTCACCTCTTCAGATGTGGGTTTAAGTCCGTCTGTACCTTCCTCAAAAAAGGTGAAGAAGAACAAAAGTAATCTCGGGCCCGGCGCCATGGGGGGGCGAAAGGGGGCATCGCCCCCTGGTGGCTACAGCCCCGCCCCCTCAACAGAGACTCAGATCACTTAATTGTTTTCTTATGAAAATATAATGTATTATAGACGTATTAATAATTTGCATTTTCAAATACGAAATATTAAGTGGTTGCGCATTGCATCGTGGCTCAGATGGCTAAGGCACCATACCATAAAATCCGGGGACCCGGGTTCGATTCCGACCCGAGGTCATTTCCCGATCCCTCCCCGTCTCTCTCTCCTGCTCATTTCCTGTCTCTCTACACTGTCCTATCAAAAAAAGGTAGGATTATTTCAAAAAGCCTGAATTTAATATTAACCCTGTTTTAGAGATATGTATCAACCCTAACTACTGGGGACTAGTTATTGTGGGTGTGTGTGTGAAATGTTGACACAGCCGCGCGCACACAGACCTGTGATAAGGACAGGGGGAGGGGTCGTGCGGGCGGGGGTTTTACATGCACACTTACAAGTGCACTGTCTCTGCAATATCCTGTAATATGCAGTCAGTTTACGGGAGTAGTCTTTCCCCCACCGAATTAAACGAATTCAATCACAATATTGTGAATCCATTTTCTTTCTAGGCTAAGTTTATCTCCGTTTATGTTGGTGTATGTGTTCATATATGGTCCGTTTTGTGCGCAAATAGCGTAAGAATATGTGTCGTTGACGTCACCCCCCATGCAGCGGGGGTGAAAATTCATCACTTCAGAGTGTTTAGTCCCCTACACGCCTAAACTGGGATCGCGGATTAAGTGGTTAGCGTTGACTCGGTGCGAGTCAGGAAGGCTATTACTGGTGCGGCCGCGGGGTCTGTTGATTTTTTTAAATTATGATTTTGGCCGCCGAGCCAAGTACCTTTGACTTGCATTGACGTTTTGTTTTCATGCCGCGGAGCTATTTGTATGTGTTTTAAATGTAAAGGACTTGCCTGTAGGTTTGTGTGTGTTGTTTTATGTTTGGCATCTTTCCGGTTGTAACGCGTGTCTGTGAGAAAATCGGAGGGGAGGGTTAACAGGTGGGCACGGGGGTTGATAAAACTGCCCTGGTAATATGCCACATGATTTTCCCGGACTAAAGCAACCTTCGGGGCTGTGGTTTTGTGGTTGGCGCAGTTAACTGTTTGAAACACGCTGTCAGACCGCCATCACTACTACACACTATATGAAAAAATATTTGCCCCCTTGCGATTTCTAATTGCCCCCTTAGTAAACTGTTCCTGGCTCCGGGTCTGAGTAATCCATAAGCGTGTAGCAGTCAATTTATTTCGGATCATTGAAGAATACTGAAGGATGTCAGAATGAACGCGCGCCGGCTTCCATCTACCTCCATTCATTCTTCCTTCTGCTCCCCATTCAAAAAACGAGCACGTGATTTAAAGGGGCTAAGGCCATAGGACAGGGAGTGAGGAGGTGTGTGTGTCAGTGACAGGGTGAGTGACAGAGAAGAACCCTATAGACTTCCTAGGCTCATGCTCACCCTGAATTTCTCTTAAAGTGAGGCTTTCTATGTCTTAATTTACATAGATGTTTTAATACGAAATATAAATAAGTGTCTTAGACATAGATACTATTTTACACTACTGATAAATAAAACTTTATGTGGCTGATGCTACAACCTTATACCTTGGCTCCATAGTTTTTACCATGTCCTGAAAGGCTCTGGTTTCAACCACACTATATGGTCACAAGTCTTGCGCAATAAAACGAGCGATAGATGCCGTTATCGCTTTGGCCCTTGCCGAGTTGTGGCTGAATTGAGATTGGAAAAATGCCTGTGTTTTATTGTCTTTGTCCTGTCCGCTCTTGTCCGTGCTGGCCGTTCTTGCTGTGCTAGCACCAGGGGTGTAGTGGGCGTGGTACGCGGGGGTACGCCGTCCACCCACTTCTCCCGAGGTGAGATAAAAAAAAAAAAAAAAAACTGTCATTCAATGGCCTGAGTTTATACGCTCTACAGTAAGTGACACGTGCCTTTGTGCTCATCATCAATGCCCCCCCCAATCGAACGTTACGTAAAACGTAGCGACGCAAAGTAGAATGCATTCTAAACGCAGCCGAGATATTAGAATTATGTAAACGGTTGACTCCGCCATCTGTCGGTTTAATGCTTTATGATCTTTGAAGTTCTAATGCGATTTTTGCTCAGTATAGGCCTATGATTTTGAAAAGCCTAATAATAACAGTAGGGTCTCTGTGTGTGTGTGTGTGTGTGTGATTTCCGGGCGTTCATGGTAGCAGCACTAAGAGGGCAACAGAACTGATATAATCGCCTGCCTGGTCATCCTTACGCGGATAATTTCACCACATACTGGATTATATATATGATTTGAAATTCATAATCTTTGTGGCCTTCCTGTTTAGTGTTTTGTTGAACATCCAAAAATGTGAAATGACAATAAATTTAAAGAAATACTCAAAGGAGTGCATGGTAGGGCTTAACCCAATGGCTGCATGTCATGTATTTTGTATACGCAGGTGCCTCAATCGCGCCAGACTAAATGCTTGATTTATTCGATTGGTGCCTTTTATAATAAATTTCAGCCCATTGCTGGTTTGTATGCGATGTGAGTGAGTGACGTGACTTTTTTTGAACTTCTGGACACATGCTGTAGCTGTTGCCACGGCAGTAAGTAGGCTAGTAAAAATATCGAATTCCGAATGCAGCTCGGCTCAAATGAACATGAATCGAACATAAACAAAGGTGTTTGTGTATCATAATTTCCAATATTTTGGCTTCACGCCTGATAGTCCATGTTAAACCTATGCAAGGTTTATGTTGAGTTCCAGCAGCAGAGTGGTGCTGTCTACGACGATGCATTCGGAAGGAGAAGGCGAATTTGTTCCTCTTTAGCCATTTCGGCATATTTACTGGAGACAAAATAAACCGCGGCTGTTCGCCATAACAGTTGGGCTGTACTGACAAACACGAATGAAAATTGCACACATAAAAATGTCTGAAAAAAAGGTGTCTTCTTGTGCCCTCTTGTGTTGTTAAAAGAACGTAACATTTATACAAATCATTCATACCAAACATAGGCGACCAAACAAAGGCTACCGCTTCTGACATGATAGCAAATCGATGACGTCACGAATCGCGTACCCCCACTTTAAAAATCTCCACTACACCACTGGCTAGCACCACTAGCCTCCTGTTCACCTGCATCATGCCGTCTTGCCAGGTGATTGTTGAGGTTTGTCGTGCTTCCAGTGTATTTTATGGTTGCTCTACAAAGTCTGCAAATTGCGTGGCTTTTGTCTAGCTTTCCACCCTTCTTTAAAAAGCCAAATGATTTCCAAACCTTCGACTTTAGGTGTGAAGCACTGAAAATTTCATCCCTGTTGCCTGACATGTTAACACGTTGCGCTGCTGAACTAAATCAGCCGACGTCACAGGTAAAAGGTCAAGACTAGAGTCTCGCGAGAGCTCACACACACCAAGTTGCACCAGAAACGACAGCAAAGAGGAAGGTGAACCCCGTTTTCGTTTCATCTCACTCCGACGTCTCCGAACTACGAAATATTTATTTTAAAACTAAGAATGAGTACTAGAAAGTGTGGCGAAAAAAGTTCTCACCTTATAATCCTGTCAATTCCTCGCACCGAGCGATCGCGTGGCGAACTATTTTCCTCTAAAAATGACGTGTCGGGACATCACGTGACCGGTCTGGACCAATCGCGTTGCCGATTTTTGACCACAGATCAGCTGACAGCTTGCGTAATTACAGTCACATTAGTAGAAAAAGTCTCCAAAACACCGTCCAAAGTGGGTGAAATGTCTTCTAAGTCCTAAATAGTGCTTTAAATACATCACTAAGACAATATTGCATATATGTGGTATATTGAAGTGTTTATATTATTATTAGAATAAAAATAATTTTTATTATCACCATTATTATAGTACAAAATATGGTGTAATGGTCTATGACTAGGACCATTCATGTATTCATTCTCTTAGGTTATTAACTAAGTACTGATCAACCATAAAACAATTTGCTTGAAAAACAGACCTACAATGTTACACAGGCAGTAATGGAATAGAGTATTGACTCGTCATTGTGGGCTATACACACCATGGATTAGCCATAAAATGGCATATATAATATATAGGCAATGCGTGTGATTTCAGATCAAGATTTAAGAAATTGTGCAGGAAGGAGAAGAGTCCATAGGAATAATAATACACAATAATAATAATACAACCTATATATAATATTGCAGTTCTATTGCTCAGTTCAGAGGCACAATGGCAGGGATTCAAGTATTCACTACCTATGCAGTGGCACAGTAGAGGTAGGTAAATGCACTAGGCAGCACTATGCACCTGCAGCAGCGGCAACAAAGAAGATGCAAGACTGAGTAATCATACAACAGAACTATGTGGCAAATTGCAAACTTTAATAGAAAATGTAAACAACAAAACAGTGATATATACACATTACAAATGCAAATTTATATATACACACACACAAAAAAAATATATATATATATATATAAATATATATATATATATATAAATATAAAAGTCCTGTGGCACGGTGCAAAAAGGCAGGGGTCAGCATCCAGGCAATGACCTAGGTGTCAGTGACAGAGAAAGAGAGACACACACCCACACACCCACAGTGCTGTGACTAATTGTCTTCACATTGAACAGTAGCAAGTAGCATTCTATGGTCATGTATGAGAAGTTAGTACATGGCTTACTTGTCCTTCTCTTGTCTAGCAGGCTCATTCAGAAATCTGGTGTACTGCTGGTAGCAGCTCTTGTGGTACTGCACCTCCAGAGCCATACAGTCTTTGTCCTTAATGTGTACCAGAATACTGTGGTCATCTTTAGTCTCAGCAGCAGTCTGCAACTTGCCTTGCCAGACAGAAAGACATGCTTATTACCACATAGGAATTTAAGTTTGCCAGTAGCATATTCACATAAAGGCACACATATGTTACATGCATACAAACATTGAAACATAACATCCATGCATGCAAACACACTTGCAGAGGGAGATAGCACTGTAGATAGTCATCAGTGATAGTGACCCTGTGTGTGTGGGGGGGCAGGGGGGTTGATCAGTGATTGTGACCCTTTGTGTGAGTGTGTGTGTGTGTGTGTGTGGGGGGGGGGGGTTGCTTACCTGCTGTTAAGGTCTCAGCTTTTGAAAGAGCTTCCCTTTGTCGTTTGCCTCCCTTTAAGACGAATTTGAGATTTTTTTTTACATATAATGCACAGGGCAGGAAGGACGGGACCTGAGCTGGACATAGGCAGTGCTGACCTGGATCTAAGACTCTTAGTGCTGCCTGATGTTGAGGGGCCAGCTTCGGGGGGGGGGCTTCGGAGGGGGGGCAGCTTCGGGGGGTCTTGCGGCATCTTGAGTTTCATCTCCCCCTTCTTTCTCGCGCACCATGCGCTTTCCCGCTCGTTCAATAACAAGTTTGTCCGTAAACCTGCGGTAACATGCAGGGTGGAAGGCAGCATCCTCGGGCACGGGCGCAGATAGAGGGTGGGACGGGGGGATTTGTCCCACCCAGATTTAAATTCACTTCTTTTGGTCCCCCCCACTTATAGGGAGGAAAAAACGTCTATGCTGTCTTTCTTTGCATAAGGCAAACCTCACGGAAAAATCAAAAGACTAATTACCATTCGGTTTATTGAGGTGCACGGCAGTGTATACATAGTTGCAACAACTCACATAAAACAAAACAAAGACTGATATTCGGTTGGTTGAGCTGCGCAGACTGCACAGGTTGCGAGCTCGAGCTTGGTTGCTATGGTAACCCACAACAAGTTTGACAGGCATATCGGGGTTGGGGTTGGTTTGCTGGCAGCTTTGCCCCCCCCGCCCCAGTTTTTTGTCCCCCCCAGTTCAAAAAACGTATCTGCGCCCCTGTCCTCGGGTATCTTGTCAAACTCTAAATCTGAACAGTGTTTGTAGTTTTCGGCTACTCTCCTGTTCTCACCGCTCAACTGCAGCCACTGTCGGATACTGTCCCGGTATGTATTCCACCGTTTGAAGGTAAATTCCTGGGTCACTCCGTGCTTCACAGAAGCTATATGCATATAGCACTGCTTACGTGCAAGAAGTTTTCTCCTTTTTGCCGTTATTTCCAAACTTTCCTCTCCTCCACTGCTGCTAGACGAGGCTGTGGCGGCTGCCATGTTGGTCTCTTGTTTACGAAATGGGGCTACGTCAGCAACCGTGGAACCTGTTCTGTAGCGAAATCTTATTCCGCGGTGCTAAAATATCATTCCGCGCCGATGACATTAGTTCGCTTTTTCAAGCCTTCGTGCGAAAAATTGACAGCATTACAAGGTGAGAACTTTTTGATGACATCATTTCATAAAACGTCCATTTTTAAGAATTGGATATTATGTAGTTCGGAGACGTCGGAGCGGAATCTTGTTTCTGAAAGACTTTTCGGGGTTCACCTTACGGCCTATTCAGTGTCTTTGGTGGCACAACAATCAGAGGCAACAATGACATGTATGGGCCACTGGAGCTGGAAACCGATTCGCTGCCGTAAATCCGGATAATCGGACCGTTTTTAGTACATTTCATCCGATCAGGGCTACACTGACCGGTGCACTCGGATCGCGTAGGTCACAGACCGATAACCGATCCAAATCGATTTATCTTTACACCCCTAATATATATATATATATATATATATATATATATATATATATATATATATATATAAAATCTCACACAAAAATAGTGTGTATATCAAAAAAAGAATGAAGGCGTGAAGGAAGAAGAAATATATGCAAGACAAAAATACACTATCAAAGAAACTGAAATCTCTGTAAAAAATATTTACCATAGTAAAAGAGCCATTGAGAAAATAAGAGGAGGTAATGAAAGGGAGGACAAAGTCAGGAGATACTTTTCTTGGGGCAAATTTGATCGGATATGACAGTTTAACACACAAGCCAAATACAGGCGATGTGAGTGGTAACATGATGGCTGGATGGCTTCACTCGTCTCCACAGTGGGGAATAGGCTATGATCTCTCCAGATCAGTGGTGTAGTGGAGATTTTTAAAGTGGGGGTACGCGATTCGTGACGTCATCGATTTGCTATCATGTCAGAAGCGGTAGCCTTTGTTTGGTCGCCTATGTTTGGTATGAATGATTTGTATAAATGTTACGTTCTTTTAACAACACAAGAGGGCACAAGAAGACACCTTTTTTTCAGACATTTTTACGTGTGCAATTTTCATTCGTGTTTGTCAGTACAGCCCAACTGTTATGGCGAACAGCCGCGGTTTATTTTGTCTCCAATAAATATGCCGAAATGGCTAAAGAGGAACAAATTCGCCTTCTCCTTCCGAATGCATCGTCGTAGACAGCACCACTCTGCTGCTGGAACTCAACATAAACCTTGCATAGGTTTAACATGGACTATCAGGCGTGAAGCCAAAATATTGGAAATTATGATACACAAACACCTTTGTTCATGTTCGATTCATGTTCATTTGAGCCGAGCTGCATTCGGAATTCGATATTTTTACTAGCCTACTTACTGCCGTGGCAACAGCTACAGCATGTGTCCAGAAGTTCAAAAAAAGTCACGTCACTCACTCACATCGCATACAAACCAGCAATGGGCTGAAATTTATTATAAAAGGCACCAATCGAATAAATCAAGCATTTAGTCTGGCGCGATTGAGGCACCTGCGTATACAAAATACATGACATGCAGCCATTGGGTTAAGCCCTACCATGCACTCCTTCTTTGAGTATTTCTTTAAATTTATTGTCATTTCACATTTTTGGATGTTCAACAAAACACTAAACAGGAAGGCCACAAAGATTATGAATTTCAAATCATATATATAATCCAGTGTGTGGTGAAATTATCCGCGTAAGGATGACCAGGCAGGCGATTATATCAGTTCTGTTGCCCTCTTGGTGCTGCTACCATGAACGCCCGGAAATCACACACACACGTGCGCGCACACACACACACACACACACACAGAGAGAGAGAGAGACCCTACTGTTATTATTAGGCTTTTCAAAATCATAGGCCTATACTGAGCAAAAATCGCATTAGAACTTCAAAGATCATAAAGCATTAAACCGACAGATGGCGGAGTCAACCGTTTACATAATTCTAATATCTCGGCTGCGTTTAGAATGCATTCTACTTTGCGTCGCTACGTTTTACGTAACGTTCGATTGGGGGGGGCATTGATGATGAGCACAAAGGCACGTGTCACTTACTGTAGAGCGTATAAACTCAGGCCATTGAATGACAGTTTTTTTTTTTTTTTATCTCACCTCGGGAGAAGTGGGTGGACGGCGTACCCCCGCGTACCACGCCCACTACACCCCTGGTGCTAGCACAGCAAGAACGGCCAGCACGGACAAGAGCGGACAGGACAAAGACAATAAAACACAGGCATTTTTCCAATCTCAATTCAGCCACAACTCGGCAAGGGCCAAAGCGATAACGGCATCTATCGCTCGTTTTATTGCGCAAGACTTGCGACCATATAGTGTGGTTGAAACCAGAGCCTTTCAGGACATGGTAAAAACTATGGAGCCAAGGTATAAGGTTGTAGCATCAGCCACATAAAGTTTTATTTATCAGTAGTGTAAAATAGTATCTATGTCTAAGACACTTATTTATATTTCGTATTAAAACATTATGTAAATTAAGACATAGAAAGCCTCACTTTAAGAGAAATTCAGGGCGAGCATGAGCCCTGAATTTCAGTATTCTTCAATGATCCGAAATAAATTGACTGCTACACGCTTATGGATTACTCAGACCCGGCGCCAGGAACAGTTTACTAAGGGGGCAATTAGAAATCGCAAGGGGGCAAATATTTTTTCATATAGTGTGTAGTAGTGATGGCGGTCTGACAGCGTGTTTCAAACAGTTAACTGCGCCAACCACAAAACCACAGCCCCGAAGGTTGCTTTAGTCCGGGAAAATCATGTGGCATATTACCAGGGCAGTTTTATCAACCCCCGTGCCCACCTGTTAACCCTCCCCTCCGATTTTCTCACAGACATGCGTTACAACCGGAAAGATGCCAAACATAAAACAACACACACAAACCTACAGGCAAGTCCTTTACATTTAAAACACATACAAATAGCTCCGCGGCATGAAAACAAAACGTCAATGCAAGTCTAAGGTACTTGGCTCGGCGGCCAAAATCATAATTTAAAAAAATCAACAGACCCCGCGGCCGCACCAGTAATAGCCTTCCTGACTCGCACCGAGTCAACGCTAACCACTTAATCCGCGATCCCAGTTTAGGCGTGTAGGGGACTAAACACTCTGAAGTGATGAATTTTCACCCCCGCTGCATGGGGGGTGACGTCAACGACACATATTCTTACGCTATTTGCGCACAAAACGGACCATATATGAACACATACACCAACATAAACGGAGATAAACTTAGCCTAGAAAGAAAATGGATTCACAATATTGTGATTGAATTCGTTTAATTCGGTGGGGGAAAGACTACTCCCGTAAACTGACTGCATATTACAGGATATTGCAGAGACAGTGCACTTGTAAGTGTGCATGTAAAACCCCCGCCCGCACGACCCCTCCCCCTGTCCTTATCACAGGTCTGTGTGTGCGCGGCTGTGTCAACATTTCACACACACACCCACAATAACTAGTCCCCAGTAGTTAGGGTTGATACATATGTCTAAAACAGGGTTAATATTAAATTCAGGCTTTTTGAAATAATCCTACCTTTTTTTGATAGAACAGTGTAGAGAGACAGGAAATGAGCGGGAGAGAGAGACGGGGAGGGATCGGGAAATGACCTCGGGTCGGAATCAAACCCGGGTCCCCGGATTTTATGGTATGGTGCCTTAGCCATCTGAGCCACGATGCAATGCGCAACCACTTAATATTTCGTATTTGAAAATGCAAATTATTAATACGTCTATAATACATTATATTTTCATAAGAAAACAATTAAGTGATCTGAGTCTCTGTTGAGGGGGCGGGGCTGTAGCCACGAGGGGGCGATGCCCCTTTTCGCCCCCCCATGGCGCCGGGCCCGAGATTACTTTTGTTTTTCTTCGCCCTTTTTGAGGAAGGTACAGACGGACTTAAACCCACATCTGAAGAGGTGAGATCGCTCCTATTTTTTTTCCCTATTTTTTTTGCTGGCGGGATTGTTTTGTTTATGGAAAGCGCACGGGCGGTGCGCGGTTTTTGTTATACTGCTTACGCAGTGGTTGGACTAAAGACTCTGCCCTGAAGGCTATTCTCCCACTCTCTCTCATTCTGCACCATCACACAATAAAATATTCACATTGGAAATACAACCCCGATTCCAAAAAAGTTGGGACAAAGTACAAATTGTAAATAAAAATGGAATGCAATGATGTGGAAGTTTCAAAATTCCATATTTTATTCAGAATAGAACATAGATGACATATCAAATGTTTAAAAACTGAGAAAATGTATCATTTAAAGAGAAAAATTAGGTGATTTTAAATTTCATGACAACAACACATATCTCAAAAAAGTTGGGACAAGGCCATGTTTACCACTGTGAGACATCCCCTTTTCTCTTTACAACAGTCTGTAAACGTCTGGGGACTGAGGAGACGAGTTGCTTAAGTTTAGGGATAGGAATGTTAACCTATTCTTGTCTAATATAGGATTCTAGTTGCTCAACTGTCTTGGGTCTTTTTTGTCGTATCTTCCGTTTTATGATGCGCCAAATGTTTTCTATGGGTGAAAGATCTGGACTGCAGGCTGGCCAGTTCAGTACCCGGACCCTTCTTCTACACAGCCATGATGCTGTAATTGATGCAGTATGTGGTTTGGCATTGTCATGCTGGAAAATGCAAGGTCTTCCCTGAAAGAGACGTGGTCTGGATGGGAGCATATGTTGCTCTAGAACCTGGATATACCTTTCAGCATTGATGGTGTCTTTCCAGATGTGTAAGCTGCCCATGCCACACGCACTAATGCAACCCCATACCATCAGAGATGCAGGCTTCTGAACTGAGCGCTGATAACAACTTGGGTCGTCCTTCTCCTCTTTAGTCCGAATGACATGGCGTCCCTCATTTCCATAAAGAACTTCAAATTTTGATTCCTCTGACCACAGAACAGTTTTCCACTTTGCCACAGTCCATTGTAAATGAGCCTGGCCCAGAGAAGACGTCTGCGCTTCTGGATCATGTTTAGATACGGCTTCTTCTTTGAACTATAGAGTTTTAGCTGGCAACGACGGATGGCACGGTGAATTGTGTTCACAGATAATGTTCTCTGGAAATATTCCTGAGCCCATTTTGTGATTTCCAATACAGAAGCATGCCTGTATGTGATGCAGTGCCGTCTAAGGGCCCGAAGATCACGGGCACCCAGTATGGTTTTCCGGCCTTGACCCTTACGCACAGAGATTCTTCCAGATTCTCTGAATCTTTTGATGATATTATGCACTGTAGATGATGATATGTTCAAACTCTTTGCAATTTTACACTGTCGAACTCCTTTCTGATATTGCTCCACTATTTGTCGGCACAGAATTAGGGGGATTGGTGATCCTCTTCCCATCTTTACTTCTGAGAGCCGCTGCCACTCCAAGATGCTCTTTTTATACCCAGTCATGTTAATGACCTATTGCCAATTGACCTATTGAGTTGCAATTTGGTCCTCTGGCTGTTCCTTTTTTGTACCTTTAACTTTTCCAGCCTCTTATTGCCCCTGTCCTAACTTTTTTGAGATGTGTTGCTGTCATGAAATTTCAAATGAGCCAATATTTGGCATGAAATTTCAAAATGTCTCACTTTCAACATTTGATATGTTGTCTATGTTCTATTGTGAATACAATATCAGTTTTTGAGATTTGTAAATTATTGCATTCCGTTTTTATTTACAATTTGTACTTTGTCCCAACTTTTTTGGAATCAGGGTTGTATGTTGTAAGCGCGTTTCATGCACTAATTTATAAGATTTGTTGACAACTCGTATCGAGTTCGTTACAGTGGAGGCCCCAGTGAGGACTTGAACGCGCTTTCTTTCTAACTTTAATTTTCACCTTTCGCCTACTAATAGTCTTCCTTTTCTGTCCTTCATCATATATGGCAGAGCAGCTTGCTGAGGTGGCTTTAGAGCCATTACGTGAGCCATCTGAACAGAGAGGGTTAGACAGGCCGCCAATATCCATTGATGCTGAAATGGCACACCTAGCGCACCCTCACATTACCTTTAGAGAACGGGTAGATCACCTCACTGAATCCCTTGGTAGCCTGTATCTTGGTGAGGACGAGAGCAGAACTACAAGCTCTAATATTGAAGGTGGGGAGGGTGATGATTATAATGAGGAGGAAGAGATTAACGATGACGGTGAAGATGAAACGAATGTTACCGTGTCCACCAAGTGGAAATATACGAACTCAGAAGAGCACTTGATGAAATGAAAATTCGTTTGACTGATCTAGAAACACAAGTGTCTGAATCAAACACCAGTATCATTAACAGAGAAGGTTTAATGAGACAAATGGTTGACAATAAAATTGAGACAGTGAAAACTTTTGCTGTTAATATTGTCGCGAAACTGGAGGATGCAGTTGTGCGCTGCTTACAAAGACGTGACCATCAGTGGGAAGCTCAGCTGAGGCACTTAAAACTCGCCAGCACGCCCAAACTGTCTCCTGTGAATCAGACAGAAGGACAATCACCTGTGAGGTTTCAATATGACACTCAGAGCCCCTCTTGCTTTACTGGTGTAAGAACATCTAAGCTCCCCATTAAATTGAATTTTCCCGAATTTGGTGGTGACAGTGAAATAAAAGACCCCATGACTTACATAGAGTTATGTAAGGAATTTCTGGATTTAAGACCCACACCAGACAATGAAATATTAGCCACGCTGTCTTCTGTGCTGAAAGGTCTAGCCAAAAGCTGGTGGATAGCAGAGCGGAAGAACATCCATACATGGGGGAAATTTAAAATTGCATTCCTATCAGCATTTTTGTCCACTGATTTTGTTCAGGAAATTGAAGAACGGTTGCGTACTCGTATCCAAAGTCTAAATGAGCCCATTAGGGACTTTGCTTACGATTATAGAGCTCTCTGTCTGAAATGGAAGCCCGACTTTGATGAGGCTACATTGGTCCGCCGCATTCTCAGTAATGCCAATCCGAAAACTGCTTCAGGCCTACGTGGAACAGTAAACACAGTGGCTGAATTGAGCAATTCCAGCGTTATGGACGTGACACTTGAACTCAAAATGGCAACAAATGACCCAGTGCATGTTTTATTGTCTCCCAGTATTTAAACAGGTGTTGCATATTTTAAGGCTGTACCATACTGGAGAAGTGATAGACCAAGAACAATTCCCATAGTACATCTAGGGCATGCCAGAAAATGCCAATAAAAGATGCGTTATGGATGTGACAGAAAAAGTATCACTTTTCTTGGGTGACTGTACATTTTTATCAAGCTCTGTGAAATTGTAAACCTAATGTCGAAATGGAGAGATCCATTTGATAGAGGGGTCCAAGGTGAATATTAAAAAATCTTTGTTTAAAATATTTTGTACTTCATGCAGAGTTTCGGAAGGAAAAGTCAGCGTTATGGATGTGACGAAATTCCGTTATGGATGTGACGCGTCTGAAATAGACATGGCATATGTTTAGAAAATCAGCAATTTAACCACCATAACCCTTTGAAAAACTCTCTAAATATCAGCTAAAACTATCAAAGTTCTTAAATAATATTTAGGATGGCTATTGTTTTGCTGTTTTGTGGATTTTAGCATACATTTCTGTGGCTTGTGGGAATAATATAGAATTGTACATGATCAAAGTTGATTTTAGCTTGGGTTTTACATTATAAGAAAGAAAGACTGACAGTGACATATTAGGTTGGTTACAAATTGGTTCAACTTATTCACATCTGTAAAATACAGGCCTAGGTGATATCTCTGGGAGTGGTTTTGATGTATTACATGTTGCTTTATTTTTGCATGGTGAGGTTGACATTTACATGGAATTGCCCAATTAGTGAAAGTTGGCAGCATAATCGAGAATGATCTAGCATCAATGAAAAATTATTGGGCACGAGTTAATAATGAGAAAGCAGCTAAACAGCAACCAAAGACAAAAAAAGCTGAAGTAAATGTTGTGAAATCTGAAACACACTCCCACGCTCCTCCCAAACATCTACCGTCTCTCCTGGCCGTCAATCTCTCTATCAGAGGCTTCCAAGGAGCCGCCCTGCTGGACACAGGGAGTACTTTCTCTCTGATGCGTGACAAACTGTGGTAGCAGATTAAGAAGCCACAGGAAAACCTGTCACCTTGTGGTGATCAGGAGTTTGCCCTGGCCATGGGACAGCCAAAAAGGCCTTAGGGATAGTTAACTGTAACCTTGACCTCTGTTGGGTCAAAAATTATTATATGTAGATTATGATCAGAATATGAATCAGAATCAGTAGGTTAAATCAGGATATATGTAGGTGTATATGTAAGTTTAGTGAAATAGTGATTCTTAGCTTATTCTGTGTTAAGATTTAGTTTGAAATGACCTTAGGTCCGGCTGGACATTGTTTGGGAACATTTTGTTTATGAATGTGTATTTTTGAACAGAGACGTGTCTGAAGGTCTGTTTTAGTGTCAGATTGACTCATACCACACTCAGAAATAGTAGAATTAAAGTTCATGATTATGCTTATTCATTCAGTTGAATCTTAGGTCATGGCTTCATAAAGGCTATGAAATACACTGAAATATATTGAAATATACTATGGTAATGATTAATATTAGTTTTATAGATCCCGTAATTAATGAATACATTCCGTGATTAATGTTAGTTTCATAGTTCTAGATTAGTTTCATAATGACATTATAATTATAATTAAGATCTCATGATTCTAAGGATTTTTAGTTTAAGAGCATTAACCTAATTTAGTTATAAGTTTAATCCTGTTAGTGGTTTAATTGTTCTCTCTCTTTCAGACATATTCTCATTGTACTTGTGGTTAAGTTGTTCTTTTTTTTTATGTTTATTCTCTTATAACATTCATTATTAAGAGCTGATTGTTATTTGTTAATTACTTATGTTGATGGAATCAAGATAATCAAGATGTAATTTACTGACTGACCACACATTCATGTGTTAAGAATTATTCATGTTAATTATTAAGAATTAGTACGATCCTTTCTGTGCAAACTAGTGTTTTTTGACCTTCTTCGTAGGCAAACATTAAACATTATCTATGTTTATACATTCCAAACTATTCCACGAAGAATCAGACATAACATCTATCTGTACCTTATTGTCAGCAAAAATATGTTATTATATTATTATGATTGATTCAAGATCATTACACACTTCTACATAGACACACACACACACACGAAGACAAAACATAAACACAGCAACACTATAAGACATTCCCACAAATGTTTTCATTCAGACGAAGCGAGCGAATAAACTGGCATGTGAACAACCCACACGTGTTCTCCTGTCCGTTTCTGAGCGATTCGTCTCCTTGTCTCCTTGTCTCCTTCGGGCCCGAAGGGAAGGCATTCACGAAGGAATCCAGGGTCTCTTTCTGGGTGAACCCAACAATTTGGTGTCAGAAGTGCGATACTGCCAACCAGGTGAGTAAATTTAATTTTAATTTATAATTTGATTGGTTATTGATTGGTTGACCGCCTGGTTGGCTAACTGATTGTACACTCAACAGTATCGGATATATCAAAAATACATGTAGAGCTCATCCTAATTGCGTTCCACCACACCCTAATAATTATCCTGGTGTTAAATTGGCATTAAACTGGTATTGGTACTGCGGTAATAGTAATCTCCTTGTTTCGTTTCCCACTAAGTGGTCAGGCATTTGCGCTCCCATACAACTCAAAAACGCTATCACTGCTATCCATCCTCTCTCTGCTCATCGCCCAAAATGAGATGTTATTCATAATTTTCCACCCCTGGAACATCATCTTACTACTCGGTGGCACAGGTTTTGGACATCAATGTTTCCTCATTTTGGTGTAGCTGATCTATGGAAGAATGTAGAATTAACACATTATCGCTTGGCCAGCTTTGTTAATGAAACCATTAAAGCTGTCGATGGTATTAAGACTGAATTGACCTCCCTGCGTCTAATGACTACTCAAAATCGTATGGCCCTTGATATTTTGTTAGCAGAAAAGGGGGGTGTTTGTGCTATGATTGGAGACAGCTGTTGCACTTTTATTCCCACTAATGATAACCCGGATGGTGAAATAGGTGCAGCCGTACATCAAATGAGACAGATTGCTCAACAATTAGAACATGATGAACATGGGGATACGGCAGGGTGGGTGTGGTTTTCTAGACTGTTTGGTAATTTGTCTAGTTGGTCTGCTATTTTTTCTATGTGTATTCCTGTAGTGGTGATTGTTCTTTTGTTTATTTTTCTGGGACCTTGCATTCTGAGATGCTTGATGGACAGAATGCATAAGATGATTTATAGTCTTACCCGCAAACCTCTGCATAGAGAGAATAATGTATATTATCGTCCTGCTAGGGTGTAACACTAATCTTAATCATAATCTTACTTACTTACATATTTACTTAAAATCTAAAGTTAATACTGTGATTAGTATTAAAGGGGGGGATTGTTGGGTCAAAAATTATTATATGTAGATTATGATCAGAATATGAATCAGAATCAGTAGGTTAAATCAGGATATATGTAGGTGTATATGTAAGTTTAGTGAAATAGTGATTCTTAGCTTATTCTGTGTTAAGATTTAGTTTGAAATGACCTTAGGTCCGGCTGGACATTGTTTGGGAACATTTTGTTTATGAATGTGTATTTTTGAACAGAGACGTGTCTGAAGGTCTGTTTTAGTGTCAGATTGACTCATACCACACTCAGAAATAGTAGAATTAAAGTTCATGATTATGCTTATTCATTCAGTTGAATCTTAGGTCATGGCTTCATAAAGGCTATGAAATACACTGAAATATATTGAAATATACTATAGTAATGATTAATATTAGTTTTATAGATCCCGTAATTAATGAATACATTCCGTGATTAATGTTAGTTTCATAGTTCTAGATTAGTTTCATAATGACATTATAATTATAATTAAGATCTCATGATTCTAAGGATTTTTAGTTTAAGAGCATTAACCTAATTTAGTTATAAGTTTAATCCTGTTAGTGGTTTAATTGTTCTCTCTCTTTCAGACATATTCTCATTGTACTTGTGGTTAAGTTGTTCTTTTTTTTATGTTTATTCTCTTATAACATTCATTATTAAGAGCTGATTGTTATTTGTTAATTACTTATGTTGATGGAATCAAGATAATCAAGATGTAATTTACTGACTGACCACACATTCATGTGTTAAGAATTATTCATGTTAATTATTAAGAATTAGTACGATCCTTTCTGTGCAAACTAATGTTTTTTGACCTTCTTCGTAGGCAAACATTAAACATTATCTATGTTTATACATTCCAAACTATTCCACGAAGAATCAGACATAACATCTATCTGTACCTTATTGTCAGCAAAAATATGTTATTATATTATTATGATTGATTCAAGATCATTACACACTTCTACATAGACACACACACACACACGAAGACAAAACATAAACACAGCAACACTATAAGACATTCCCACAAATGTTTTCATTCAGACGAAGCGAGCGAATAAACTGGCATGTGAACAACCCACACGTGTTCTCCTGTCCGTTTCTGAGCGATTCGTCTCCTTGTCTCCTTGTCTCCTTCGGGCCCGAAGGGAAGGCATTCACGAAGGAATCCAGGGTCTCTTTCTGGGTGAACCCAACAACCTCCATAACACGTACTGGACACACTCCATGTATGTCTTATCTGATGAAGATCTGGCTTTCCCTCTTATCTTAGGCCTAGACTTCTTACAAAAGAGTGGCGTGCACCTGGATTTTAGGCGGGGAACCTATGGAGTAAAAAATGGAGGGAAAATAACATACTATCCACACCCTGACCAGAACAAGTGGGGAAATGAATGGTGTACAGTGAAACCAGCAAGAGTTCACATCTATTATGCTCTGCCTCATAGAAAGCCAGCACCTAACACATCTGTTCATCTGTCACATCTGTTCATCTGTGCATCCTGTCTGACTTATCCCAGCAGCCTAGGCCTGAGCTGCTACAGCTGATGAATGAGTGGCCGTCCGTCTGCTCTGGAAGACTTGGGAGGATGACCGCTGTAGAACACACCATCCGGCTGACTGATGACGTCCCTTTGCGCTGTCCAGCTTATCGAGTGTCTCCACTAAAGAGGGAGATTATCCAGCAGCAACTGAAGGAGATGGAAGTTGATGGGATTATTGAGCCTTCCTCCTCCCCATGGGCCTCTCCAGTTGTCCTAGTGCCCAAGCCTGAAGGGAAATGGTGATTTTGTGTCACCTACAGGTGCCTGAACAAAAAGACTCTGTTTGATGCCTATCCAATGCCGAAGATCCATGACATCCTTGAGTCCTTTTCTGGTGCATCTGTATTTAGCTCTCTGGATCTACGCTCAGGATACTGGCAAGTCACAATGGACAAGGCCAGTGTTGAAAAAACAGCATTCATCACGCCTTATGGTCTCTTCCATTTCCTTTCTATGCCTTTCGGTCTCAAGAACTCGGGAGCCACATTTCAGAGGCTTATGGAGACAGTCCTGGCTGAATTGAAGGGGGTATGCTGTTTTGTTTACATGTACGATATTATTGTCTTTTCAAAGTCTGAAGCTGCCCACCTGGCCGATCTGAGGAAGGTGTTTGAGAAGCTCCATCTAGCCTCACTGACCCTCAACCTGAAGAAATGTCATTTCTTCAAGACCTCCTTGACGTTTTTAGGCCACCAAGTGTCCAGCCAGGGTATTGCAGCTGACTCTGAGAAGCTCAAGGCCATCAGTGACTATCCTAGGCCTCAAAACATCAAAGAGCTCCAGAGGTTTCTGGGTCTTGCCGGCTGGTATCATAAATTCATTAAAAACTTTGCAGATCTGGCCACCCCTCTTCACAATGTCAAGAAGAAGGATGTTGAATGGAAGTGGACGAAGGACTGTGAGAGGAGCTGGGAAAGACTGAAAGAGGCACTACAATCTCCCCTGGTGCTTGCTCATCCAGACCTGTCGAAGTCCTTCAAGGTGGCCACGGATGAAAGTGATATTGGGCTAGGTGCAGTGTTGACACAGGACGATGATGATGGCGAACACACCATTGCCTTTGCTTCCCGCCTACTGAATGGTGCCGAGAGAAACTACTCTACATCTGAAAAAGAGTGTTTGGCTGTTGTATGGGCTGTGGAGAAATGGCAACACTTCCTTGAAGGAGTCCAATTTGAAGTGGTGACAGACCATGCAGCCCTGTCTTGGGTCTTTAACACCCCCAAGACTTCTTCACGCCTCATACGCTGGGCACTGAGACTCCAGCCCTTCACCTTTACTGTGCGTTACAGAAAGGGTACATTAAATGTTGTTCCTGATGCCTTGTCACGGAGTCCAATGTCCGCTGATAATACCACCATGATGATGCCACGCCTTGCTGTATGTGCTGCCTCCACAAAAGTGGTTGTTGATCTGCCCAACTCCCTGGATGAAATTTCTGCTGCTCAAGGGAGAGACACTTACATCGCAGGGGTCCGTGGGCAGATGTCTTCCTCTGAATCTGTTTCTCCTAGCCACATCACCTTTGTTGACCAGCAGGGGCTGCTTTACAGGCGAGTGCCAATTGCATGGGATGGGCACAAATTCCAGCTAGTTGTCCCAAAGGAGCTGCAGTCCACTTTCTTACAGTATTACCATGATAATCCTTTAGGCGGACACTTTGGGCACCTGAAGACCCTCCTGCACATCCTAGAGGTTGCTTGGTGGCCTGATATCCGCAAAGACACCTGGGCCCACATCAGAGAGTGCACTGTCTGCCAGCAACATAAGCCTTCCAGTTCTAAACCCAGTGGTCTACTGCAGTCGACCCAAGTGTTTGAGGTTGGTGAAATGATGAGTATTGACATCATGGGCCCATTTCCTTGCAGCCGCAAGGGTAACTGCTACTTGGTGGTCCTTGTGGATTGTTACTCCAAATGGACAGAGCTGTTCCCTGTGCGTGATAGCCGGACCCCAAAGCTAGTGAGGATTCTCACAGAAGAGATATTCACCAGGTGGGGTACGCCAAAATATCTTCTGTCCGACAGGGGGAGCCAGTTTACCAGTCACCTCTTGAAAGCTGCCTGCAAATCATGGGGAGTGATAAATAAGTTCACCACAAGCTATCATCCACAAACGAACCAGACTGAGCGGGTCAACCGAACACTCAAGACCATGATAGCCTCCTATGTAGGGGAAAAACATAACAACTGGGACCAGTGGGTACATGAGTTCCGGTTCGCCATCAACTCCTCATGGCAAGAGTCCACTGGTTTTGCACCAGCCATGCTGCATCTGGGACGTGGTCTCAAAGGTCCTCTTGACCAACTTTTGTCAAAGGCTCCACCTCCAACCTCCTCGCAACACTCTCTCCTGGAAAGACAGCTGGAACTGTCGAAACAAGTGGCTGCCAATGTAAAAAGAGCACAGGACAAACAAGCTAAATATTACAACTCAAAAAGGAGAAACATGGAACTTTCTGAAGGGGACATGGTGTGGGTCAAAGCCCATCCACTATCTGATGCTGTAAAGGGATTCTCAGCCAAACTGGCACCAAAGTGGACGGGACCATGCATTGTAAAGAAGAAATTGGGAGCCCTAAATTACAAGGTTCAGTTCCCTGACAAGTCCACTGACAATGTGAACGTGGTGAATCTTAAGCCCTACTTTGGTCCTTCTCTCGACATATCCAGTCTGGGGGGGGGGGACGACTATGTAGCACCCACGTGCAATGAACCGGTGCTAGAGGTGCTCTAGCCCCTGCCCCTTTTCTGTTTGCTGTCCAAAGTGCCCTTTTCATAGGGACTGTTTTTTTTTTTTTTTTTTTTAATATTTGTAAAAGATAAGTTAGCTCCAACATCAATATTCTCTACAATTTAACAATAATATATGAAATTATAGATTTATAAAATAATGTTTTTCTATGTAAATGCGGGCATCAATCCGTGACATCATGCATTCAGTGAAATTCCGTGCAGAAACCGCATGCAGGCGGTTGACAGTGGGAGACAGTGCGAGGAACGGCATGGTAAGGTCACACTGAAAGTCTCCTTTCATTTCTTTTTTTTTTCCAACTTTATTTATGATTTTGCGGCAGCACTGTACACAAAATGCAATGTTCACGATACATTCTTGGCTGACCATTTTTCACCCTTTTTAAAAAACAAACAAACATTAATTATAACAAAAAGACAAATAATAAATGAATAATTATTATACAATTAAATTAAGTAATAGTAATAAAAAAATAAAATAAATTAAAATTAAACAAGACAGCAGACCAACACTATCAGTAGTAGACAGCAACAGCTCTCTTTCATTCATGCACTGATGGACAATTTATACTGATCCATAAATTTAAGAAATGGCTGCCATGTTTTATCAAATTTTATAGTCGACCCAGCAAGTATGCACCTCATTTTTTCTATATGTAAAAACTTCATCAACTCCGTTAACCACTGATCATGAGAGGGAGGACACTCTTGTTTCCACCTCAAGAGGATGAGGCGCCTTGCTAGCAGGGACGCAAAGGCCACCGCCTGAGAGTAATTTTTTGAAAGGGAAATTTCAGGTGGTAGCACCCCAAATAGGGCGGTCAATGCATTGGGAGCAAGATTGACTGTAAATGCCTTTGAGAATGTCTGAAAGATTGATGACCAATAATTATTAAGATTAGGGCATGACCAGGGCGGCACGGTGGTGTAGCGGTTAGCGCTGTCGCCTCACAGCAAGAAGGTCCTGGGTTCGAGCCCCGGGGCCGGCGAGGGCCTTTCTGTGTGGAGTTTGCATGTTCTCCCCGTGTCCGCGTGGGTTTCCTCTGGGTGCTCCGGTTTCCCCCACAGTCCAAAGACATGCAGGTTAGGTTAACTGGTGACTCTAAATTGACCGTAGGTGTGAATGTGGGTGTGAATGGTTGTCTGTGTCTATGTGTCAGCCCTGTGATGACCTGGCGACTTGTCCAGGGTGTACCCCGCCTTTCGCCCGTAGTCAGCTGGGATAGGCTCCAGCTTGCCTGCGACCCTGTAGAAGGATAAAGCGGCTAGAGATAATGAGATGAGATGAGATGAGGGCATGACCAGAAAGTATGCACTAGTGAACCAATATCAGATTTACAACGATTGCACAGTGGGTCAGTTCCTGGGTAAATCTTTGCTAATTTTTCCTTTGAAAAGTGCAGACGATGAAGAATTTTAAATTGAATAAGTCCATGCCTAGCACAGATGGAAGATGAGTGCACCCTTCGAAGTATATTTTCCCAGAGGTCATCAGTAATATTCAATGCCAGATCATTTTCCCAGTGAGATTTTATTATATTTAGGGACGTGGACTGCAAATCTAGCAACATGTTGTAAATTTCTCTAATGGCCCCTCTCTTATGTATATTTATTTTCAAAATTGTATCCAAAGTTGTTACTTCTGGAATATTTGGAAATGAAGGGTATCTACTACTTATGAAATGCCGGATTTGTAGATATCGGAAAAAATGTGTTCTGGGAATATTATAGAGTTCATTTAGTTGCGAGAATGAGGCAAAGATTCCATCAACAAAGAGATCCTTCACCGTATTTAAGCCATTGTTGCTCCAAATCTTAAAGGCAGAGTCAACCATAGATGGCGGGAACATGTGATTTAAATACAGTGGGGTGCAACTCGACATTGTGTGTAAACCAAACTTTTTCCTACATCGCACTAATATTTTAAGAGTCATACAGTACAGGATTACTTTTATACTGCTGTAATTCCAGGGGAAGTGCCGTACTCAACAGAGCTGATAAGGATGTTTTCCCACAGGAGGATGATTCAATATGAATCCATGAAGCAGTCTCAGAAGTTGAGTTCTTAAGCCAATAGAGAACGTTGCGCATATTTGCCGCCCAGTAATAAAACTGAAAATTTGGTAAGGGTCTCCTTTCATTTCTTATCTGAACATGCAATATTGTGCAGCATAGAACACAACAGTAAATGCGTAGGGTTGTTTATCATTTAATGAAGCCGCCTAGGCTATATTTAAACCGTTTGCTCCATCCATTTCATTAACGTGGCAGATTCGGAAACTTTCGTTTGAACAACGGCGTTAATAAAATATTCTAGCAGCTTCGAAAACTTACTACATGGGAAGTGTTGAGTGCTTTGCAACACCTCACTGAACAAAACAACTGGCAAACACGGAAAAGTCCAGAAGAAGCACTAGCATCTGTCAGGAAGCTTTGTGAGTTTTATGAGATTGAGGAAGAGGAGAAATTACTGACGGAACTTAAAGTCTTTCACTCCTCCTACTCTTGCCTCCCCAGTGTGGCATCCATGCTTTCTGTGCTCAAGGAGAACAATGCTGACTTGGTTTTTCCAGAGCTGGCTGGGCTGCTGAAAATATATGGAACACTACCTGTGTCAACTGCAACGGTAGATCGTTCCTTTTCAAAGTTAAAGCTAGTGAAGACAAAACTCCGCAGCCTTTGTCATGAAGAAAGGCTGTCAGACCTTCTTCTGCTGGCAATTGAGAAAGATATCCATATTGAATACAATGTTGTCATAGACATTTTCAAGAACATGGCAAACCGAAGACTGCTGCTTTGAAGAATACTGCAGCATTTAGATGGATCACACACACACACACACACACACACACACACAGAATGTTCAGTTGCAATTGAAATTTAGTTTTGAATAAAGTTAACTTGTGTGAAAAATTTGTTCCAAGTGCCCTTTTTTGAAGGTTGAGCCCCTGCCCCTCCAAAGGTCTTTGCACGGCCCTGCTATGTAGCATCAGCCACATAAAGTTTTATTTATCAGTAGCGTAAAATAGTATCTATGTCTAAGACACTTATTTATATTTCGTATTAAAACATCTATGTAAATTAAGACATAGAAAGCCTCACTTTAAGAGAAATTCAGGGCAAGCATGAGCCTAGGAAGTCTATAGGGTTCTTCTCTGTCACTCACCCTGTCACTGACACACACACACACACCTCCTTGCTCCCTGTCCTATGGCCTTAGCCCCTTTAAATCACGTGCTCGTTTTTTGAATGGGGAGCGGAAGGAAGAATGAATGGAGGCAGATGGAAGCCGGCGCGCGTTCATTCTGACATCCTTCAGTATTCTTCAATGATCCGAAACAAATTGACTGCTACACGCTTATGGATTACTTTTGTTCTTCTTCGCCCTTTTTGAGGAAGGTACAGACGGACTTAAACCCACATCTGAAGAGGTGAGATCGCTCCTTTTTTCCTATTTTTTTTTTGCTGGCGGGATTTTGTTTTTGGAAAGCGCATGGGCGGTGCGCGGTTTTTGTTATACTGCTTACGCAGTGGTTGGATTAAAGACTCTGCCCTCTGCTATTCTCCCACTCTCTCTCATTCTGCACCATCACACAATAAAATATTCACATTGGAAATATGTTGTAAGCGCGTTTCATGCACTAATTTATAAGATTTGTTGACAACTCGTATCGAGTTCGTTACAAGGTGAGATGTAAACAGAAGTCATAAGCACACATACGCACACACAAACCAACTCAGGCAGACACACACTATACTTTTGCTGTAAAGCATTGATGATTTCAGAGAGAAAAAAATGTTATGAGATGGAGAGAAAGTAATAGTTTTTGTTTAGTGTTTGGAGCTTTTTGTTATTTTCTTTTTTTTTGGTAAGAAAAGCTAATTACAGACATAAGAAAGACATGTTGCATACTGAAGTCTATGTCTAGCAATGATATGTTGCACTTGTTTTACAGTTACTGAAACTCACATAGTGACTGAAGCAGTAATCATTCTGATTGTTGCCTTTAATAGGCAACTTGCTATAGGCTACTTCTATTTTTGATATCTAACCTTATTATTTTGTGGTCTTTGAGGGAAAGTCAGTATGTATTGTATTTTAAGTATGAGCAGAGTTTGAAAACCTGTTAAGTGAGGCACACCGGATTTCCAGTTTTGTGTTTTGTAATGTATCCCAGCATTACTAATGTATGTAAAGTATAAATAAACAAAAGGATACTGTTTTGAAATTTCATTTCTGTTTTTCTCTTTTTCTTCTCAGTAACATGAAGCACTTGGAAGTTAAGTTGTCAATTTGTAATGAATCGAACCAGACCGGATCGAATCATACCAAATCGTTTACTACTTTTTATGAATCGTTCCTGAATCGGATCGTAGCCTGTGAATCGAGATTTGAATCGAACCGTTTTGTGAGTGAAAGATTCACACCCCTAATATATATACCCAAACTTTGAATATCCCAGAGAGCACCATTAAATCCATTATAGCAAAATGGAAAGAATATGGTCACCACTACGAACCTGACGAGAGAAGGCCACCCACCAAAACTCACAGACCAGGCAAGGAGGGCAGTCAGAGATGCAACAAAGACACCAAAAAAGATAAACACTGAAGGAGCTGCAAAGATCCACAGCAGAGATGGGAGTATCTGTCCATAGGACTATAGTAGAGCAGGTTAAGCAAACCATCGTGCACTTTGTGATATAAGCATGAAATTTGGCATGATTGTTGCTTATAGGTCACTTTTTCAGAAAAAAGTGCTAGCCACAAAAAAATTCAATATGGCGGCCCTTTTTCAAGATGGCCGCTAGACGCATCCTCGTTTCATGTTTTTGTTAAGAAAACACAGAGCAAATTGTTATATAAACATGAAATTTGGCAATAATGTTCTGTGTAGGTCATGTTATCAGTTAAAAGTGCTAGCCCTCCAGAAAATTCAATATGGCGGCCATTTTTCAAGATGGCCGCCAGACGCGTACCCATTTTGTGGCTTTGTTAAAAAGCCACAGTGCATATTGTCATATGAACCTGAAATTTGGCAGTAATGTTCTGTGTAGGTCATGTTTTCAGTTGAAAGTGCTAACAGACCAAAACATTCAATATGGCAGCCATTTTTCAAGATGGCTGCCAGACGCACATCCCCGTTGTGTGGTTGTGCTCATGTGTGCCCCTAAAATGGACTGCTATTGCCGGGATGGCAATGAGCTCTCATTGCTTACAAAATATCCCAAATGGCTTGCGAACCACACAGCCTCTGGCAGTCAAGTGTCCACCCTAGCCTTCCAGGGTGATTTTGCAGATAGAGGTGGTGCGAAAGGCGGGTATCTGGTGCCTCAAAACCAGTTGCTCTTGGCAGAAGAAACTGAGTAATGGCACTAACTGGAAGGGGATGAGGAGGACGAGTAATGGCACTTACTGGAACAGGACTATGAGGACGCCGAGTAATGGCACATCTTCTGGCAGTTCATAGGGCGTAAGAAGAGAGTGTATGTCGCTCACTACCAGGGCACACTGGTGACAGACACTGCTGTGAAACTCAGCATGGGGTTCAATGTCAGCTAAACATTGAGTTAGTATCCCAAATGCAAGTGCTCGAAGGCTGGAATAGGGTGTACTCCACTGTGCAGTTGCCCTTGTGAGATTTTTAAGCAAGGAACAGTGACTGAACTTTGGGCCTAGCCATGCTGGCGAGGGCAAAGTAATCCAAATTCAAATGGTCTACCAAACTTCACTTTGGACAGTGGTACATATCCATTCATAAATCAGAGCTGGCAAACCATTTTTATGGTAGGGGGCATTGTCTACCTAAAACTGTGTAATTGGGTGCTGGATCCCAGCAATGGATATTTTTGTCGATGTCATAGATTTGACCAAGCTATTTTTCACTGTTGAGCATTAGCACTATTTTTGTTCACTTGTTTTTCTCTGAAAGGCCTATGAGCATGCTGGAAAATCATGTGACCAATTCATTTGGGACTATTTGATGGAAGGATCAATCAGCAAGAAACAACTCCTTGGAGCTTAGGAAAGATATGGGAATTTTCCCAAAAAAGCATTGGAATGTAAGGGTTTCACAAGATTATCCACTGTGAAAAATAGGCTTTTCATCATGCCAGATTGGCTAATTGTGCAATCATTCTGTTTCTCTGCATGTAATTCAGTATTATAATGGCAATAAATCAAAAATGTTTCATTGAATTCATCTTTTGTACTTTGACACCAGAGCAAGACCACTAACGGGGGATTTTTTGGTGACCATCTTGAAAAAATGGCCGCCATATTGAATTTTTTGGGGGGCTAGCACTTTTAGCTGATAACATGACCTACACAGAACATTATTGCCAAATTTCATGTTCATATCGTAATTTGCAGTGTTTTTTTTTTAGCAAAACCACAAAACAGGGACACGTCAGGCGGCCATCTTGAAAAAATGGCCGCCATATTGAATTTTTTTTCGTGGCTAGCACTTTTTTCTGAAAAAGTGACCTATCAGCAACAATCGTGTCAAGTTTCATGCTTATATCACAAATTGCACGATTTGGAGCAAAATCTGCCTTAACCTGCTGCACTACTACTTTAAGCCATACACTCCTCAGAGCAGGGCTTTATGGAAGAGTGGCCAGAAAAAAGCCATTGCTTAAAAAAACATGTTTGGAGTTTGCCCAACAGCATATGGCAGACTCTCCAAAACACATGGAAGAAGAAAGTCTCTGGTCAAAGGAGACAAAAATTGATCTTTTTGGCCATCATGGGAAATGCCATGTGTGGCACAAACCCAAAACCCTGAGAACACGATCCTTACAATTAAGCATGGTGGTGGCAGCATCATGCTGTGGGGATGTTTTCTATCTGCAGGGACAGGAAAGCCAGTCGGCACTAAATACAGGGCAATTCTGGAGGAAAATCTATTTGAGACAGCCAAAGATGTGGGACTGGGATAAAGGTTGTCCAGCAGAACAATGACCCTAAACATCCTGCTAAAGCTACACTAGAGTGGTTTAAAGGGAAACATTTAAATGTCTTGGAATAGCCTAATCAAAGCCCAGACCTCAATCCAATTGAGAATCTGTGGTATAACTTGAAGATTGCTGTACAGTGTACACCAACACAACCCACCTAACTTGAAGGAATTGGAGCAGTTTTGTCTTGAGAAATGGGCAAAAATCCCAGTGGCTAGATGTGCCAAGCTAATAGAGACATACCCCAAGAGACTTGCAGCTGTAATTGTAGCAAAAGGTGGCTCTACAAAGTATTGACTCATGTTATCTGCCTGATGGAAGCAGTATTTATGCACCAATGATTTGTCATGATAAGCCATGTACAAGAAGATTGAGTGAAATAACTTTTATTCTATCCACATTGACTGGATTTTGAGACGGAGCAATTTTGCAAATTCTTTAAATAAAAGCTTGATACGAAATATCCAACAAAATAATTTCCACTTAATAAACAAACTGGTGAAATGACAGTAATTTGTGTGTGTGTGTGTGGGGGGGGAGTTAATTCCATATTTTGTTGCTCTTTTGTATTTTTGGGGTTTTGTTTTCAAGTAGAATTTTTATTTTGTTCTTGGTTGGTTCAGCAACATGCTCCGCCATTTTGTTTTTCTCTACTCAAAAGTATACAGTGGTGCTTGAAAGTTTGTGAACCCTTTAGAATTTATATTTCTGCATAAATATGACCAAAAACATCAGATTTTCACAGAAGCCCCAAAAGTAGATGAAGAGAACCCAGTTAAATAAATTAGACAAAATTACACAGTTATTTATTTATTGAGGAAAATAATCCAATATTACATATCAGAGTGGCAAAAGTATGTGAACCTTTGCTTTCAGTATCTGGTGTGACCCCCTTGTGCAGCAATAACTGCAACTAAACATTTCCGGTAACTGTTATCAGTCTTGTACACTGGCTTGGAGGAATTTTAGCCCATTCCTTCGTACAGAACAGCTTCAACTCTGGGATGTTGGTGGGTTTCCTCACATAATTGCTCACTTCAGGTCCTTCCACAACATTTCGATTGGATTAAGGTCAGGACTTTGACTTGGCCATTCCAAAACATTAACTTTATTCTTCTTTAACCATTCTTTGGTAGAATGACTTGCGTGCTTAGGGCCGTTGTCTTGCTGCATGACCCACCTTCTCTTGAGAGTCAGTTCATGGACAGATGTCCTGACATTTTCCTTTAGAATTCACTGGTATAATTCAGAATTAATTGTTCCATCAGTGATGGCAAGCCGTCCTGGCCCAGATGCAGCAAAACAGACCCAAACCATGATACTACCACCACTGTGTTTCACAGATGAGATAAGGTTCTTATGCTGGAATGCAGTGTATTCCTTTCTCCAAACACAATGCTTCTCATTTAAACCAAAAAGTTCCATTTTGGTCTCATCTATCCACAAAACATTTTTCCAATAGCATTCTGGCTTGTCCATGTGGTCTTTTGCTGCTCATCTGCAGTTTGCTAATGTTCTTTTTGGAGAGCAGTGCCTTTCTCCTTGCAACCCTGCCATGCACACCATTGTTGTTTACTATTCTCCTGATGGTGGACTCCTGAACATTAGCCAATGTGAGAGGCCTTCAATTTCTTAGAAGTTACCCTGGGGTCCTTTGTGACCTCGTTGACTGTTACATGCCTTGCTCTTGGAGTGATCTTTGTTGGTCGGCCACTCCTAGGGAGGGTAACAATGGTCTTGAATTTCCTCCATTTGTACACAATCAATGTGGATTGGTGGAGTCCAAACTCTTTAGAGATGGTTTTGTAGCCTTTTCCAGCCTGATGAGCATCAACAACACTTGTTCTGAGGTCCTCAGAAATCTTTGTTCATGCCATGTTACACTTCCACAAACTTGTTGTGAAGATCAGACTTTGATAGATCCCTGTTCTTTAAATAAAACAGGGTGCCCACTCTCATCTGATTGTCATCCCACTGATTGAAAACACCTGACTCTAATTTCACCTTCAAATTAACTGCTAATCCTAGAGGTTCATATACTTTTGCCACTCACAGATATGTAATATTGGATCATTTTCCTCAAAAAATAAATGACCAAGTATAACATTTTTGTCTCATTTGTTTAACTGGGTTCTCTTCATCTACTTTTAAGACTTGTGTGAAAATCTGATGTTTTAGGTCATATTTATGCAGAAATATAGAAAATTCTAAGGGGTTCACGAACTTAAGCACCACTGTATGAGCTGATATTGTAGTAGTAGTTTGTATCAGTGTTTATCATCTGCAAACGGATGAGCTGGTTGAACGATTTAACCAAAACACTTAAAAATATGATTCATAAGTTTGTTCACAGGGATGCTAAAAACTGGGACAGGTGGCTAGACCCTCTGTTTGCAGTGTGCGAGGTCCTATAAGACTCCACTGGGTTTTCCCCATTTGAATTGCTATATAGTCGCAAGCCCCATGCTGTCTTAGACATCATTAGAGAAAATTGGGAGGAGGGGCCTTCTCAAAGCATAAATTAAATTTCAATACATTCTTGACCTGAGAGCAAAACTCCATGCACTGAAATCACAACCCAGGAGAATTTGCTACAGGCCCAAGAATGTCAATCTTACCTCTACAACAGGGGGGCATGGCTAAGGGAATTTGCACCAGGAGACAAAGTCCTCATTTTACTGCCCACCTCAAGCTCAAAATTATTTGCCAAGTGGCAAGGGCCCTTTGAGGTCACATGTGGCCCTTTTCCACTACCCTTTTTCAGCTCACTTCAGCTCACTTCAGCCCGACACGGCTCGCGTTTCGACTACCAAAAACCAGCACGACTCAGCTCGCTTCAGCCCTGCTTAGCCCCTAAAACTCGCACCGTTTTGGAGTGGGGCTGAAGCGAGCCAAACCGTGCCGAGTGAGGCTGGGGGCGTGAGCAGACACTCCCCTGTGCACTGATTGGTGAGGAGGAGTGTCCTCACATGCCCACACACACCCCGCGAGCGCGCTGGGATCTGTAAACACCGTAAACCCGGAAGAAGGAGAAGAATTACGAATTACGAGAATTTCTGAAGCCTTATGCGCCTCGCCTCATCTATACGCTCTTGCCAGTATCTGTAAGCGTTGTCGGTGACAACAAGCCACAGCACCAAGACCAGCAACACTAACGACTCCATGTCCTCCATGTTTGTTGTTTACTATTCGGGTCGTGAGACTACCGCTTAAAAGATCACTGATGTCACTGTTTGCGCTGCTTAACGACATCACGTGATGTCCACCCACTTTCGCTAACTCCACCCAATGTGTCCACCCACTTCCAGCCAGCACGGTTCAGCGCGGTTGTAGTCGAAATGCAACTCCAACAGCCCCGCTCAGCCCGACTCAGCACATCACGGCACGGCTCAGCCCGACTCAGCCGCGTTTGTAGTGGAAAAGCGGCAATGGTGAATTGGGGAGGTCGACTGTGAGGTCAAGCATCCAGATAAAGTCGACACGTAAAATTTACTACCTTAATCTCATGAAACCATGGAGAGAAGAGGTTCCTGTGGCTCTGGTGATAGTGGTTCCAGAAAGGGCGGAGCTGGGACCGGAGGGAAGTATAAAAAGTGCAGCCCAATTCACCCTGGTCTCCTGTGCAGACCACCTCTCACCATCCCAGAGAGCACAGGTTATTAGTTTGCAGGAGGCATTCTCCGAGGTGTTCGACCATCCCTGGTCGCACTAACCTCATAGAACACCACATTGAAACTCCCCCGGGGTGGTAGTGCACAGCTGCCCGTATTGGCTCCCCGAGCACAAGAAAAACGTAGTTTGGGATGGACTCCAGTCTATGCTTAAGATGGGAGGAATTGAGGAGTTGCACAGTGACTGGAGCAGCCCGGTGGTCTCGGTTCCCAAGACCGATGGGCTGGTCTGGTTGTGTGTGGGCTATAGAAAAAAAAAGTCAATGCAGTGTCTAAATTTGATACATATCCAATGCCTTGCATTGATAAACTGCGACTGATTAGGCGCAGCTCGCTTTTACTCAACACTGGATTTAACAAAGGGATATTTGCAGATACCCTTGACTCCATTATCCCATGATAAAATGGCCTTTTCCATTCCATTTGGTTTACACCAATTTGTCACCCTTCCTTTTGGGTTATTTGGGTCCCCAGTGATGTTTCAGCGTCTCATGGACTGACTTTTCCATCCCCACAATGCAAATGCAGCGGCCTTCATTTCATCTATAGTAAATGATTGGGAGTGGCGTTTACAATATCTCAGAGTGGTCCTGAGGTTGCTGAGGCATGCTGGGCTCACAGCAAACCTGAAAAATTGTACAATTAGACAGGTGGAAGTATGGTATTTGGGGTTCCACTTGGGCCATGGGCAGGTGCATCCCCAAATTGATCAGACTGCAGCAATTACAGCCTGCCCAAGACCAAAAAGGAGGTGAGGCAGTTCCTGGGGCTGGCTGGCTACAATCAGTGGTTCGTGCCTAACTTTTCAGATGCCACCAACCCACTGACTGACCTCACTAAAAAGGGGGCGCCAAATCCGGTCCAGTGGATGGAGCCATGCGAACAGGCTTTTGCTTAAGTAAAGGCTGTTGTGTGGGGGCCTGCTGCTGCATTCTCCTGACTTTTCTAGCTCTTGTTTTAGAGACTGATGCATCAGACAGAGGGCTAGGGGCTGTTTTGTCCCAGGTGGTGGAGGGGCACTCAGTGCTGTACATTAGCTGTAAGCTCTTCATGAAAGTCAAAGTACAGCGCCATTGAAAAGGAGTGTCTGACCATCAAGTGGGTGGTCCTCACTCTCTGGTACTACCTGCTAGGATGCCCATTCACCCTCTGTTCTGACCATGCCCCGCTCCAGTAGCTCCACCGCATGAAGGATTCCAACGCACGGATCACTCGTTGGGATCTGGCCCTTCAAGTTTGAGGTGGTCCACAGGCTGGGGGCACAGATGGTGGTGGAGGATTACCTCTCCCACTGGAGGGGAGTCAGCTGCAGGCTGGATGGTTCCCTAGCCTGAGTTGGGTGGTGGGGGTACATGGCAGCAGGGGCATTGTCAAGCGTTGGCTGTGAACAGTGAGGAGTCAGGTTTGAACCAGCAAGTAGCATATGATGACGTACACTTGTATCCAATTACTGGCTGTCTATTAACCTGTGTCTCAGTGTGTCTTTCAGCCTGCCAGGAACAAGAGAGTGAGTTGTGACACCCCGTCACGTGTGTAGTGTGCCTACAAATTAGTAATGGTCACTGAAAAGTGTTAAAGTTGAAGCATACCTTAAATCACAGTGCCTGCTTCCACCAGTTCCTCATTGACCACTCCCACAAAGCTGTTACAAAAGGTGTACTGGTTTCTTCCTATTGCTGTGAAAAAGTCTCCTACTCCCAGATCAGAGATATTTCTTTTCTAAAGAAATGCCCAAGTCAAGTTCCTAAGCCACAATCAGAAGTTCAGGACAGAGTTCCAGGGAGACAGTAACACATTTTATTTTTTTCTCTATTTGAATGATTGGAACAACCAAAAACAGCACAAAAATAAACCATATTTAAGACAGATTAAGGCTTGCTTACAGGAAAGATTATGTCTGGTTGTCCCCCAGGAGAAATTATCACATGATGCTTGACATCACACACAAGGGTTCTATTGATTTGGTGTTAAAAGACCCATCCCTTTTCAACATAAGGGTTGCATTGGGGGGTGGCACGGTGGTGTAGTGGTTAGCGCTGTCGCCTCACAGCAAGAAGGTTCTGGGTTCAAGCCCAGCGGCCGGTGAGGGCCTTTCTGTGTGGAGTTTGCATGTTCTCCCCGTGTCCGCGTGGGTTTCCTCCGGGTGCTCCGGTTTCCCCCACAGTCCAAAGACATGCAGGTTAGGTTAACTGGTGACTCTAAATTGACTGTAGGTGTGAATGTGAGTGTGAATGGTTGTCTGTGTCTATGTGTCAGCCCTGTGATGACCTGGCGACTTGTCCAGGGTGTACCCCGCCTTTCGCCCGTAGTCAGTTGGGATAGGCTCCAGCTTGCCTGCGACCCTGTAGAACAGGATAAAGCAGCTAGAGATAATGGATGGATGGGTTGCATTGGGCTGTACGTATGCATATGTTGTGGTCATGTGGGCTCTTGTTCATGGGTGCTTTTGGGCTACGTAGCCATCATGTGTCTTATAAGCAACTGTGATGTATTTTGGACAGTCCATTTGTGCAGGGCAGATCAACAGAGAAAACCAAATGGCCAGAATTTTTTCCCCCTTAAGATGAAGGCATGACCCACCTGTTGAACACTCCATTTTATTGGAAGTGTTACACTCTTTGGGTTTTGGAGAAAAGTTTTGTAATAATATAATTTTACACTGACAATTCTGTATCCCTGAACCCTGGATTGACCCCTAGTTTCCAAGTGCTACATGGTGTTTACCATAGTACCAAGAGTCCACTCAGTGCGTTCAGTTTCTTTAATCGTGCTGCTGAATGAGCTTTAAATGATACCTGCATCACCAAAATATCCTGCCAAAGCAAACCTTGAAAAAGGGCCCCTCAGATTAACTAGATGCTGTAAATAAACATCAAGGTTTCAGTCAAGAGACAGGAATATCTTCAAAGAAATCTCCCTGCTGGGCTTGTTCAAGTTTAATACAGAGTTGAAATCAGTGCTTTAATTTGTTCAGTTGTACAGTGGTGCTTGAAAGTTTGTGAACCCTTTAGAATTTTCTATATTTCTGCATAAATATGACCTAAAACATCATCACATTTTCACACAAGTCCTAAAAGTAGATAAAGAGAATCCAGTTAAACAAATGAGTCAAAAATATTATACTTGGTCATTTATTTATTGAGGAAAACTATCCAATATTACATATCTGTGAGTGGCAAAAGTATGTGAACCTTTGCTTTCAGTATCTGGTGTGACCTCCTTGTGCAGCAATAACTGCAACTAAACGTTTGCGGTAACTGTTGATCAGTCCTGCACACCGGCTTGGAAGAATTTTAGCCCATTCCTCCATACAGACCAGCTTCAACTCTGGGATGTTGGTGGGTTTCCTCACATGAACTGCTCGCTTTAGGTCCTTCCACAACATTTCCATTGGATTAAGGTCAGGACTTTGACTTGGCCATTCCAAAACATTAACTTTATTCTTCTTTAACCATTCTTTGGTAGAACGACTTGTGTGCTTAGGGTCGTTGTCTTGCTGCATGACCCACCTTCTCTTGAGATTCAGTTCATGGACAGATGTCCTGACATTTTCCTTTAGAATTCGCTGGTATAATTCAGAATTCATTGCTCCATCAATGATGGCAAACCATCCTGGCCCAGATGCAGCAAAAGAGGCCCAAACCCAGGGCTCGAAATTAACTTTTTTTCTTTGTGTCCCCCAGTGGTCCCGAATTCTGTGTTGTATTGTCCCGAATGGAAGCAATAGTGTCCCCATTTTTTTTCCTCTCTGAAATAACCAGTGGTTAATATTATCATATGAAGTTACTATTATATTTGTAACTATGCGATTTTGAACCCTTTATATCATTTTTACAATAAGTCACAAGACACAAGCGACACATGTCCTATACATCATCTACTTCAAAATTACAGTTATTGCATTTTCAGTTTATTAAACTTTGGCGATCTCGCTGTATGAATAGATACCCATTTATTTAAAGGGGCCAACTAGCTCATTCAGAAAATGTTTCAACTCCCTACACCTGCAGTACACTTTAGTTGAAAATAAGACCCCTTTTATGTTCATTTCATCTACTTGTACCTTGAATATCTGTTGGCACTTATAAGGCCAACTTATAATTTTCACCATTACCGTTATCCATAGCCCTGTGATGACCTGGCGACTTGTCCAGGGTGTACCCCGCCTTTCGCCCGTAGTCAGCTGGGATAGGCTCCAGCTTGCCTGCGACCCTGTAGAACAGGATAAAGCGGCTACAGATAATGAGATGAGACCGTTATCCATTTTTATGAACTTTCCGTTATCCATTACCGTTATCCATTTTTATGAACTTTCCCATTTTTATGAACTTTCCGTTATCCATTTTATGAACTTTCCGTTATCCATTACCGTTATCCATTTTTATGAACTTTCCCATTTTTATGAACTTTCCGTTATCCATTTTATGAACTTTCGCTGCCGAAACATCAACATAGTGCCAGGTCCGAGCCTAGTTGTGCTGCTGACTGACTAAACTTTCTGAACTAGAAAGACACCAAGAAAACTCACTTATTCTGTTGAACGGTATCTTCCGTCAATATCATCCACATCATTCCTGTTGTATTTTATAACGTGTCTAACAGTGTTCATTAAGTTCATTCAGTTGCTAGCGTTGCCTGCAGACCAGGTGATGACACTTTGGATCCTGAAGGTCCTGGAGACGTTATGTCTGGGCTTTCAGTTTCTTCCCCGCGGTCGGTCCGCTTCAACCACTTAAGCATTTTTGTTCTGGCAAGAGTCGGCGCAGCGTGTGCGGTAGCAATTCCATTCCAAGTCCATATAATGCGGACTCCGGCCGAAGATTCTAGAACAGAATGCGCTGCTCTGTAGACTACGGATGCAGGTGCATCGAAAGTGTAGCTACTATGTATTTTTCGCTGTTAACGTTTTAAAATTAAAATTGACAAATTAGGTGAATGTCTACGTATGTGTTACGGCTTTGTAAATAATATTAATGTAGAACTTTTTTTTCTATATCTGTTTTTTTTCCATTGTCCCGGGATTGTCCCAGATATGATAATTTTGTGTCCCGATGACATTTTTTATGGTCCCCGGGACATCGGGACACCGTTAGTTTCGAGCGCTGCCCAAACCATGATACTACCACCACCATGTTTCACAGATGGGATAAGGTTTTTATGCTGGAATGCAGTGTTTTTCCTTCTCCAAACATAATGCTTCTCATTTAAACCAAAAAGTTTTATGTTGGTCTCATCCGTCCACAAAACATTTTTCCAATAGCCTTCTGGCTTGTCCACGTGCTCTTTAGCAAACTGCAGATGAGCAGCAATGTTCTTTTTGGAGAGCAGTGGCTTTCTCCTTGCAACCCTGCCATGCACACCATTGTTGTTCAGTGTTCTCCTGATGGTGGACTCATGAACATTAATGTTAGTCAATGTGAGAGAGGCCTTCAGTTGCTTAGAAGTTACCCTGGGGTCCTTTGTGACCTCGCAGACTATTACATGCCTTGCTCTTGGCGTGATCTTTGTTGGTCAACCACTCCTGGGGAGGGTAACAATGGTCTTGAATTTCCTCCATTTGTACACAATCTGTCTGACTGTGGATTGGTGGAGTCCAAACTCTTTAGAGATGGTTTTGTCACCTTTTCCAGCCTGATGAGCATCAACAACGCTTTTTCTGAGGTCCTCAGAAATCTCCTTTGCTCGTGCCATGATACACTTCCACAAACATGTGTTGTGAAGATCAGACTTTGATAGATCCCTGTTCTTTAAATAAAACAGGGTGCCCACTCACACCTGATTGTCATCCCATTGATTGAAAACACCTGACTCTAATTTCACCTTCAAATTAACTGCTAATCCTAGAGGTTCACATACTTTTGCCACTCACAGATATGTAATATTGGATCATTTTCCTCAATAAATAAATGACCAAGTATAATATTTTTGTCTCATTTGTTTAACTGGGTTCTCTTTATCTACTTTTAGGACTTGTGTGAAAATCTGATGATGTTTTAGGTCATATTTATGCAGAAATATATAGAAAATTCTAAAGGGTTCACAAACTTTCAAGCACCACTGTACATTGGTCACAGTTGGCTTGTGTTTATTGGTTTAATTCTTGACAAAGTGCAGGAGTGCAGGTGCAGTGATGTGGGTTTATTATGTTAGTGTGCTAATTTCAGGGTGGCACAGTGGCAGAGTGGTTAACACTGTCACAGTGCTTAACACTGTCACAGCAAGAAGTTTCTGGGTTTAAGCCCAGCAACTGATGACAGCCTGTGTGTGTGTGGAGTTTGCATGTTCTCCCTGCAGGTTTCCTCCAAGTGCTCCAGTTTCCCCCCACAGTTCAAAGACATGCAGTGAGGTTAACATAGGGCAGCCTTAGGCTGAAGTGCCCTTGAGCAAGGCATCTAACCCCCCAACTGCTACCTGGGTGCTGTAGCATAGCTGCCCACTGCTCTGAGCATGCTTGTCTGCTCATTGCTCACTTGTGTGCACGCATGCGCGTGTTCACTGCTTCTGATGGGTTAAATGCAAAAGATGAATTTCACTGTGCTTGAGTGTGCATGTGACATTTCTTCTTTATTTCACCAGTTGTCAGAAAATTTGAATGTAGTGCAAAAAAATAGGGGAAAAAATGAGGTGCTCGGGGGTGGCATGGTGGTGTAGTGGTTAGCGCTGTCACCTCACAGCAAGAAGGTCTGGGTTCGAGCCCTGTGGCCGGTGAGGGCCCTTCTGTGCAGAGTTTGCATGTTCTCCCCGTGTCCGCGTGGGTTTCCTCCGGGTGCTCCGGTTTCCCCCACAGTCCAAAGACATGCAGGTTAGGTTAACTGGTGACTCTAAATTGACCGTAGGTGTGAATGGTTGTCTGTGTCTATGTGTCAGCCCTGTGATGACCTGGCGACTTGTCCAGGGTGTACCCCGCCTTTTGCCCGTAGTCAGCTGGGATAGGCTCCAGCTTGCCTGTGACCCTGTAGAACAGGATAAAGCGGCTAGAGATAATGAGATGAGATGAGGTGCTCGATTTTTCAAGGACCTACAAAGATGTCCCAATAAAACTAAAAGGTCAGGATTTACCTTTATTTTATTTAGACTAGTTGCATCATGAATGTCTGATGGTCCACGTTGCATTGTGATGTGTCCATATAGACTGTTGACGGAATGTAAAACCTTTGATTCGGCTAAGGTGGGTGGCATCCTTCCTCTTTTAGGAAGGTGGTGTGCTTGGGGACAATAAGGCACAAATGACACACCAAACTATTGTCAGACACAGAGGCAGCCCTAAGCTCTTTGGCACTCTGGACATGATTTTCCACTGACACTGAGCAACCTCAAATCAGACACCATCCTTGCAGCCCACCTCCGCTCATCCTCTCTCAAAATATAATTTACTTTTAAAAGAGAGAGAGGTTAACAGTAATATCTTCAGGGACCAGATCAGTTTGTAAAAAAAAAAAAAACACACCCCACACAATCTTAGCTCAATGTATAAGCTACATATTCAAAGATCAATGGAAAAAGACTGCTGTGGATCTGTAGGCTGTGGATCTATAAAGCAAGGCAAGTTTATTTATATAGCGCATTTCATACACAGTGGCAGTTCAATGTGCTTTACAGAGGTAAAGGCAAAACAGTAAACAATAGAAAATAAAATTACATAAAATAAAGGGGGGAAAAAGAGAAAAATAAAAATATAAGAATTAAACAGTAGTAGAAATAAAATAATAAAATGAAGTAAAAGTTCAATAAAAACAGCAGAATAAAATGGAATAAAAGTTAAATAAAGTTTAAAACATGCAAAGACTGTAAAAGTTAAGTAAAGTTTAAAACATGTAAAGATAATGATATTTATCAGTTAGCAGAAAGCATCTGAAAACAGCTTGGTCTTTAGTCTAGATTTGAAGCTGCCAACAGCAGGAGCATTTTTAATGTCCTCTGGGAGTTGGTTCCATAGCTGTACTGCATAGTAGCTAAAAGCTGCTTCACCACACTTTGTTTTAACAACAGGTTTTACCAGTAAATTTTGCTGCTGCGATCTGGTAGATCTGATTGTTTAGGCCACTGCACCATATCAGAGAGGTAATTGGGCCCTGTACGGGTACCATTTAGAGATTTGTACACCAGCAGCAATGCTTTAAAGTCAATTCTGTAGCTTACTGGAAGCCAGTGAAGGGACCTTAGAATTGGAGTAATGTGCTCTGTTCTTTTTGTTTGTGTGAGAACCTTAGCTGCTGCATTTTGAATCACCTGAAGTCGTTTGATGGTCTTTTTTGGCAGGCCTGTGAAAAGGCCATTGCAGTAGTGAACCCTACTAGAGATGAAGGCATTTATAAGTTTTTCCAAATTATTTTTTGACATAAGTCCTCTTAGTTTGGAAATGTTTTTTAGGTGATAAAATGCCGATTTAGTGATTGCTTTCATGTGACTGTCAAAATTTAGCTCGCTGTCAATGAAAACACCAAGATTTTTAACCATATCTTTTGTTTTAATCCCCTTTGTGTCAAGAATAGTGGTAATCCTGAGTCTTTCATCTTTTTTCCCAAATAGAATTACTTCTGTTTTATCTGTGTTCAGCTGAAGAAAATTTTGTGACATCCAGTTGCTGATTTGGTCGATACACTGGTAGAGACATTCAAGGGGGGAATAATCATTAGGTGATAGAGCAAAATAAATTTGGGTGTCATCTGCATAGCAGTGATACAAAATTGAGTTGTTCTTGATAATTTGTCCAAGTGGGAGCATATAAAGGTTGAATAGTAATGGTCCAAGGATCGACCCCTGGGGGACACCACAGGTCAAGGACATTGATGTTGAGGTACAATTTCCCATGGTAACAAAGAAGCTTCTATCTTTTAAGTATGATTTTAACCAATTGATAACTTTACCAGTCAATCCAACCCAGTGTTCAAGTCGATACAGCAGTATGTTGTGATCAACAGTATCAAAAGCTGCACTGAGGTCCAGTAACACCAGGACCAATGTTTTGCCTGCATCAGTATTAAGACGTATGTCATTTATAACTTTAATCAGCGCTGTTTCAGTGCTGTGATTGGCACGAAATCCTGACTGAAAGTTATCAAAACAGCTGTTTGATATCAAGAAGGCAGTTAATTGATTGAAAACAATTTTTTCAAGGATTTTCCCGATGAATGGTAGATTTGATATTGGCCTGTAGTTGTTCAATACTGAAGCATCCAGATTATTCTTTTTAAGTAGGGGCTTTACAACGACTTTTTCAGGGACACAGGAAAAATGCCAGTCTCTAGGGATGTATTTATGATCTGAAGCACATCTGTAATTATGAGGTGAAGAACAGACTTAAAAAAGTTGGTGGGCAGAATGTCCAATTCAGATGTTGAGGAACTGAGATTTTGTACAGTTTTTTCAAGAGTCTCATAATCAATCAAACAAAATTCTGACATTGTGTTGAAATTGTCTCTGTGTCACTGGTGATTGCAACTTTTCAGTTATTTGCAACTGAGATATATTATGAGCAATATTCTGCCGTATTTTATCAATTTTACCTTTGAAGAAGGATGCAAACTCATTGCACTTATTAATTGAGAGTTCAGGTGCTAATTGTGGTGGGGGATTAGTTAGCTTCCCTACTGCTGAAAATAGCACACAGGCATTGTTCATATTCCTGTTGATGTTGGAGAAGCAAGACTGTCTTGCTTTACCAATTTCATAATTATATTTACAAAGCATCTCTCTATGGATTTGATAATGGATGTGAAGTTTAGATTTGCGCCATTTTCTTTCAGTCTTCCTACGTTCTCTCTTTAGCAGTTTAACAGCTGGGTATTGCTTCCATGGTGCTTTCTGCTTGTCATTGACTCTTTTGATTTTGAATGGAACAATATCATCCATAACTTGGGTCATATTTAAATTAAAAATTTCCAGTAAGTCGTCTACAGAGTCTGACATTTTAGTTGAGATCTGTGAGAGAGCTTGCTCAAAGAGAACACGTGTTGTCGTTTATGACTCTCCTACCCATAGTCATTGAGCTGTTCTGAATGTGAGGGGACATAGAAACATCAGAGAAAACACAGAAATGATCAGATAAGGCCAGGTCAACAACAGTAGTAGAAACAGTAAGACCCTTTGCGATAACGAGGTCAAGGGTATGACCACGAGAGTGGGTTGGCCCCTGTACATGTTGTACTAGGTTGAAGTTGTCAATGTAGGCTGTAGGCTGCTTGTATTTCTTTACCCTACTTACTCGAAATTGATTGAACTTAAAACACACCGGCCTTCAACACACCGGCCTTCAACCACCTGTGGAAAAAAATGAGAGAGACACCACATGACAGCTTGAGTGCCAGGTGCATTAGGCCTCAGTGAGCATGTTCCCATTCAAGAGGATATCACGGAAACTATGAGGTAAGAAAGTTTTTAAATTGTTTAATTTCTGCTGAGCAACACATGGAAACCAAGGGTGAGAAAACCATCCTAAAAAGGACGCGACGAGTCCTCCACCAGAGGTGCTACCCCTCCCTGACACCCCATACACCCCTGGTCTCCACCTGTTGCTCAGCTCTCACCAGTGGCTCTGAGTAGCTATTAGCATGCAACAGCAGCCACACCCTGAGCAACAGCTTTGACAGGCTGGCGAAACATCCCTCGGTGAATCTTGGGAAATGCTCATCCCTGCATGTGAAGACTGTTCTGGCAGAATGGGCAGACAAAATCAATAGGTTCAACAGCCAGAAAGACGGTTCAGCAGTACACTGGAGTGTAGAGGGCACATCAGAGCACTACAGAAGATGTGGCCATCCACAGCAGCCAAGGAGGTCTTTAGCCGTAACAACTCTTTGTGCCACTGGTTCTTGACTTCTGCGGCCCAGAGGGTGGGGTTTCTCCACTATAAACCAATTCATGCACAGGTTTATTGTGCAGTTCTGCCAAGAGTCCTGCGGTGATGGGTGAGGGGCAAAGTGACAGGTAGAGGTTACTACTGGAAGTTGTAGTTCCGAGCCTGCACGTAGGCGGCCTGTGGAATTGGCATGCTACAATATCGATATTGCAGCCCTTAGCGAGACAAGATTTGCCGAGGAGAGATCGTTATGCGAACCCAAAGGCGGCTACATGTTCTTCTGGAAAGGCAAAGCAGACCATGAAGACAGGATACATGGAGTAGGATTCACTATTCGCACTGCACTTCTTTGCCAGATGCCTGATCTCCCTACTGGCATAAATGAACACCTCATAAAGCTTCATTTTCCTATTGGCCAGTCCGAACATGTGACAATCAGCGCCTATGCACCAACACTGACCGATAGTGAAGACAAAAAGGAGCAGTTCTATGAGAACCTTGACTCCATTAGGAAATCAGCTCCTTCAAGTGACAAGCTCATTGTTCTTGGTG
Source organism: Neoarius graeffei (assembly GCF_027579695.1). Lineage (NCBI taxonomy): Eukaryota > Metazoa > Chordata > Actinopteri > Siluriformes > Ariidae > Neoarius > Neoarius graeffei. The sequence goes on from NC_083571.1 coordinate 77,682,596, forward strand.
ACTTCAACCCAAGAGTAGGCAGAGAGCACAGTAGCTGGAAAGGCATGCTGGGTACACAAGGCATTGGTAAGATGAATAGCAATAGTTTACTTCTGCTGATGTTCTGTGCTGAGAACATGCTCACCATCACTTCCTTCAGAATAGCCAACAAGTACAAAACCACATGGATGCATCCCAGGTCCAAGCAGTGGCATCTCATCGACTAGGTCATTGTTCATCAGCAAGACAGAGATGTTCAAATCACCAGGGCCATGCGAGGAGCCGAATGTTGAACCGATCACAGACTGGTCAGGTCAATTCTTAGCCTCAATATCATGCCTGCTCATCTCAAAAAACCAAAACAGAAGAGGCTGAAGTTCAACATATCTAAGTTGAATCTCCCATGTAGAAGAGGAGTTCCAGTTCCATCTGGATGAAACCCTGGCCGCAAGAGGACCACTGACTGGTGACCTGACTGAGAAGTGGAGCCAGCTCAAACAGAGTATGTCAGAGACAGCAAAAACCATCCTTGGTAGAGTGGAACGGGTGCATCAAGACTGGTTCGATGAGAATAATGAAGATAAACAGGCTGATGAAGGAAAAACAAGCAAGCTTTTCTTGAATATCAGAATGATCCTTCCTCTACATCAAAGATAGACCACTTCAAGCATCTACAAAGCAGGGCCCAGAAGGAATGATGCACAATGCAAGACCACTGGTGGGATAACAAAGCAGAAGAGGTCCAAGGCTATACTGACACCAACAACTCAAAGGAATTCTACAAATCTCTGAAGTCTGTTTATGGTCCTCTAAAACCTAGCACTGCCCTTCTGCTATCCTCTGATGGATCCACCCTGCTCAAGGACAAGAATGGCATCATTGAGCATTGGAAAGAGCACTTCTCTGAGCTCCTCAATCAACCCTGCAGTTCTGAGACTCATTGAGCAGAGACCAACCCTGAATGACCTTGATCCTTCACTAGAAGAAGTCAAAAGAGCAATTAAGCAGACCAGCATTGGCAATGCCTCTGGGATGGATGGTATACCATCAGAATTGTACAACCCCAATTCCAAAAAAGTTGGGACAAAGTACAAATTGTAAATAAAAATGGAATGCAATGATGTGGAAGTTTCAAAATTTCATATTTTATTCAGAATAGAACATAGATGACATATCAAATGTTTAAACTGAGAAAATGTATCATTTAAAGAGAAAAATTAGGTGATTTTAAATTTCATGACAACAACACATCTCAAAGTTGGGACAAGGCCATGTTTACCACTGTGAGACATCCCCTTTTCTCTTTACAACAGTCTGTAAACGTCTGGGGACTGAGGAGACCAGTTACTCAAGTTTAGGGATAGGAATGTTAACCCATTCTTGTCTAATGTAGGATTCTAGTTGCTCAACTGTCTTAGGTCTTTTTTGTCATATCTTCTGTTTTATGATGCGCCAAATGTTTTCTATGGGTGAAAGATCTGGACTTCAGGCTGGCCAGTTCAGTACCCGGACCCTTCTTCTACACAGCCATGATGCTGTAATAGATGCAGTATGTGGTTTGGCATTGTCATGATGGAAAATGCAAGGTCTTCTCTGAAAGAGACGTTGTCTGGATGGGAGCATATGTTGCTCTAGAACCTGGATATACCTTTCAGCATTGATGGTGTCTTTCCAGATGTGTAAGCTGCCCATGCCACACACACACTAATGCAACCCCATACCATCAGAGATGCAGGCTTCTGAACTGAGCGCTGATAACAACTTGGGTCATCCTTCTTCTTTATAGTCCAAATGACACGGTGTCCCTGATTTCCATAAAGAACTTCAAATTTTGATTCGTCTGACCACAGAACAGTTTTCCACTTTGCCACAGTCCATTGTAAATGAGCCTTGGCCCAGAGAAGACGTCTGCGCTTCTGGATCATGTTTAGATACAGCTTCTTCTTTGAACTATAGAGTTTTAGCTGGCAACGACGGATGGCAAGATGAATTGTGTTCACAGATAATGTTCTCTGGAAATATTCCTGAGCCCATTTTGTGATTTCCAATACAGAAGCATGTCTGTATGTGATGCAGTGCTGTCTAAGGGCCCGAAGATCACGGGCACCCAGTATGGTTTTCCGGCCTTGACCCTTACGCACAGAGATTCTTCCAGATTCTCTGAATCTTTTGATATTATGCACTGTAGATGATATGTTCAAACTCTTTGCAATTTTACACTGTCAAACTCCTTTCTGATATTGCTCCACTGTTTGTCAGCGCAGAATTAGGGGGATTGGTGATCCTCTTCCCGTCTTTACTTCTGAGAGTCGCTGCCACTCCAAGATGCTCTTTTTATGGACCCTTTTCACTCACGTGACCTTCGTAAGCGCGACCGCCATTTTGGACATGAAGAAATAATGGTTTATGGCACAGACCCTTTCGGTTCTCGCTCATCTAGCTGCTACAATGACTGCTTAGACTGCAACAATAATACCTAACACACATTTAAGTATCCGTCGTAAAGATGTGAAACTCGTCGAGTGACGAGTGTGTTCATTGATAAGCTAACGCAATCTAAAAGTAGACATACCATCACACTGCCCTGGCGCTGTGTATAGTTTACTTTCTATGGTTTGTGCACTCACTATTTGCCATTACTTTCTCCAACCCAGTGTTCGAACTATGCCGATATTTTCGGGGGGGTTTCTCTTATTTTCCCTTGGGGGGGGTGCTTGCGCTTGTCTGAGCGCGGATCTCCAAACACATGAGAAGCCTATCTTACGCACATATCACGCGGACTCCACACCTCCACACACGCATCGCGTCTGAAGTCATAACTCATCAGGGGAAATCGTGTCCGCATTGGCATGTTCAAAAAACAACCTCGCGTCAACAATGATACCACACGCAAGAAAAAATAAGCAGTCAGGCTACTCAACACATCTGATCCACAGCAGCACCAAAGCATCACTGGAAATCATGTCAACAACCAATCTTCCATTTCAACACGCATCAACAACCAAATGGCACCACAAACATGAACGAATCGGTCAGGCTACCGATTCCAAACCCACAGCAGACGAATAATTAAATGCATCTTACCTTAAAGCAGAATCGACCACAAAGGAAGTGTGTTGGCACTGTTGGCACACTTCCTTTCTACTAGTTTGTGTCCCCAACCTGGCAGCAGCAGTCGTTGACATATCGGTTTATTTTATCTTTGATGTAAACACAACACTTCGGATATGCAAATGCTTCCCGTTACACACGATTGCTATGTCAATAAACATCATTTTGCCAATATTTTAGAGACCATCCATCTTCTCCGTTGGTCAGCATCTGTCGGGATCCGATAAAATGATGAATCTTGCCTTGTGTGTTGATGGTTACTACATCCAGGTGCACAACAACACCCACGTGCAATGAACCGGTGCTACAGGTGCTCTAGCCCCTGCCCCTTTTCTGTTTGCTGTCCAAAGTGCCCTTTTCATAGGGACTGTTTTGTTGTTGTTTTTTTTTTTTAATATTTGTAAAAGATAAGTTAGCTCCAACATCAATATTCTCTACAATTTGACAATAATATATGAAATTATAGATTTATAAAATAAAGTTTTTCTATGTAAACGCGGGCATCAATCCGTGACGTCATGCATTCAGTGAGCCTCCGTGCAGAAAGCGCATGCAGGCAGTGGGAGACAGTGCGAGGAACGGCATGGTAAGGTCACACTGAAAGTCTCCTTTCATTTCTTATCTGAACATGCAATATTGTGCAGCTTAGAACACAACAGTAAATGCGTAGGGTTGTTTATCATTTAATGAAGCCGCCTAGGCTATATTTAAACCGTTTGCTCCATCCATTTCATTAACATGGCAGATTCGGAAACTTTAGTTTGAACGACGGCGTTAATAACATATTCTAGCAGCTTCGAAAACTTAAGGCTGAATAGTTTTGAATAAAGTTAACTTGTGTGAAAAATTTGTTCCAAGTGCCCTTTTTTGAATGTTGAGCCCCTGCCCCTCCAAAGGTCTTTGCACGGCCCTGCACAACAATATAATGGCATGATGGAAGTCTTGCTGAAAGTAAAAATTTTCTTTGATGGCTATATTCCTTTCGATGCTTCGCTGTCGTTCCTCGTTGTTGGCTGTGGTAGCCTACTGGTAGTTCATGTCCAAAATGGCGGCTGCGTTTGTCGTGACGTCACGTGAAAAGGGTCCATACCCAGTCATGTTAATGACCTATTGCCAATTGACCTAATGAGTTGCAATTTGGTCCTCCAGCTGTTCCTTTTTTGTACCTTTAACTTTTCCAGCCTCTTATTGCCCCTGTCCCAACTTTTTAGAGATGTGTTGCTGTCATGAAATTTCAAAATGAGCCAATATTTGGCATGAAATTTCAAAATGTCTCACTTTCGACATTTTATATGTTGTCTATGTTCTATTGTGAATACAATATCAGTTTTTGAGATTTGTAAATTATTGCATTCCGTTTTTATTTACAATTTGTACTTTGTCCCAACTTTTTTGGAATCGAGGTTGTATATGAGAGTTAAAATCAACCGCAAAGTTGGCATTCAAGCTGCCCCGCTAAGCCAGCCAGCCCTGGGTGGGTGACGTCACAGCGGGAACTGGTGCTATAGACCAAAGCCAGACTTGGCAGGCGAGAGTGATTGCAATGGCCTCTTCGTTTGGATTTATTGGAGATTCTTCAGATTCCTCGGATAGTAATACATCTGACTGTGATAGTCCTGAAATTAGAGTGTGTACACATGCTACTGCTATACACATAGAACTGTATCAGTTTGAACCATCGGAAAGTGAATAGTAACACATTGGCCACGGAGGCCCCCCCCCACCTTATGAAATAAAGCCAGAGAACAAAGCCGCCTAGAGAATTGGATGGAATTGAACTGACAGTCTCATGTGACTCTCATTAAAACAGGATAGGCATTATAACTTATGCACCATACATGTACATGCATGCATTTTCACTGATAAAACGTAAAAGGCTAATTAAATAAATCTGATGAACGGAGACAATCACATTCTGAAGCAAATTAAATAATCTTATACCGGTAACTTGCACAATACAAGTTACATGTACAACCCCGATTCCAAAAAAGTTGGGACAAAGTACAAGTTGTAAATAAAAACGGAATGCAATAATTTGCAAATCTCAAAAACTGATATTGTATTCACAATAGAACATAGACAACATATCAAATGCCGAAAGTGAGACATTTTGAAATTTCATGCCAAATATTGGCTCATTTGAAATTTCATGACAGCAACACATCTCTAAAAAGTTGGGACAGGGGCAATAAGAGGCTGGAAGAGTTAAAAGGTACAAAAAAGGAACAGCCGGAGGACCAAATTGCAACTCAATAGGTCAATTGGCAATAGGTCATTAACATGACTGGGTATAAAAAGAGCATCTTGGAGTGGCAGCGGCTCTCAGAAGTAAAGATGGGAAGAGGATCACCAATCCCCCTAATTCTGCGCCGACAAATAGTGGAGCAATATCAGAAAGGAGTTCGACAGTGTAAAATTGCAAAGAGTTTGAACATATCATCATCTACAGTGCATAATATCATCAAAAGATTCAGAGAAGGCGGCACGGTGGTGTAGTGGTTAGCGCTGTCGCCTCACAGCAAGAAGGTCCTGGGTTCGAGCCCCGGGGCCGGCGAGGGCCTTTCTGTGCGGAGTTTGCATGTTCTCCCCGTGTCCGCGTGGGTTTCCTCCGGGTGCTCCGGTTTCCCCCACAGTCCAAAGACATGCAGGTTAGGTTAACTGGTGACTCTAAATTGACCGTAGGTGTGAATGTGAGTGTGAATGGTTGTCTGTGTCTATGTGTCAGCCCTGTGATGACCTGGCGACTTGTCCAGGGTGTACCCCGCCTTTCGCCCGTAGTCAGCTGGGATAGGCTCCAGCTTGCCTGCGACCCTGTAGAAGGATAAAGCGGCTAGAGATAATGAGATGAGATGAGATGAGATTCAGAGAATCTGGAAGAACCTCTGTGCGTAAGGGTCAAGGCCGGAAAACCATACTGGGTGCCCGTGATCTTCGGGCCCTTAGACGGCACTGCATCACATACAGGCATGCTTCTGTATTGGAAATCACAAAATGGGCTCAGGAATATTTCCAGAGAACATTATCTGTGAACACAATTCACCGTGCCATCCGCCGTTGCCAGCTAAAACTCTATAGTTCAAAGAAGAAGCTGTATCTAAACACGATCCAGAAGCGCAGACGTCTTCTCTGGGCCAAGGCTCATTTAAAATGGACTGTGGCAAAGTGGAAAACTGTTCTGTGGTCAGAGGAATCAAAATTTGAAGTTCTTTATGTAAATCAGGGACGCCGTGTCATTCGGACTAAAGAGGAGAAGGATGACCCAAGTTGTTATCAGCGCTCGGTTCAGAAGCCTGCATCTCTGATGGTATGGGGTTGCATTAGTGCGTGTGGCATGGGCAGCTTACACATCTGGAAAGACACCATCAATGCTGAAAGGTATATCCAGGTTCTAGAGCAACATATGCTCCCATCCAGACCACGTCTCTTTCAGGGAAGACCTTGCATTTTCCAACATGACAATGCCAAACCACATACTGCATCAATTACAGCATCATGGCTGTGTAGAAGAAGGGTCCAGGTACTGAACTGGCCAGCCTGCAGTCCAGATCTTTCACCCATAAACATTTGGCGCATCATAAAACGGAAGATACGACAAAAAAGACCTAAGACAGTTGAGCAACTAGAATCCTACATTAGACAAGAATGGGTTAACATTCTTATCCCTAAACTTGAGCAACTTGTCTCCTCAGTCCCCAGACGTTTACAGACTGTTGTAAAGAGAAAAGGGGATGTCTCACAGTGGTAAACATGGCCTTGTCCCAACTTTTTTGAGATGTGTTGTTGTCATGAAATTTAAAATCACCTAATTTTTCTCTTTAAATTATACATTTTCTCAGTTTAAACATTTGATATGTCATCTATGTTCTATTCTGAATAAAATATGGAATTTTGAGACTTCCACATCATTGCATTCCATTTTTATTTACAATTTGTACTTTGTCCCAACTTTTTTGGAATTGGGGTTGTATTAATCTAAATGCAGGTAAACAACAAATGTTGTTTTTGTTATGCAACCAAATGAGAGTCGCATCTTACCCGTCTGCATTCTCACTTCCTGAAGGCTGAGCTTGTGGCAGATTGTTTTGAAGCAATCTGACTTTCAGTTCTTCGTTCATCCGCTTCTTCCATGTAAGGGTGAGATATTGCTGCTGAGGCAAGCATATCCAGCAGAGAAATCTGATGACTGGTCCACTCATTCTCCATTTTCTCCATACTGAGTACTCCGCCATTACTGCCCGGCTCACACACCGGGAGAACTGGTGCAACTGAACTTACTTTCCCTTTCTTGTAGTTTTCTTTTCCTTTAATTGTTGGTACTGCACCCTCTTTCAACACGGGCTTATAGCCAACGCTCCTCAACAGATCAGAGGTTTCGTATGAGTCCTCAGTAAAATGTGCAGAGCAGACAGACCACTTCATAGGTGCCCAATCCATGAATTTCTCGCAAAACGCATCCAAATCTTTGCAGTTTGAGCATTCTTGGGCCATGAAGGCACCGTAAATCCACCTTCTGTTGTGTTGCTGCACCTGCCAGCAACACATCTACGCGGCATGGTGATAAATTAGCTCAATATGTAGGATCGAAGTTGCAGTTAGCTCTGTGTTTTTTAGTATAGTGAAAATGGTGATGAGACCGATAGCCTTCCTGCTGTGACGTCACAGATGTCAAAGGTCATTCACTCAGACTGCTACCTATATAAAACCACTTTAATCGTAAAAATTACTATATCAGATTTATTGTTAATGCTTAAAACTATTCCTATGCCATTCTTGAGGTCTCGAGGCATTTATAAACAAAAAGTGAGGCCATGGTTCTGCGTATCTCCTTTAAGTTACTGTAGCCTTCCTGTTAGCTTTAAACCACTCTTATCTTCTGAACTCTCTGATCAGTAAGGCATTTCTACATGCTGCTCATTAAGTCTTTGCTGCTCACAGGATGCACACCATTCTGTGCAAACTCTAAAAACTGTTGTGTGAAAATATGTGTGTTGATAAGATAACTGCACTGAATGTGCAGGGGTGTTCTTCTTAAAGTGGCTGGTATATAAGAGCTCATGAAAGAACTGCAGTGCATAATAGATAGTCTTTAAAATAAAAAATAATTCTTATCCATGGCCACAACATAATTCCAAAAAGAAAAAAAAAGTAAGAATGAAGAAACGCCTTTTATAAGCAGTGGTGTCCAAACTTTTAACCAGCAATGTCAAAATCTCTGTCTCACAATCTAGGTATATCGGTTAAATGTTGAATACATAGAGTATAAGCTTATAAATACTGTGCGCGCACACACACACACAACTATCACTTAAGTACAGTAGAACAGCTGCTGAATATATATACTCAACATTCAGTAGGTGTTACTTCACAGTAACAAGTTTTTTCAATACATAAAGAGGCTAAAGATATTCATTATTGGTGTCTGAACAAAGAGCTTACCAAAGACGTAGTTAAAAATTCTTTCACTCAGTGCTCGGCTCATTTTCATGAAGTCAGCAAAGCCATTGAAGTATTCTCTGCATGGGATCCAGTGTGGCTCATCAGAACCCTCTGGTGCTTGGCATGGATAGTAAAGTCTGAAGAAGATTCCCTGTAAATGCATGAATTTCTGTTTTGAACAGCAATCCAGTCACATACACTATATAGCCAAAAGTATGTGGACACCTGACCATCATGCCAACAAGTGCTTGCTGAACTCGAGTCATTCCAAACTTGTAACCCCAATTTGATGATATAATAAAGTTCCACTCCTCTGGGAAGGCTTTCCACTAGATTTTGGGGTGTGGCTATAGAGGTGTGTGTTCATTCAGCTACAACAGCAATAGTGGGATCAGGCACTGATGTGGTGAGGAGGCTCCAGTTCATCCCAAAGGTGTTCAGTGGGGTTGAGTTCAGTCAGGGCTCTGTGCAGGACACTCAAGTTCTTCCACTCCAGCATTAACACATCATGTCTTCATGGAGCTCACTTTGTGCATAGGGGTATTGTCATGCTGGAACAGCTTTTGGCCTTAGTTTCAGTGAAGGGAAATCTTACAGCATACAAAACATTCTAGACAATTAACAATTTGAGGCCCACATAATGATGGCCAGTTGTCCATGTACGTTTGCCATATATGGTGACCCAGATATAGTTGAGGGTTTAGGAGAATTGTTCAACAATAGCTCTCTGGAGTTTGAACTCAACATTTCATTAAAAGTTTCCCAAACAACCCCAAATGCATATTATGAATTTTCTACGACCCCAAACCTTGACCACCCTACATTCTGCTTTATTTATAATTTCATATTTGCTGTAACATTTGTAGATTTTGTGTCAGTAATGTGAGAGACAAAAGCCAAAGGAATGGTCCTTGCTCAGGCTTACTGTCTAGTGCGAAGGGTGAGCTTACATGTCTTGACATAGCTTTGATAAGGGTACATCTCTTTCCACTCGTCACAATCCACTTCAACCAATATATAAGGAACTAGAAAAGCACTCGGAGAGCACAGACCTCCGCCAAGAATCCTTTAAATAAATCCGGGATCCAGAAGGTGATCTGGATCACCGCCAAAATTTAATAGCTTGTTACTTGTGCCCAGTCACACCTCTGGAAAAAATTTCAGAGCAATCCGTTCATAACTTTTTCCATAATGTTGCTAACAGACAAACCAACAAACCAATGCTACCGAAAACATAACCTCCTTGGCGGAGGTAATAATTCATGCTGGGATGGTGTGAGATGGGCCAGAAATAAGAGCATTGCAAGGTTCACATACTCTGTGTACTTTATCAACCTCTGGAAGATTAAAAATTCACACACTATAGATGGCATGTTAGAGCCAAGTAACAAGGACAGCAACAAGCTCTGTTTAAAGCTGTCTTTAAAGCCTAAGGTTGTCATGAGCTGCATCTCAAATCTAAACTTTTACAATTTTACATTGAAATGCATTTACTAATCTAGAAGTGCCAAATCTAATGCTTTACAACTAATGTTAAATTATTAATATTTCTAATAATAAAAAGTCAAACAAATGAATAAAACAAAAGAGAAGAATGTGTTTTTTCCCCTCCCAAGACCCCATTTGTAAATCAAGCAACCCCACGTGGGGGTTAGTGATCTATTAACGAACACTCAGCCTTAACCATTGAGCTACCACTGCCCATTTGGTGTGAGTAGGGATGAGAGTGGGTGGTCACCAAAAAAGTAGAAAACAAGATGGCGCCCGAAGCCGGGGGTCTGGGAGGGATACCCCCCTCCCCAGGAAAATTTTGAAAAATAAGGCCTTACTATAAAACAACAGATTTTTTTTTTTATCTACTACAGCTCAGATTGCAGGAAAAGTGGTTTCACTTTTCCTGCAATCTGAGCTGTAGTAGATAAAAAAAAAATCTGTTGTCTTTTTTATATATTTACATGAAAATATGTTTCAAATCAATAGGAGTATTGTTTGAATTCAAAATAAAATCACATTCTACATTCAAGGGTATGGTTATAATTTATAATCAACAAAAATGACAAACTAAATTCACATTAAACGTAAGTTTTATTAATTATCAAAATGTTCATATATTAAATAAAATTTCTTAGGGAGAAAAGGTCAGTCACCCTATGTCCTCATTAGTTGCACATGATTTCAAAAAGTCTTTTGAAATATTTAAGTTTTCAAAACTGTCAGCATTAATTCAGATTTACTGACCATCATATACATGTTCAATGTATTAAATCAAACGAATGCTAAGTTTATGGGATAATGTCTGTGTGCACTTTATACAATTATTTATAGTTCACAGTCACTTCTCATTTTCATTTAATCATTTCGACTTCTTCAGCCTTTTGGCCAAAGACAAAAGCTTGTCAGTCCTCTCTGTTTTTTATACCAGCATCGATTTCACGTACCTTCGCTTCGTCTTGCTTGTCAATTGTATTCGGCATTTTGAGTAAAAAAGCCGATACGAAAAAGAGACGTATTTGTGAAGCGCAGCGACGATGAACATGTGCAAGTTTCGATAAAATAGAACAGATGCGGGTACTTTTGTAAGAACTGTTATGATTGGCTATCATGCTCTCGCCAGCGATGTTTTGGCCAATTACATTGTAGATAACACGTATTCTACCGCGAGACTTAGCGAGACTAAAGATGGCGAAAATGTAAACATGTAACATCGTCGTACACTTGAGTATCACGAAGGAACATACCCCAACCCCCCTCAATGAAAAAAAATCTCAACGGATTTGGCATAATATTGATTTTCGCTCAGAAAAAGCGGAAATCCGCCGAAAAGCGAAAAACTCTCATCCCTGTGTGAGAGAAACTAGGACTCTCACAAAGAAAGCAATGTTAGCACATGTTCCCACTTGTAATAGAGGTGTATGAATGATTACTAACCTGACTCGAGGCTGTACTGGACCAAATGGTTCATGTTCACACTAGCTCAGCAATAATAAAGACTGCTCTACAAGACCAAAACACGCCCACCCACTCACAACTGCTTTGTACTCTTAGGTCTTTGGTAGACATAACTGATGACATGATACAGTATATAAATATGAAGTAACACTGTGGCACATGCAATACATATTTATACATGCTTTACACAATGTACATAAAACAATAAAAGAGCTAAATTTTCTTTGATAGTATGAAGCAAAGGAAAGTAAGCAAAATAAATGATTGTGTAACAGGTAAAAAGTTAAATTACCAGTAAACCAATAACAGCAGCACCTACAGTTATATCATCTGTAAACAGATGGGTTCTCCATTTTCCTCCCACCTCCCAAAAATAGTCCGGTGGTTAAGAGACCAAAAAAAAAAAAAAACCCACACAATATTGTGTAATTTGTGATACAAGCATGAAATTTTCAGTAAATAAAGCTTTTAATTACTAGATGCATATAAAAGCAAGACCCCTTTGGAATCTTACCTCTAACGCTATAAAGAAAGTGATTTTCTAGATGCTCAGCAGTCTTGTACTGCAGGCTCACAATTAGAATTTGAAGGAAATCTAAATTTATCTTTTTTCCTTCTTTCCTCCCCGTACCTTAGATATTTTCTTTGTTTTTAATCTTTTATCTAAACTTATCAGTGGAAGCATAATGTCTGAGTATCAATGGCTTGATAAAGTTGAAAGGCTGTGAGAAAAAGAAAAACTAGAAGAAGCTGAATACCCATTTTGGTCTGCTCATTTCGCATTGCTGCAGACCCAAGCACTGAGAGCCCAAGCTATTACTTCACTCTTACCACTTTTTGATGAAAATGTTCATACAATGGCAATGATTCAGCACTCAATGAAAATAGCCAAGCAGTCAACCGCACATCTCAACCCTGAACAAGCATCGGTAATTGTGACGGATCAGCCGTTATTTGCACTTGCCAAGCAAACACAATGGCGTACAGCAGATTTGTATGGAGAAGACAAATATGTGGTTATGATGGGTGGTTTGCACACAGAAATGGCGTTATTCAACATGATCAGACAATGGCTGAACAATAGTGGATGGGACAATGCACTGGTTCAAGGAGACGTTACAAGAGAAGGAAGAGCTGATGGTATTCTTAAAGCTTCCCACATCACTAGCACTCGTTATGCCCATCAAGTGAGTGAGTGTGCTTTATATGCCTTTCTTTGCAGTGCATATGACGAGTATATCGAGAGCAGAAACACTGATAACCCTGCTGATTTTGAAACTTGGAAGAAGACATAATGTAAAGATCACCCCCAGGGCTAGAATTTCGTGAAAATTTGCAGGAATCTGTTTGGATTCTCGCAAAACCGTTTTGCGAGAATCCTGAGAATCCAATAAAATTATGTCAACAACTTTTGCGTTTGTTGTGACTGTGTGTACGAGTTTGAATTTTCACAGGCAGTCAAGTGGCCTCCAACTCAGCCCTCAAACCACAAATACAGTACCAGTTACAGTAATTAAAATACACATACTTACACACACCATCAAACTCTATCACTTTATTTCACTCCTTAATCATCAAGTCAACAACTGAAGAATGGAGCCGAGGACAACATCTTCAAAAGCCTGCCGCAAATACAGTAACTGTTACAGTGAACATTACAATACACAGAGTTATTCACAATAAACTCATCACTCAATTTCAATCCTTAATCAAAAACTTGATCAATAAACTATTATGCGCGAGACTTCATATTAGCCACAAAGTCAGATAAATCTGTTTGTAAAATTACGTTATAATGACCAAATACAATGAAAAGTATTTTTCCAGTCTCCCCTGTGAAAGGTAATCCTATGTGATCTCATTTGGACGGTAAACCTGTTGGTACAGTTAAACGCAGCACATGAATGAGGCATCTTTATTCTCCGCTTTGCCCCATCCAATATGGCGGCGAGGATGACGTATGATTCTACGCGGAAGGCGGTGTCTTTAATGGTCCAGAATAAATTGAATGCTACATGTTGATGGATTAATTTGTTCTTCTACGCCCTTTTTGAGGAATGTATTGTAGGACTTAAACCAACATCTGAAGAGGTGAGATCGCTCCTTTTTTTCCCTATTTTTGCTGGCAGGATTGACTCTGCCCTAAGGACTATTTCTCTCTCTCTCTCTCTCTCTCTCTCTCTCACTTTGCACCATTACACAATAAATATTCACAGTGAAAATATTTTGTAAGCGCGTTTCATGAACCAAGTTATAGGATTTGTTGACAACTCGCATCGAGTTCGTTACACTTCTACCCGGCGTGAAGCACATGTGGTTGTGACGTCATCGTAAACAAATCCGTTCTACTCATCCAGACGACTTCGCAATGGTGCCGTTACCAGATCTTTCCACTCTGGAACCCGTTCTCAAAAGATTTCGTTTTGGGGCACCCAAAACGCCGGTGCCGTGTGGACGCCAGGCTGAAACGATAAACAATTTTATCAGATTCACCTGAATCCGTTGCCGTGTGGACAGTGCCTTAAAGAAGGCCATGCTGATTTGCTTGCTCTAGACACAAAAGAAATCCTGCCAGAAAGTGTTGTTGAGGCAGTTCAATCTGCAGAACAAAAAGGACCGTCACAATACGAAATGTATGTGAACGAAAGGCTAGTTGAGTGCTCAAAAGCAATAACTGATACCATTCATTGAAACAAGTTCTCTCTCTTTGGGACAACAGACAATCCTGCCACTAATGCCGCTTTTCCACTACAAACGCGGCTGAGCCGTGCCGTGCTGAGTCGAGCTGAGCGGGGCTGTTGGAGTTGCATTTCGACTACAACCGCGCTGAACCGTGCTGGCTGGAAGTGGGTGGACACATTGGGTGGAGTTAGCGAAAGTGGGTGGACGTCACGTGATGTCGTTAAGCAGCGCAAACAGTGACATCAGTGACAGTGGCGGAACAAGTCAGAGCCGGGCCGGGGGCGGGGCAAATGACCGGGCACTTTATTAAAGCTTATCATAACATCATTTTAGGCTACAAAATGTCCGCAACTGCGGTGTTTACCAATTTCAACACTACCGGGTGCAACTATGTTATTTAATACATCAAGTCCTTCAAACGCTGGCGACTTGTCCAGGGTGTACCCCGCCTTTCGCCCGTAGTCAGCTGGGATAGGCTCCAGCTTGCCTGCGACCCTGTAGAAGGATAAAGCGGCTAGAGATAATGAGATGAGAGATGAGAAGTCCTTCAAACGAACATGTAACTCAGAAACAAAAAACATTAGGATACTGTACATGGCTCATAATAAAACATCAATAGCCTATACTGCGCACATTATTTGAAGGGCATACGAATGAGCGCTCAGAGGTTGCAACGGTGACAGGAAGAGTCAGAAATAAAAGGAGGGCGGTGCAAACCTCACTGAATGCACTGTGTTTACCAATTTCAGCACTACGGGGTGCAACTATGTTATTTTGTACATTAAGTCCTTCAAACGAACATGTAACTCAGAAACAAAAAAACATTAGGCGACATACTGTACATGGCTCATAATAAAACATCAATAGCCTACTGCGCGCATTATTTGAAGGGCATACGACGAGCCTTGCGCTCCGCGAACTCGTCCACGATGCTCTGTATGTCACTGATTCAGTGAGCTTTTAAGCGGTAGTCTCACGACCCGGATAGTAAACAATAAACATGGAGGACATGGAGTCGTTAGTGTTGCTGGTCTTGGTGCTGTGGCTTGTTGTCACCGACAACGCGGACAGATACTGGCAAGAGCGTATAGATGAGGCGAGGCGCATAAGGCTTCAGAAATTCTCGTAATTCGTAATTATTATTCTTCCAGGTTTGCGGTGTTTACAGATCCCAGCGCGCTCGCGGGGCGTGTGTGGGCATGTGAGGACACTCCTCCTCACCAATCAGTGCACAGGGGAGTGTCTGCTCACACCCCCAGCCTCACTCAGCACGGCTTGGCTCGCTTCAGCCCCACTCCAAAACGGTGCGAGTTTTAGGGGCTAAGCAGGGCTGAAACGAGCTGAGTCGTGCCGGTTTTTGGTAGTCGAAACGCGAGCCGTGTTGGGCTGAAGTGAGCTGAAGCAAGCTGAAGTGAGCTGAAAAAGGGTAGTGGAAAAGGGCCATAAGAAGACAAAATCTCAAACGTCTGCACTAAAGAGTGACTAATCTGTTTGCAAGACTGTATATTGCTTGCCAGACACGCGATGGGAATCTCCAGGAATTTTCAGACATGAAAATCAAGCTAGCCCATCTTCAATCTCTTGTAATGGTAGAAGGTGTTCAGGACAGAAGTCTGAATTAGTCAAGTGCCTTGAGGTTGGTCCTACAGTAGTGTCCAGTGGTTGAAGTGAAAAGTTCGACGCTACTGCAGTTGTGAACACGCTGCCATCTAAGACATCAAAGGCATTTAAGGACTACGCCACATCAGTATTTTGTAATTACATCATTCTACAAGCACAAAATGTTAAGAGTATCTAATATGGGATCAGTACTTGCAAAACAGTTTAAAGCGTGGTCAAAGAGAGGCAAGAGGCCTGGGCTCTCAAAGAAGAGTATGTGATAACGCAGCTATTCCAGTGAATTGGAAGACCTTTCTGCAGTCCGGGGAGAACAAAATGGAGCTTTTCCACCATTTGTCACAAAAAGCCACAGCAATTGATCTACCAAGAGTGGAGATAAATCAGCACATTTGATGTTGAAGTGCCCAGTTCCCTTCCGATAGATAAGGAAGGCCTAACCCCTTGCAACTATCAGTGCGTTTACATGCACATAGAGAGAATCGAATTTCTGCTGTTACTCGACTGAAATCGAAGTTCAAAATGCCATGTATACACCTTAATTCGGCTGAAATTGAACCGAACTTGATTTCTCGGAATCGAGCTACACGACCTAGATTATGCGATTTCTGTCGAGCTACTTAGTGCATGTAAACCCTATTGAGCTACGTATTCGAGCTACTTACTTCAGCACTGCCCCTTCCGGAAGTGACGAGTGACGAGACCACAAGCGGGAAACACAACAGCCTCGGTCGGCATGACAACGAATCATGACAACGGCATGAATCTTTTCTTTTTGTGGCATTGTTTGCACTGTTAAAATTTAGCTCACTTACTGTATCACCAAATACATCTGTACAGCTATTGCATAGCTGTGAATTGTGTACATAAACAAGTCATTGTATTTGTGTGTGTGTGTGTGTGTATAGATGTCCAACATCTGAAGAATGTCAATAAAAACAAAGCAATTGAACTTTGTGTGTTTATTAAGACAAATTAAATTGTAAGCAAAAAAAAATATTTTTTTGTAAGCAAAAAATTACTTTTGAAAAATATACAATTGTGCAAAATAAGTTGTCTTACAAAACAGTGGTCTGCGCAGGACAGTTTGTAGCCATACAGTCTGTTAGAGCAAGCCTAACAGCTTGAGCACGGAACTTGTGAACACTGAACTGCCAGTGTTGCCAGATTGGGCGGTTTTAAGTGGAATTTGGTGGATTTGAACATGTTTTGGGCTGGAAAACGTCAGCAGTATCTGGCAACACTGCTGATAATTTTGTTTATACTCTTGAATAGCTCTTCTTCATGACGACAACCGGAAGTGTACCAACACGATGGGGCATGTAGCGCCACCTGTGGATCGGGTGCACAATGTACCTCACACAATAGCTCGATTTCCTTGTGTGCATGTAGGATTGGATTTCTCTGGCACCCCTGCTGGGACCCTTAGCTCGATTACCGACAGCAGCTCGATTTGGATGTGCATGTAAATGCACTGAGTGGAGCACTTCAAGTACCTAAGAAGCACCATCTCTTCAAATGGTTTTCTCAATAAGGAAATTGCTTCTCGAATCAACAACGCCAGTCAGTCCCTTGGTTGTCTTTTGTAATGGAAATTTCTAATAAACACTTCAGAACACTTAGCAGTTGTCTTTTCAGTCATTTATTATGGTAAATCATATAAAAGAAATATAAGATAGGAAAGAAAGAAAATTAAAGCTGAACATCACCTCTAGTGATGTGAGAGTACGCGTGCGCTCTGAGTTGTGTTTTAGTGGCTGTTATCCATTATACTCTAAAGGCATTCGCTTACTGCTTGCATCTTCACGTTATTTGGCTCAAGATTTTCTGTGAAGCTTTATTAAAGCGTGCACCTGGCGTTCTCTGAGATGTGCAGGAACTCAGACACCCTGCTTATCACCAGCCAAGGCCACAGAAAGGCAATTACAGCATTGGAAAAACAACTTTTCTCAGTACACTAAGTCACTTGAGCTCAACATACAGAAGCGCAGAGAATAATAATGTTCGTCCATTAGATTTCCCTCACATTTCCCCCCTTTTTATCCTACAGGATAATAATTGCTAAAAGAAAAGAACTGTACACAGTTTCAGTGATAAGAGTTCTCAGAGAGATTTGACTTAACACGTCATTGAGTGTACAGGGATAATGCTAAGGCTGTTTTTATAAGACACAGACGTCTTTAAGTAAATGCTAGCAAGCCATATACATAGATCAGGAATAATAGAACAGGAAACAATCATAATGAAAGTGTTTTAAGTCAGGACTAGTTTCATGTCAACTGTGCTGATGTCATCGAATGGTGGGTTATAGTCTTCGTGTGGGTTTGGAGGCCAGTCAGGCAAGTCATCTGAGCCTATTTTCACCATCTGGTAACCAATATTTGTCAGCTGCCTCTGAAACACAGACATACAACACCGACAGAAAACAGGGAGCAAACATAGCATCACAATCACTAAGCCCAGGACCGGTATGGTGGATAGAATTAGTCTTCCATCCACTAAACCAACACCACCAGCTGCCTTTGTCTCCTCCATGTTCGTCTGCTCGTAATTGTTCAGCAACCTTGCGCATCTTGTTCAGTGCCTCAGTGATATTACCATGATTCCTGTCGTTTTCAGGAATGTACGTACAACAGTGTTCTCATATCATGACACACACTCCACCTTCCTTTGCCAAAAGGATGTCAAGGGCCATGCAATTCTGTGTCGTCATTAATCTGAGTGCGGCCAATTCAGTTCTCACGCTCTCCATGGCCTCTATGGTTGAATTCACGAACTGTGTCAGTCTATAATGCACCACCTCAAGTTCATTCCAGAGTTGTGTTGTCCCGTACTGTGGAAACAGTGCCTGGAAGAATTTCTTCACCTTGGGTTGCAGCTGATGTTCTGGAGGAGGAAAATCATCGTCGACACTTCTGCGCCGTCTGCCACTCGTCTCAGGGGTTGCTATTATTAGGTGGGCATCTAATTGGATCAGGGCACATGTGCCTTTCCAATCTACCGAAAGAAAGTTATACACATGGTGACCACACTTTCACTGCCAGCCTGGGTAATAGAAGGTTGGACCCGCTAACTGAGTTAGATTCCCTCCTGGTCCTAAGTCACCTCCTATTGTCGCTTTTCTGCCTTGCTTGTACAGAGTGCCACTTCATCCCATGCAGGTCACATTTAGATTTGGGACTGAACCCTGCACTGTGCAAACGGTTGAACACCTAGTTTCCTTGACCTTCCCTACGAGGTTAGAGTTTGGATCGCCCTTTCGCCCTGCACATAAGGTATAATTTATCTCCTTTCCTGGTTCATTTACACTAATTTCTACCCTCGGGTCATCTCCCCCACCTTGATACGTGACATTACAGCCTTTTTCTACATCATTACAGACAGCTTCCATCACGGCTCGCCATGCTTGCACAGTATCTTCATCCGTTGTGTTGGCGATCTCGAACATGAATGGTTGTGTAACGGTGTGTGGCAGGGTGGAGCAAACTACACAATTTGACCTGTTAGCTTGTTTAGCTGTAAAATTAGCATACTGCCAATACAAATTATGAGTTGGATGTCTCCCTCGTCTCGATTCTGTGTCAGTCTGGATTCCCTGTATCGACCACCACACGAATCCTCCCGTGAGCCCCAGAAGGATCAAGATACTCAGGCCCACGACTGGACCTAGTTTATAATGATTTACCCCCTTCATTTTATGTTAAATAGGTCTCCGAGTTAACCCTTGCCCTTCTTGACGTGTATTGGTGCTCAGAGGGCGGGCATGCCCTATCAGCCCTCGTCCCACCTCACCGGAGCTTGGAGAAACTCAGGACTTCTGAAACCAGTTTTACTGACTAGATACTAAGATACTGTTCTCTATTGAGGGTGCAACAGCGTAACTGTGCTGCCATGCTCAGTTCCGCGGAACTTGCTCGCCACGTGGTTTGGATCAAGGTGGGAAAGCGGTCATGTGGGGCACCTTCTAAATGATAATCGCTTACCTCCTCCTGAGTCTCGGGTTACCACTTGTCTCACCTTATGGTTGGGGTTCTGTTCTAAGATGTACTCATTTAACACTTCTTTCTCCTCGTTGGTGTCATTCAGATTTGTCCGCTGGGATTGTCCTCCTGGAGCTGTCACTCTGACCTCTTCGTCCGTGATAAGGAGCCACAGCCCATCTCCTAATGGGTTACACTCTTCAGTGTCCACTAATTCTCGGGTGCATGCGTGATTGATGCGATACTCACACTGTTCCATGTAGTGATTTTTTTTTCCTTCTTCTTCCTCACGAGCTTTAGTCAGCGTCTGGGTCACTTAGGCCTTCTTTTCACTCCTGCTCAGCCGGTTCAGGAACCCTCCTGCAGTGGCTAGCATGGATCCACGTCACTCTGCCTGTGACCTTCACTGCCATTGGGGCCATGAGCAGGACCTGGAATGGGCCATTCCACCGTGGCTTGTTCCACTTGGTTCGTCGGAAGTCCTTCACCACGATCCAATCCCCTGGTTGTAGATCGTGCAGAGGTCCCTCAGCGGGTTTGGGAAGTGCTTCTTTTACCTGTTTGTGGATAGATTTCAAAGCAGAGGACAACGTTGCACAGTAATTCAACATTGCATCATCACACAGTGTGGTGTCCGGCAGTGTTCCTTTAGCTGGCCCTATCCCCGTGTTGGGTACTCGTCCAAACAGAATTTGGAATTGGCTTAACCCATGTTTAGGCCTAGTTTGCATCCTCATTTGTGTGAGTACTACAGGGAGGACCTTTGTCCATCTTAGCCCTGTTTCTGCACAAGCTTTGCTTAGTTTATTTTTAAGTGACCCATTTTCCCTCTCTACTGCTCCCGCACTGGCAGGATGATAGGCACAATGTTGTTTCAGGTCTATCCCTAGGAATGCTCCTATTTTCTTTAGGGCTGCATTAACAAAGGGTGTTCCATTGTCACTTGAGATTTTGCTAGGTATACCCCACCTAGGAATTATATCTCTCAGGAGTGCTTTGACTACCACCTCTGAGTCTTGTTTAGCTGTGGGGAATACTTCAACCCATTTTGAAAACGTCAGCTATTACCAGGCAATACCTTTTCCCTTCACTAGGTGTCAGTTCAACAAAGTCCATTTGGAGGTGATCAAATGGTTTGTCTGGTATTGGGTGTGCTGCTTGAGTTAGTCTGATACCTTGACCTGCATTATGTTGTGCACATATCAAGCATTGCTTGCAAAATTTCGCAGCATAATTTGAAAACACCTTTGTGAACCATCTCTTTGTTACTTCTGCTCCCATCCCCCCTTTTGACACATGGGTGAGCCCATGTGCCAATTTTGCATAGAAAGGGAACATGTATTTTGGTAGACGGGGACGGCCCGAGGGACAAACCCAGACCAAGTTTGCAAAGATACAGCCTGCCTGTTTCCAGACTCATCTCTCATCCTGAGTGGCAGTGCTCTGAAGGTCCGCTAGCTGTAAACAGGGGGTAGAAACCTGAGGAAAAGCAAAGTTAGAGGGTGAACTGGAAGCTGAGGCTGCACACTTAGCTGCCGCGTCCGCCCTGGCATTCCCTTGAGACACAAGATCAGTATTGTTAGTATGGGACACAGCAATGGTTCTAGGGAGTAGAATAGCATCCTACAACTCAGAGACCAGTTTATGATGTGCAATGGGAGATCCTGTGCTAGTGAGAAAATTTCTGTTTCCAAATGGTGCCAAAATCGTCCACAATGCCAAATGCATACCTACTGTCCGTAAAAATATTGACAGATTGCCCTGCCGCCAATTTGCATGCCTCAATGAGGGCACAGAGCTCTGCGGCCTGCGCCGACAGGTTCGAGGGCAGACACGACGCCTTGAGGACCTCATGATCTGAGACTACGGCAAAACTTACTTTGTTCTTTCCCATCTCTGGGTCTCTGGAGGCTGAACCATCCACATAGAGGACCATGTCTGGATTTTCCAATGGGTCGCTCTTTAAGTCTGCCCTGGGGGAACAAAAATCGTTAGTGAGAGCAACACAGTCATGTGGCTCTCCATCGTCCTCTGTAGGGAGAAGAGAGGCAGGATTCAGAACAGTACAACGTTTCACAATGATGTTAGGCATATCAAGTATGACAGTGTTATACTTCAACCATCTCTGTGCTGACAAATGTGACGTCTTTTTCTCCAACAGAAGCAGGGAGACAGCATGTGGGACCAAAAGGGTGAGGTTAGAATACCCCACAATATTTCTGGAGGCAGTTACCACCTTTTCAGCTGCAGCAACTGCACGCAGGCAAACAGGAAGTCCAGCCGCCACTGGATCCAGCCTGCTGGAGAAGTAAGCTACAGGTCTCAATCTATCCCCGTGTTTCTGCAAAAGAACAGAGGTCATAAAACCCTTCTTTTCATCTACAGTTTGAACAAATGGTTTATTGGGGTCAGGCAGTCCCAGCGTGGGTGTGGTCTGCAGGGCGCCTTTTAGGGCCAGGAATGCTTCTTCAGCCTCTGGTGTCCATACGACAGGTGACGAAGCAGTGAGGGACGAACCGTGCATGAGCTCTCTCACTGGACTTTCCAGGATGGAATAATTCGAAATGAATGCTCTGCAATAGGAACACATACCCAAAAATGACAAAACTTGTTTCACAGTGATCGGCTTGGGAATTTTCTGAATAGCTGAGACTGTCCGCAGACAGCGTTTTTATCTCCCCTGTGATATCATGCCCCAAGAAATGCACCTTCTGTTTTGCAAACTGTAATTTTGTGAGGCTAGCCTTATGACCTTCCTTAGCGAGGTGTCGCAGTAGCGTTACGGTGTCATCTTCACATTGAGCTTTAGTTGGGGCATAAATCATTAAATCGTCAACATACTGCAGCAAAGCTGATCTTGGTGACAAAGTTAATGAAGCGAGGCTGTCTCTGAGGCACTGGTTGTATATGGTTGAGATGCAGACATGTTTTGCTCCTATTTGTGCTCATGCCGCACACAAAGGGAACACTGTCTTGTACCTTTTGGTCAAGTCCTTGTCTACCAGTCCCTCGTCATTACCACAATAATAACAGGTATCCTTTCTGCCAATGCCACTGCTGTAGTAGGCTTTCTCCATTGGACTGCTACACTGTATGTTCAGTCTCACCAAAACTTTACCGTGTAAAGTGTGGTTTGGTTCAGTGAGGGGAGCTCCACAAGTATAGTCATTCTCAGATAACAACATAGCGATTGATAATTTTTGTCTCTGACTTAGACTTGTCTTACTGTATATTATTCTCTGTTTTCCCACATTCAACACAGGTTGCTAAAACCCTGGCGTTCTGACTTGTGAATGTAGCAGCATAACCCCTGAGTTCTGGGTCATCTGGCACAATGTTCACAATACCTTTAGATGTAACTGTGGGAGTTCCTGTGGCGTCAGGTGTAATATTCTGAGCTGTGGCAATCTTGGTTGGACATTAATCCACTGTTTCGGTGCCTAAGACTGCTTCAAAGGACTTGTAATGCTCCCCACTGTCATCCAGGACAGGGTCTGGCAGCCACTGAAGTTTAGATTTGCTTTTGACCTCGGAACAGCAATTGCGATCTTCACACTTTTTTTAATTTGGAAAGTATACTGCCTTTGACGACAGTGACGCTGCATCCAAAGTCCATAGGTGGGCACTTTACTAGTGTGCTGCTTGGTTAGTTTAATAATGTCCAAAGTTGGAAAAAGTCTGGTTAGATGTTGTTCCAGTTGGTTGATGGCTTCATCAGAAATCGGATCTTGAACTTCCAGGGGTTCATCCTTTAAAGCAAGGCGTCAAAATCTGTTGCCAATGCATGACTGCACTGGTTCAATACTTTGTGTCCACTTTTCTCTCAATTCAGGTGAATCTGATAGTTTGTTCCTCATTGCTTCCATTCCTGAACATTGTTTTATAAGCTTCTCTGTGTTTTCATCAAGCTGGTCCCGTTGCAGGGTGCAGTTTTGGAGACCAAGGTTTAATATTGACATCACGCGCTCAGCAGGGTTGGACCAACTCTGTCCTGGAGCACAGCGTGCAGCAACATACATATCCAAGTTCAACTCCTTGAATAAAACTATGGCAGAACATTTTACTGCCTCAAGCGTGTTCCTGTGGTCAGTTCCACCATCTGAAAATTTTATCAAAATATTTGGGGGATTTCCACGAGACTGGACTTGTCTCACAATAGCTGCTGCATGATGTATTGGTTTGGACATTTGCAGGACTGAGTCATTGACAATGACACAGACTTTTCCTTGGACAAAGGACTTGGAGATATCATCGGGAATATTGCACCGCAAATAAATGGATGGGGTCAAGCTGCCTTTGTGATGAAGATCATGGTCTGTGGCACAAAGAGTAGTGTCTGTTGGTGTAATGGATTTTTTTCCGCGGACACCGGTGGAAAGTGCAACACCTGGTTCTCCATAGGGCACTTTTGCCTTATCACAAAAAAATAGTTGAGCTTCCTCTTTGTACAAGAGGGCATACTGTTTCAAATATTTCAGTTGGGCCTGGCAGTAATGATCATCTGGATGACTTATCCTGAGTTGTCTACACTGCACCTTGTACTGGACATCCAATTTGCTGGTAAATTTCAGAGCTGCATGTGTATAGGCGTTGCGGGGAGTGAACTGGAGCCTTACTAGAGCTGCAGATGGTATTTTTGTGTTTTCTGGGCATTTTTCTTCTGTTTGTTTCATTAAATCTGCCAAGGATAACCATTGAGATGGATGTGCCACATTGTGGCATCTCTCATCTGCAGCAGTAACCTGTTCTATAACCTCGTTCATTTTTTCAAAAAAGACATCAAAGCTACAAGGACGCCCTGGGTTCAGTTCTCTCAAGTCAGGTATAATGCCAGTCTAAGAATCATGTACATTCTCTGCTGTACAACACCTAGTGTTATGTCCTGAGCCCCCTCCTGGCATCAGCTCACCAGTGCACGGGCAAGGCTGGTGTCAGGCAGGATAATTAACATCATTCGTTACACCTGGGGGGGGGGGGCATACCTGGAATATAAGGTGGAGCTTTGCTCTTCCTCAGTAGGCACCTACTGGCTGTGTGTGTGGACGCACAGTCATTTTATTTGCACTTTCTCTTACTTTCTTCCCCTTCTTTCCCTTTTTGCCTCTACATTGACCACATAACTGACATACACCTTCACTCATCCACACAGTCCACACCATACTTTGCACCACATATGTTTACCTTAGACGTTTGGAAAACTGGTAATTATAAATAAAAGTTTACAATTCAATCCGTAACCTTTTGTGTGGTCTCCCTTTTTATGCTGCGGCGAGTTTACGAGCCATGCCGTAACATAAATTGGGGGCTTGTCCGGGAGTTACGTGTAGGTGGTGAGATGGGACCATAGACTGAACTACATTCAGGTGAGCCTCTCTTGTTGGTTGTGGTAGCGTTGTCGCTGGTGATTAGGAAGAGTGCTTCAGCTGGGTTTATCCCTTCCGTCGGAACACTGTTTGGTTTTTTGATTTGTTATTTTAGTTTTTTTGTTTTGAGGGGTAATCCTGGTCCAGAGTTTTGTACTCCTGTCGGGGGCAAGCTTCATGCAAATTCTTGTAGCGAGTTAATGCGTTAACCAGTCGCCCCGAGGCCGGCAAGCCCTGGAAGTCTAGCTAGGCTAAGTTAGTTTGTGTGGAGTGTAGGACACCAGAGGACAACGCAATAGGAAGACTCCCTGACAACCAACAGAGGGCTTTAATGGATGGAAGGGAAGTATTTTGGCTCGGTCTGATGTACGGATGGTGCTTAGTTGATAATATGGCAACTTCTGAAGATTTTATGGATAACCCGTCTGAGGAATGCTTGTGGAGACTGACAAAAGACCAACTAGGCAAGTTGGTGGAGCATTTCAGGTTGACCATTACAACACAAGAGAAAAAGATTAAGGAGAGGTTTTGCCTGGCTGTGAAAGACCAGCTAATTGAGAAGGGTGTTCTTGAGGGGGTGGATTCAGATGGGGAGGAGGCGAATGCTGTTTCTGAGGATGTAGCTGCCACTCCTGAAAAAGAGTCGCAGCCGGATACTGTGAAAGGAGAGGGAAATACAAAGGAGGGTAAGGAAGATATGGATGTTTGTAAGTTGAATTATCGGCTGGAACTTAAATGTTTAGAGCATCGACAACAGGTAGAAATTAAACGCTTAGAACAAGAGCGTGAACGCCAACAAGACGAATTGGCTATGAAAAAACTTGAGCTGGAAATGTTAAATAAACAAGGGTCGTCTTCCTTCCCCCAATCTCCTTCAGATATCTCGTTGTCCTCTGCATTTGATGTAAGCAAGAACATCCGTTTAGTGCCACCATTCTCGGAGATAGATATAGAGCGTTATTTCTCTCATTTTGAGAGGGTGGCCACTACACTGCTTTGGCCTAAAGCAATATGGCCTTTAATGCTGCAAAGCGTGCTTAGTTGAAAAGCTCAGGAAGTCTTTTCAGCTCTGAGCAGTGATCAGGCTAAAGAGTATGATGTAGTAAAAAAATAGTCTTGCGTGCATATGAGCTTGTTCCTGAGGCTTATCGCCAGAAGTTTAGAGACCTTCGGAAAAAAGACCAGCAGACATTTGTTGAGTTTGCCCGAGACAAGGAGTGTCTATTTGATCGCTGGTGCACCGCTCAGAAAGCAGGGACAAGGGAAGAATTGAAACAGTTAGTCCTGTTGGAGGACTTTATAAACTGTCTCCCTCAACCTGTTGCGGTGCACTTAAATGAACAAGAGGTAAAGACTTTAGATGCAGCTGCCGTTCTTGCCGATAAATGTGTTGATGCATAGACGTGTTCCTGATGGCCGGCGTGGGGCTTATTATAATCAAACGAGAGATTTTGTAAGGGGTAGACCGCCTCCTACTGGTGGAAATGGTTCACAGCAGCAGCCCCCCCACCTCTAATTACTTTAATAATTTTCTTGGTAACAAGGGTGAGGTAAGATGCTTCTATTGTAAGAAGGTTGGGCACAAGGTATCAGAATGTAAGAAAAGTAAAGCAGTAAAATCTGTTGGGTTAATTTCTCCTGCTACCCACTGCCCATCTAGCTGGTATGGTATGGTGGGGAGGACAACCACTGTAGCTGCTGATGGTAAGAGTGGCAATTACACCTCGTTTATTACAGATGGTTTTGTGTCTTTGCCAGGGGAACAGCCGAGTGTGCCTGTTCGCATATTGCAGGACACGGGTGCTGCCCAGTCATTTTTGTTGGCTGGGGTCTTGCCACTGTCTAATGACACAGCCACTGGGACTTATGTCTGAGTTAGAGGTATTGAAATGTCTCCCCTTAGTGTGCCTTTGCATCACATCCACCTAGCCTCTAATCTAGTATCGGATCATGTGGTTGTAGGGGTGCGACCATCTCTTCCCGTGCCGGGAGTGTCTTTTATTTTAGGTAATGATCTAGCTGGGGGAAAGGTGTGGGGTGATGTTAGCTTGGTGTCATCATCTATAGTAGTGTCTGAGCCAGAACTAAAACAGACATGTGATCCATGTTATCGGAAACATCCTGATGTTTTTCCTGCATGTGCTGTTACCCGTGCCATGGCTAGGCGTGGAAATCCTGACACCTGTGTAGTGTTGGAAGACACATTTTTCAGTACACCTGAGAAGGTAAACTGTAGTCCCCCAAAGTCACCAGTAGAAGAACAGCTAACATGTGATGTTGAGTCTGATAGTCTCACAGAAGGCTCAAAGGTGGCAGTTGAGCCAAATGTAGGTCCTTCTGATAATCTAGTGGGTGGTGGCAAACTTCTAGATACAGAAGTGGACTCTGACAAGGTCACAAAGTCTCCCGAGAAGAACTGATTAGGGAACAGGCAGCTGACTCCACACTCCAACCTTTGTTAACCTTAGCAACTGCTGAGTGTGATGCTGGTGATACACAAGCACGATATTGTATCTGGGATGGGCTGTTGTGTAGACATTGGGTATTTAAGTGTGACACATTTACTAACCCTGGGTTTCAGGTGGTAGTCCCATGTAAATTTAGGAATGCTGTTTTGGAGTTATGTCATAATGGACTGGCGGGACATACTGGGGTTAGGAAAACGTATGACTGGGTGGTGCGCCGGTTCTTCTGGCCAAGGTTAAAGCGAGATGTGGCATCTTTTGTGAAATCTTGTCGTATGTCAGTTAATAGGAAAACCTAACCAGAAGATTCCAGTAGCCCCGTTGCGACCTATACCAGCTGTGAGTAGTCCATTTGAGCATTTAGTTATTGATTGTGTGGGACCATTGCCTCGATCCAAATCTGGTCATTGCTACCTGTTAACTGTAATGTACCAATCTACAAGATACCCTGCAGCATACCCTCTCAGGTCTATTACGACCAAGTCTGTTTTGAATGCCCTCACTACTTTTATGTCCACGTTTGGTATCCCCAAAGTTGTTTAAAGTGACCAAGGCTCGAACTTTGTCCAAGCAGTTTGCCCATGCTCTGCGACAGTTAAGATCGAAACATAACATCTCTAGTGCATACCATCCTCAAAGCCAGGGTGCTCTTGAGCATTTCCATCAAACCTTGAAATCCCTTCTAAGGTCTTACTGTGTTGAGCTTGGAGCAGATTGGGAGGAGGGGTTACCCTGGTTGTTGTTGGCTATCCGTGAGGTGGTGCAAGAGAGCACAGGCTTTAGTCCTAATGAACTTGTTTTTGGGCATACGGTGAGGGATCCGACAGCAGTTTTGGCAGATGAGTGGTGTGCTGCTGAACCACCAGTAAATGTGTTGGATTATGTGTCTGGGTTTAGGTATCGTCTGTTTGAGGCCAGGGCTGCTGCTAGGCGCCACTTGGGGAAATCCCAAGCTAAGATGCAGTCTCTGTAAAGCAGAGCACCGTCAGTTTCAACCTGGTGACCAGGTTTTGGCTACTGCTGCCTTTGTTGAGTAGTCCTTTCCAGGCTAAGTTTAGTGGTCCTTATGAAGTTGCTAAATGCTTACCAGATCACAACTATTTGTTGAACACTCCTGATCGGCGTAAAAAAGTGCAGGTTTGCCACATCAATTTGTTGAAGCCATACTTTCCATCTAAACCACCTGGGTTGAAGGCTATTAAGCTTGCTGAAAATTCCGGTGATTGTGCTGTTGCTGTTTCCTCTGTGGTAGGTGAGAGTGTTCTGGGTTTTGGCAGTGAGGATTCTGAGGAGGGAGTTAGTGCACCACTGGTGGAAATTGTGGTGGGGCGTCTTAGAAACTCTGAAGTTCTGGCAGATCTGCCATCACATCTTTCTCATCTCTCTAGTAAGGAGAAAAATGACATTGTTGAGTTAATACAGTATTTTCCCTCATTATTCTCAGACATACCAACTCGTACCTCCCTTGTTGAACATGACATTGACGTGGCAGGGGCGATGCCCATTAAACAGCATGCTTACCAAGTCAACCCAAGGAAGAGGGAGCTGTTACAGAAAGAAGTGAGTTACTTGTTGGCTAATAATCTTGCAGAACCTAGTTTTAGTGCCTGGAGCTCCCCCTGTCTGTTGGTTGATAAGCTAGATGGCACATATTGTTTCTGTACCGATTACAGGAAGCTCAACTCTGTAACAAAACCTGATTGTTTCCCCCTTCCACGGTGTGATGATTGTGTAGCTCGTGTGGGTGCTGCAACATTTGTTAGTAAATTTGATCTGTTAAAGGGACTTGCCAATAACCTTTTAACACCTAGAGCAAAAGAACTGTCTGCGTTTGTTACACCCCACAATTTCTTGCAGTATCACGTTATGCCTTCCGGTGTTAGAAATGCACCTGCTACATTTCAAAGGCTTGTCAACCGTATTTTAGCAGGGATGCAGGGTTGTGATTCCTATCTTGATGATTTGGTTATCCATAGTACTACCTGGACTGAACATCTGACCCAGATAAGAGATTTGTTTGCCCGGTTGTCTGCCGCTAGCTTAACAATAAATCCCGCAAAGTGCGAGTTCAGTAAGGCAAGAGTGACATATTTGGGTAAGGTTGTCGGGGGCAGAGAGGTTAGGCCTGTTCAGGCAAAGACTGAATCCATATGTAACTTTCCTGTACCAGGCACCCGTCGGGAGCTGAGGAGATTTTTGGGAATGGCTGGTTATTATAGGGCATTTTGCAAGAACTTTGCCTCTGTTGTGGCGCCCTTAACTCGGCTCCTCAGTCCTAAGGCCCCCTACCTGTGGTCCAGTAACTGTCAGGAAGCCTTTGACAATGCAAAGTTCCTGTTAGCTACCTCACCTGTGTTGCAAGCCCCAAACTTTAACACACCCTTTTGTCTTGCAGTTGATGCCAGTGAGGGCGGCGCTGGTGCCGTCTTGCTACAGACTGACTCAGAGGGCATAGAACATCCGGTGTGTTATTTCTCAAAGAAATTTAACCAACAACAACAAGCTTATTCTACTGTGGAGCGAGAGGCCCTTGCGTTGATTCTTGCCATTCAACACTTTGAAGTGGATTTAGGGTCTTCCTCTGTTCCAATTGTTGTTTACACAGACCACAATCCTTTGGTTTTCATTGACAGTATGAGAAACCAGAATCAATGCATTATGCGTTGGAGTCTAATCTTGCAGCGCTATCCACTCCATATTAAACACATCAGGGGTAAGGATAATATTATAGCGGATGCCCTGTCCAGGACTTAGTTTTGTCTTTTTGTCTCTAGGGTTTAATGTTTGTGTTTGATGTTTTTTTCCCCTCTAGTCCTGTTGTCTTCTCCTTGGTACCGGGATGAAGGCGGATGGGAGTGTTTCCAAGGAAACACAAGACATTTATCTTTGTTTTAGATTTGTCTGGAACAAATCTCTTAGGGATGGAGGTGTTATGTCCTGAGCCCCCTCCTGGCATCAGCTCGCCAGTGCACGGGCAAGGCTGGTGTCAGGTGGGATAATTAACATCATTCGTTACACCTGGGGGGGGGGGGGGGCGCGTACCTGGAATATAAGGTGGAGCTTTGCTGTTCCTCAGTAGGCACCTACTGGCTGCGTGTGTGGACGCACAGTCATTTTATTTGCACTTTCTCTTACTTTCTTCCCCTTCTTTCCCTTTTTGCCTCTACATTGACCACATAACTGACAAACACCTTCACTCATCCACACAGTCCACACCATACTTTGCACCACATATGTTTACCTTAGACGTTTGGAAAACTGGTAATTATAAATAAAAGTTTACAATTCAATCCGTAACCTTTTGTGTGGTCTCCCTTTTTATGCTGCGGTGAGTTTACGAGCCATGCCTTAACACTGGTTATACAAGATGCATCAATAGCTAGATCTCTGTATATGACTTCCAAAACAGATGATCGTATATTTGCAATGCGTCCTACTTTGTCCTTAAACTCCCTTTTCATGGCTTGTGTGTGAAATTCTAGAAACAGAACTTTTACTTTAGCCATTGTGGATGCAATCTGACTGATCTTTTCCCTCTCTGTTCGGCTTTCATTCACTCTGACAATACAAGTGACAGTGCGTGATGATCCACCAGGACTGTATTTGTAAAAGTCGACTGGCACAGATAGATGAAGGTTTTCAGAAAACCTGTATTGCTGTAAACGAGATGGAGGTTGTTCAGTCACCTCTCTCATGTGCTTAATCTCATCAATGAACACTGGCTCAAGAGGTTCTGTGCTTTTCACATCTCTGTCTAGTTGACGGTATTGTGGAGGTATAACACCGTATAAATTTTTGGGAATATGACATAAACATGTACTTTCTGACACTTGTCTGACAGGATGATCCAGCATATGGTTTGATTGTATTTCCTCAGCCTTGGATTTGAGGTAAGTAGCATAATTATGTAGACAGTCAGCAAGCCTTTTTATCACAGAATAACCCTTCTGCCACTCAGGTGTACTGTTCATCACTGGCCGGGTACAGAGACTATACACACTCTGTGCATGAGTTTCCAGAAGTCCACTTTGTAACCTTTCGGTTTTCTGTTTTTTTCGCTTAATGTCATTGTAGTTAACAAATGCAGCAAATTCTGCAGGGAAAGGCAAGACCTTGGCTGATTCTCTCTGACTGGCACTGTTAATTTTATCGTGATGGTTTGTCACATACCACAAGGTATTTGTCAATACCTGAAGAAATTTTTTTTTTAAATTACATATAATTTACAATAAATGACTTTGCCAAAAATAAAATAGTGTTTTTACAATGTCTTTCAGCTTTGTGGTTTGAATATGGTTTCAAAAAAATAATGTTACTTTACCTGCAAAATATATTTTCCATCAGTATCTGCATTCAGCATTGTCAATTTCATATCTCCAAATAGCTCAACTAGGTCATTGTACATTTGGTCCTTTTTGTTCAGAGAACTGCCACTACTGAAACGGTAAAAGAAATGAAATCTGAGGAAAGTTGATATTAAATTATTTCACTATCACAACACACATATTTGTAAATATTAGTAAAAATTGTTTTAAATACACAAACTTACAGTTAGGTCCATAAATATTTGGACAGAGACAACATTTTTCTAATTTTTGGTTCTGTACATTACCACAATGAATTTTGAACAAAACAATTCAGATGCAGTTGAAGTTCAGACTTTCAGCTTTAATTCAGTGGGTTGAACAAAAATGATTGCATAAAAATGTGAGGAACTAAAGCATTTTTTAAACACAATCCCTTCATTTCAGGGGCTCAAAAGTAATTGGACAAATTAAATAATTGTAAATAAAATGTTCATTTCTAATACTTGGTTGAAAACCCTTTGTTGGCAATGACTGCCTGAAGTCTTGAACTCATGGACATCACCAGACGCTGTTTCCTCCTTTTTAATGCTCTGCCAGGCCTTTACTGCAGCGGTTCCCGTGGGTCCTTAAAACGTCTTAAAAAGTCTTATATACAACTTTCGGTTTTCAAGGCCTAAAAACGTCTTAAATTGTTTGGAATGACTGGAATTTTCGAAAGGGAGGTATTAAATTTAATATTGGACCGAACGAGTGAAATGTCTCCATCCGGTTTGGGGTATCTTTTTAACCGTAATTTTAAAAGTGACCAGCGCACTTTTTGGGGGCAGCATTGGTTCTGTGCATTCCGTAGATCAAGAGCTAACGTTAGGAGGCTACTGGAGGCGGTGCGGTGCGGTGCGGTGGTTGTGAAGAGTGAGAGATGCGCGGGTAGCTTACGCGGGCGCTAGAAAGCGTTGATAATTATGGGAAGATGTCTGTTTAATGACAAGTGGTTGTGGGATGACAAATACCCCCAAAATAAGGAGAAGACTCGTTTGCGATAAAAAGCGCTGGATCGCACAAATGTGTTTAAAGCCGGTACCGCAGCGCTGGGGACACGGCGGACTGGGAAACTGGCTTTTCACGGACACGAGGCGCGCGCGTGTGTGTGATAGAGGTCAAGCGCTCCGGAGTGAAACGCAGGGGGGTTCGCGCATGCGCACACGAGTCAGGTGGAAAATGGGACTTATAGGACATACTACTACTACTAATAATAATAATAATAACGATTAGCATTATTTTTTTACGTAATTAACATTGTTTATTGTACTAAGTTTAATATAAATATATAAACAACCTTTATTTCAAAACTCAATTAAAAAGAACTACAGAAAATACAATAATTCTAAATATAATAGGTACAATATAAATAATTTGTACAAAAAGTTTTTAGTTTTATTACCTATCGTCTACAACAGTGTTTTTAATATAATAAGAATAATATTAACAACCACTAATAATAATTAGTAGTAGCAGTAATTATTATTGATTGATTAATAATCATTACTACTTATGAATTAGTGATTAATAAGTACTAGGGATTATTAAATGTTATAAAATTAAGTTATTAAAAATTATTACAAATAATTATTAAAAAGTAGTAATTGGTAGAATACAAACAAATACTCATGGATTATAGATATTTTTTTAAATAGTGAACATTGATATAAAATAACTGTACTACTACTACTTAATAATAATAATAATAATAATAATAATAATAATAATAATAATAATAATAATAAACAATAGTACTAGTAATACTTTTTGTTATTATTATTATTATTATCAGTACAATTGTTACATCAATGTTCATTATTAAAAACAAATTATCTATAATCCATGAATAATTGTTTATCAATAATAATAAGTTACTACTTTTTTAATAATAATTTTAACTAATCTTTAACTCAATTTTATAGCATTTTAATAATCACTACTTATTAATTAGTATAATTAAGTAGTAGTTAATAATAATTACTACTTATTAATTATTAAATTACATTTTAATAATCACTGCTTATTAATTAAGTAGTAATTAATAATACTGAATTATAATTGCTACTCAATTATTAATATAGCTAATAAGTAGTGATTATTAAAATGTTATAAAATTGAGGGTTTTTTTAATTATTATTAAAAAGTATTATTATTATTATTATTATCTCATCTCATTATCTCTAGCTGCTTTATCCTTCTACAGGGTCGCAGGCAAGCTGGAGCCTATCCCAGCTGACTACAGGCGAAAGGCGGGGTACACCCTGGACAAGTCGCCAGGTCATCACAGGGCTGACACATAGAGACAAACAACCATTCACACTCACATTCACACCTACGGTCAATTTAGAGTCACCAGTTAACCTAACCTGCATGTCTTTGGACTGTGGGGGAAACCGGAGCACCCGGAGGAAACCCACGCGGACACGGGGAGAACATGAAAACTCCGCACAGAAAGGCCCTCGCCGGCCCCGGGGCTCGAACCCAGGACCTTCTTGCTGTGAGGTGACAGCGCTAACCACTACGCCACCGTGCTGCCTATTATTATTATTAGTAGTAGTAGTAGTAGTACAAACAATTATTCATGGATTATAGATAATAATTAATGATTATTTTTGAATAATGAACATTGATATAACAATTGCACTGATGATAATTAATTTACAGTTATTACAACACATTGATTAATATTGATAATAATGGTTATGAAAAGTGACAGTTGTTTTTCTGTGTTTAATGTAACGCTCTGATGCGTTTATGTATGACTGCATAAACAGGTTTATGCTGTTACCTGCTATAATGCAGAAGATACTCGAGAGCTTCCTCAGCCAGCTGTATACTGTACGACACTCAGACTGATTTTGCTGTCAGACACAAAATCACACATCATCAAAGATAATCTTTGGGGATTGAAATAATGCCGGCTGTTTATATTGTCTGTTTGAGTGTTTAGTCTGTGTGTAGTTCTTATCTAGTGTTTACACTGTTTATATTGTCTGAGTGTTTAGTCTATGTCTTGTTTTATCTAGTGCTTATACTGTTATACTGTTATATTGTTTGTCTGAGTGTTTAGTCTATGTCTAGTTCCTATCTAGAGTGTTTATACTGTTTATATTGTTGTTGTTTTTTTTCAATTATTCTATTTTTATTTATTGCATTGCTTGTTTGCACCGTGGGTCAGAGAGGACTGAAATTTCATCTGTGCTGTATGTCGAGCATGTATAGCATATCTGACAATAAAGTTGACTTGACTTGTTCAGCTGGTTCTACTTGCCGTTTATTGTTTTCATTTTTGAAATGATTCATGGTGTTTTCTCCAGTAAACACCAGTCTTCTCCTTGCTGCTACAGTAGTTCTGCAGACCCAAAACACACGACTTTGCTTCAGCTGTTTGCATGTCTAACAGTTGCCATTGATGCACCCTGTTGTTCATCAATTGTGTGCATTCTTCTTAAAGTTAGTAAAAAAAAAAAAAACTATTGCAGAAAACAGTTTTAAGTTGTCGTATTTATCATTTTCTTTGCCATGGTACAGTCTTAATTTTTCCATTTAGAGGTCTTGAAAATGTCTTAAAAGTCTTTAAATTTGTACTTGAAAAATGTGCAGATACCCTGTTAACCTGGCTGAAAAGTAAATAAGGTCTATATAAGAGTAAAATGATTACTTTTCTGCAGACAAGGACGGCTGTTATTAGGACAAAAATCAAACTGCAACTCCTTGCATCCAATTAGTTTTTTTGTTCAAGAGTTGGACTTCTGTGTTTCTATGACAAAGTCTTAATTGTGTCTCTGTGTTTAAGAGAAAGATGGCACTTCAGATCAGGAGCTTGGTGGAGGATTGCTCCAGATACCTGAAGGCGTTTGAGCTGTATCTAGAGCGCTCATCTGACCACCAGAGTGTGAGAGGCTTCATCCAAAGCACACTTCCAGACATCCTGACCACATACAGGTATGTGCACACAAACATGCGCACGCACACACACGGGTCACAGTTACAGGTCACAGCATATGAGGGAGGGGAATCGAATCATACAACATGTGCTGTAACTTTAGTTTCATCAACTTCTTAATAAGCTCTTCCGAAAGTGAACGTTCGTTAATTTTAACGTGTATTAGTGTGTATTCTACAGCATGTTATTTTGTGTGTGCCGTTCTCACTTTTGCTTCGTGTTGCACGTCAGATCAAATTTATTTGTATTGCACTTTAAATAATAGACATTGGTATTTGTGTTTCCTGTATCAACTTGACACAACTCAGCCAGATGTTTACTTACAGTGAAAATGGTTTAAACAGGGAAGTCTTGTTGCATGATTAACAATAAAATAATACAAACATCCAATTATACCTAATACATTATCATTTCCTGAGTAACAGCTCATGCACAGGGACTTGTACAGCAGATGTTCCACACAAACGGATTAGAAAATGTGTGATCATTGATATGGTTAACCTTTCTATAAGATATTTAACATGTATGGAAGGAGTCTTCAGTGTTGGCTTTTTGTCACTGTAAGAAGTAAAGCTGCAAGTTTGAATTTTCTGAATTTAAGCTGCAACTTTAAGTCTTAGGAAAGGTTTGAGTGTGCTAATTTTCAATGATCATATTAAGTGAAGTGCTTCTAAACTGTAGTTAAAACAAAGTATTGAGAATGGACGAAATTCAAAGATACTGCACACAGTCAATCAGCGCGGAATACCTTTCTCTGACATCAGCTGTGAACTTAGGTCAAGTTCAGGGCCATGAGCTTGCATGGACTGTATTGATTACCTGCTTATAGGCTACAAAACACATGCATGTTGATTCTAGCTTCATACTGTAGGCAGGGATGGCACTAGGATTTTTCGTTCTGGGTCCCAGCACCCACATGACTGGCTAAATTGAGGTCCCTGGCATTTTTTGAACCTGGAACAGAATATAGAAGACTTTCAGTGATGTCAAAGATTTTTGTTTATCATGCAGCATCTGCCATACTGCCAGTGCAAACAAAGATACAGCCGTGACAGTTAATAATGAAAATCAAGATGACTGCAGTCAGTACAATCTCATCTCATTATCTGTAGCCGCTTTATCCTGTTCTACAGGGTCGCAGGCAAGCTGGAGCCTATCCCAGCTGACTACGGGCGAAAGGCAGGGTACACCCTGGACAAGTCGCCAGGTCATCACAGGGCTGACACATAGACACAGACAACCATCAGTACAATCTCTCTGAAACAATTAAAAATTTATTTTACAGTATACCAGCAGATCGCATTATGTTCAAAAGCTGAAACATGCAGCAATCACAGATCCATATAATTTGCGCACAAATGTATTATTTATTCTGCACTCTGCTCTCTTGCTCTTGTGTGTGTGTGTGTGTGTGTGTGTGTGTGTGTGTGTGTGTGTGTGTGTATACCGTATATATGCACACGCATGCACATTCACTGCTCCAGATGGGTTTAATACAGAGGAATTTCCCTGTGCTTGAGTTTACATGTGACAAAAATAAAAAAATAAAGGTTTCTTATTCTTAATTTACCCACAAATGTATTTATTCCACTTGAAAAGTGTTTGGCAAACCAGCTACCAGATTTGGGACACTACGACTTCCTGAACTACTTAGTGTTTGGACTTCTAAACATACCAGAGATGCTAAAGGCAGACAAAAGTACAGATGCCTAACAGTATTTCAAGGCAGATTTCATACTGGAATGTTATGGGAAATTCCTGATGAAGAAAAATACCTTATTATGACAAAGGTAAGCTCAAATGTGGACCGATAACAGTACTAAACAAGCCAGATCCAAAAGCTTGCATATTTTATGGTGTTTAGCCTCATGTTGAAGAAGAGTTAAATCAGGAAATGGTACCAGTGTTATGATAAACAATTTAATTTAATATTTTTTTTCTCTCTCTCTCTCTCTCTCTCTCTCTCTCTCTCTCTCTCTCTCAGTGTTGGA
This sequence comes from Neoarius graeffei, assembly GCF_027579695.1. NCBI lineage: Eukaryota > Metazoa > Chordata > Actinopteri > Siluriformes > Ariidae > Neoarius > Neoarius graeffei. The sequence continues at coordinate 77,720,461 of NC_083571.1, forward strand.
GCAGGAAAATCCACACTGAATATAATGGGAGTAGGATGTGGATCAGGTACAAATATTCTATTATATAATATATTATTGTAGTTCTATCACTGTCTAAACATGTGACACATCTCATTGGCAGGCGAGATTGACATGGAAATCCTCACACAGCTGCATGCAAAATATTCTGGGGCCAGGGTGGAGTACGAAGTAGTGGAACCCAATAGGGACATGCTGGATAAATATAAAGGTTACACACTCACATCTGGTCATTATTATTCTTCATCTGGGTCATTATGTGTCCAACATGCGAGCAGTGTTGGACACATAATGCCTCAACTAGGGTTTAATACAACATATATTAAACATTTACACACATTTATCATGTTATCACCCAGATAAGGATGGGTTCCCTTTTGAGTCTGGTTCCTCTCAAGGTTTCTTTCTCATGTTGTCTGAGGGAGTTTTTCCTTGCCACTGTCACCTCAGACTTGCTCGATAGGGATGAATAAAATTAGTTCATATGTTTAAAGTCTTTATTTTTCTGTAAAGCTGCTTTGCGACAATGTCTGTTGTTAAAAGCGCTATGCAAATAAACTGACTTGACATTTACAGGACTATAGAGTATGTGTATGAGGTTAGGGTAAATACTGTAGAGGTTAGGAGTAGGGTATATGCTATAGGGTTTAGGGCAGGGATGTTCAATCTTATCCACAAAAGAGTCAGTGTGGCCGCAGGCTTTCATTCCAGCCAAATAGGAGGTATAGTTGATTGAACACCAAGATGAACTGATTAAACAAGTGAAATCAAGTGTGACTTCTGCTTGGTTTGAATGAAAGCCTGCAGTCACATCAGCCCTTTATGGATGACACTGATGGTGTAGGCTATAGCATGGTTTTCCCTAAAGCGTTTTAGCGTATCGGGCCCGATACGCTTGCTCTGCCTGCCGATACGCTTAGTCGCTTTAGTTAAAATCCGATACGCTTAGATTTATACCGATACGTTAAAATTTCCTACCGACAAGTAACTAGATACATAGGAGAGCAAATAACAGATCCATTTACATACTGATTGATATTTGTGTTAAACAAGCGGTCTTTTTTTCCAATGTTTGTGTTGATTCTGTCAAAGTAATATGTCCGCGTGGTATGATGTAAACAAACTAATCTGTTGGCTGTGTCAAGATCACGTGTTCAAACCGTCCAATAAAAATATCGAAAGAAAACGTCAAATATCCCGGAAGTTTCCAATTCATTATAAGCGATCTCATTGGCTGCCGATGTTGTCCCCCACCAGACGAACAAAGCCGACTGACTTTAATAAGCTAGGAGAAGACTCGCTGGACAATTTGATCCACATCAGCATGGATGACAGTGAGATGGACTATGAGAGGGCTGCCCAACATTGGGCCAAACAAAAGCCAAGGAAAATTAATCTGCTTTAAAGGAGTAGAAAACTTTAATTCATTAGTTTGGGTTTGCAGAAAGATTATGTACTTATAAACACTCTCACGAAGTGAAGTTGTCCAAATGTGTCAAATATAGCATAATTTCAAATAATAATCATAAGCATTTTTGGCAGTGTGATGTCCCTGGGATCCATTTAACAAAAGAAGGCTCCGGATTATTCTTTTGTTAAAGGGTCACAGTGACATCACACTGCCAAATATGCTTATCATTATTATTCGAAATTATGCTACATTTGACACTTATTAACAAATTCCCTTCATGAATGTTTTTATAAATACATAATCTTTCTGCAAACTTAAATGTATAAATTAAGTTTTCTTTTCTTTTAACCCATAAGGACCCAGTGTTACATGGGTGTAACATGACATTTGATGGTCTAGAATTTTCCATGTAAACTGCTATCTGTATTTTTTTTTTTCATTAAGTCCCAGTATGACACCTGTATAACGTCCTGGGTGGTCATGTGTCCAGTCATGTGACTTTTATTTGGTGAAAAAAACCATTCCAATAATGGCTGACAGTAGGGGGAGACATGCTGGTCAGAGCAGCTCATGCTAAAAAGTATTTTTTTCATTTTTAAGGTAAGTTTAGAGTCATTTAACAATTGTAATGAAAATATAAGACATGCTGTTGTAAATATTTGGTGTCAGAATTATGTTTACTGTGTGTTTTCATATAGAACAGGTAATAAAAATATCGTTGTGACATATATGTAACATAGGGACTTCAGCCTCAAAACCGCAGTGAAAAAAACGATGTGACGTATGTCACATTTAGGCAAATATCATAGTATTTTCAGTTAATATGATGATGTTAAAGTAAGAAACTATTTTGTCTTAACTTGACAACATATTGAAACAAAAATATTACAATCATCATGTTTTACTCAAGAAGAATTAGCATGTAATGCTAACACAAATACCAATAAAATGCATGAGGAATACTTTTCAACCATCAGCACATACAATTAACAATACAATAGTAATAGATCAATATCAATTAATTAATAACCATCAATAACAATAATAATATAGCAATAACAATAACACATACTAAATATTTTTCTACTTTCAGCCTCATTGAAATGTTTTGTCATGTGTTTTGGCATGTATTTGTGGACCTAAAAAAAGCATTCGATACCATTGATCACAGTATATTATTAAGTAAACTAGAAAAGTGTGGTGTTGGGGGAGTTGGGTGGAGCTGGTTGTCGAGCTATTTAAGAAACAGGCAACAGTTTGTGCAGATAGGTGACCATAAATCTGATTTCATGAACATTGCATGTGGGGTACCACAGGGGTCAATATTAGGTCCGAAATTATTCATATTATATATCAATGACATATGTAGAGTTTCACAAGTACTGAAATTTGTTTTGTTTACAGACGACACCAGTATTTTTTGTTCCAGTGAGAATTTGCAGCAAACTTTGGAGACAATCACAACTGAAATAAATAAACTAAAACTATGGTTTGACAAAAATAAATTATCATTAAATCTAAGCAAAACAAAGATGATGTTGTTTGGGAGACACAAAATAGATTGTAATGTAGATTTGATAATAGACAATACTAAGATAGAAATGGTACAGGAAATTAAATTTCTTGGTGTGATTTTGGATCATAAAGTCTGCTGGAAACCTCATATAGGATACATACGAGCAAAACTGGCAAAGTGCTCGGCAATTCTGTGGAAAACAAAACATATTCTTGATTGCAAATCTTTGCGTACTCTATATTACTCGTTATTTTTGCCATATCTGACTTACTGTGTCGAAGTCTGGGGAAACACCTACAAAACCACCCTGCAGCCGATAGGTACAATACAGAAAAGAGCGATAAAGACAATAAACACCTATAACAAGCGTTTTGCACTTTTTGTTAAGCAACTGTGTTTTTGATTTGAAAACTGGATTCTGTTCATTAGTATTCCAGAGTTACACTCAGTTTTTTCAAAGACCTCTAACATGAGGTACCGTTTGTGTTCAGTTTACATTTTTGTGCAATTATACAAGAAAAATGCAAATATATGCAAGGTATACAAGTCTACATTTTTGTTTATTACTGAAGTGAAGATGTACAATTATAATGTTATGTTGATGCAAATAAAAAGGCAGCTTATTTGGTTTCAGCTATCAGTTGCATTCATTCACATTAGTAAAATAAATTTATCTTAAAGACCCAATGTGACATATATGTCACATTTCAGATCTACATGAAGGAAGGGTGCCATTGAGAAAAAAAAAAACGCTAGAATTGTGTTCTACAGGGTCTATTTAGTCTGTGTTACGTCCCCCATAATTTTCCTTAAAGGTGTTATGGGTCTGGGTCTTTATGGCTTAAATATGTTTTAATCTTAATCTAGTCCATTTAATAAAGTGCCAAAATTTAAACTTTATAATATGCAGTTGCCTTACTTTTCAGTGCATCTTAGTTATACATATATTATGGTAATTGCATCAGAAACATTCTAAATCATTACAGTTATAGTAATACAGCAACTTATTTTAAGGTGGCAGTTCTTGGGTTCAGATCCCTTTGTGATCAACAGGAGGCCATGATGATCGATTCTCTTCATTGGATTGCATAAGCTGGAGCAAACCACTGTTCATATTTTCATGCACATTTTTGTTACAACACTACTTGATCATAGATAATTAAGTGCAAGGTATCCCCGTAGATTTTCAAATCTATCGTATATGTAAGTAATCTATAACAAAACAGTTTAACTTGCATGTTGAACTTTAAGGTGAAATTTCAAATGTGTATACATTAATACTATTTAGGTCAGAAATCATTGAAGCACTGTTAAAATCTATCCTATAATCATGTATCTAAAACCTCTCAGAGACCCTGAAAATGCACCTGAGAGCATCTATTTTCAAAAAATTTTCCGGGGGGGGGGCATGCCCCCGGACCCCCCAGTTTCACTTTGCGCCATTGGCGCTCAATTGTCTGTGTTTTATCATGCCAGAATTTAGGGCTTTAATTTTTTTCTGGGGAAAACACTGCTATAGGGTGTAGGGTGCTATAGGGGGTGTGCACTACAGGGTGTAGGTTGTGCACGCTGTAGTGTGTGTGTGCACTGCGGTAGGCTGTGTGTGCGGTAGGCTGTAGGGTGGGCACTCTAGGGTATGCACTGCAGGGTATTGGGTGTGTGCATGCAGTAGGCTGTAGGGTGGGCACTATAGGGTGTGTGCTATAGGGCCTAGATCACCAGTAGGCGGACTGTGGTCCAAATCTGGACCCAGACGCTGTTCAATACGGACCCAGACCTATTATTAGATTCTAATCGACCATTTCTATTTTCATCTATGCAACTTTTCTTGCATTTATGGTAGTCTTATTTTAAGTCGCGCAGCTTTTCACGTCTTTGCGGCAGTCAGTGTATAGATACAGTCAGCATATCTGGGAACACCCACAGAACGTCTCATCCTTTCTTTCCGTGGGGAAAACAAACTATTTACAACCATGCCGAAGAGTCGCCGTGTGGCTTCCTGCACGCAGAACAAACTGAAAAATCCAGAACTGAAATTTTTTAGAATTCCAAATCAAGTGACAGAACCAAATACGAATTTTTAATTAATTGTTCCAAGTCAAGTGAACTACCATGATTAGCAGAAGTTTACCAACCTGAGTAATTTCATAACATGTTTTACAGCAACATGACAATGGTAGCTTCCTAGTTCCCGCCATTTAAAATGTACTGCCTGCACTTCCCTGTTCATTACTGTGTATTAAACTGTCTTGCTGTAGGTTTAAAAAAGGATGATAAAACTCACCCGGACTACACACCCTTGCTGTTCCCCAGTAGAGAAACACAAACTTCAGCAGCCACAAAATTAAGATGGCTAGTCTATTTCATCATTGCATACATGGATACAGGGTGATGCTATTATGATTAGTTTACTTAATCATACCTACGGTAGCCTAAATATGGTAAATAGTATAAGTGTCTTTTACCAGGTAATTCAACAAAGTAGCAAAACAAATGTCTGGAAATGACACTTCAGGCCATTTGGTTGAATCATTTATGGAGTCTTTCATCAAATACGGACAATTCAATCCAATCCAGCTTTGTTCAGTTTTTGGATGTATCTGTCCCTTTCAACTGACAGCAAGCCCTCTATGACACCTTTGGAGTTTAAAAACCGCACTTCCCCCATAGACAGTATGGCTTTCCTAGGATGGGGGAAAGGATTGTTTCCCCCCCCACACACTGAGTCCAACCCCAAAACTATGACTAGACTCACTGAGCTCAGCGTAAAAATCTGGAGAGCTCATAGGCTTGTCAGAGTGAAGCCATCTGGCTGCCATCTTACCATTCACATCGCGGAGCAGAACAGTCATTTAGGCTACTGGAAGCTACACAAAACTGGACAATTTATTCATGTAGTTGGTGAGAAAAATTACAAGAAAAATGCCTGCATGTGCAGCAGTGAACGGTACAAACCGTCAAGTCAGAGGTTGTGGACAGACATTTCACCTGTGAGTATTGATAGTGTGTGATCATTTATACATGTGTTTGTACAGTGCCATTTGCTTGGACCCACCATAGCATTTTATGATGGTTTGCAAGAATGAAAGAAAAAAATAACAGAAAATCTGTCTCATCGTCTTGTCTGTTTTTGCTGAAAATCTGACATTGATATCAGGGATGAACACTGTGACTGTGTCAGATTTTCGATGGAAATGTCCCAGACTGGATCAAAGCCAAAGTCTAGACATGTTTGATATTGAATGTGAGAGCTCAAGCTCAACGGCTCAAATTCAAAAAGAAAAAAAATGAACTGAGTAAATTAGCCTCAGTAGCCTAAATGAAAGAAGGACCATAGTCTTAGGCAGAAATGGCAGTGAGGGATGCAAATAAAGAGATATGTCATTGTTCTAGTTTGGTCAGTAGTTATTTTCATTTACCTAAGGCTAAGCACAATCGACAATGTAGATCTACACATGTCATACCCACTTGCACAAATTGACAAAAGGGGCATGATTGTCTGTTTTAACTACATGATTTTAGTTTAAATTATGCGCAAGTATATTGATAAGTACTCTTAAATCAGGGTTGATCATATTTCTTGGTCAACGGTTTATTTCCCGGACAGCGTCCAATATGTGATTTCCTGTACAAAGAAAACTGAAAATTTCCATAAAAATAATTATAGTAGTAAAAGAGCTGTTCAAAATGCATGTACAACTCAATTTTGTGAAATAACTTAATTATACTGTACTGATATCAAACCTGTTTAGGTTTAGCATTGAAGACACCAGGCCTTGATCATACCACCTTCAGATTTCATATGATGACGGCATCCGAGTTTGAGAGCGACTGGAAGCAGAGAAACCCTGACAGGAAGATGGACTTCATTCACATGATTCAGGTTTGTACATAAACTCAATGGCCAAAGCTTTGTTTAAATAAAATTTCATTGTAGCTCCCTGCTTTCTAAACAACTCGCTTTTCTTTAATCAAATTATATTCTTTGTTATAAATATTGCTAAAGAAACAGGATTAGTTATTTATAAAGCAATGTTTGTTTGTTTTTATTCATTTTAAGGTACTGATAAATGTTCCAGTTTATGCTTTAAAAAAAGTTTTTTTTTTCCTCTGCTAATAAGATTTTTTTTTTATAAAACAATGTGGCACCACAGTGTTGTACTATAGTACTAAGATGCTAAGATGTATTAGCAATTTTAAAGTAACCACTAAAATGTTTTGTGGCACCTGATGATTGGTCTCATTTGTGTCACTCCAAAGATGCTGTACTATGTGAAGGATCCAGAGATGACAGTTTCCTTCTTCCGAAGCTTACTGCGCAAAGATGGCAAACTTCTCATCATCCTGGTCTCAGGTACACACACCACATTGACAGATTTATTTTTTTGTATGAACTCATGAGGTACAAGGTGAATAAAAATAACATACAGGGCAGGTATTGCAGAGCTAGCTAGCTAATTCATTGCTCCCCCTGCAGGAGATAGTGGGTGGAGTGGTTTATGGAGACACTACCATGATCGGGTGCACAGCAGTCATGTCACAGCTGCAGACATCAAAAGCTTCTTAGATGCCAAAGAAATCCCTTACAAGAGCTACAGTTTTGTGTCCACTTTTGACATCACTGAGTGTTTCACAACCAGAGATGAGAAAGAAGAACTGATGCTGGATTTTCTGACGGAGATACCAGAGTTTAGTAAGAGTACTTCACCAGAGCTGAAGGCTAGAGTGCTGGAGATCCTCAAACGCCCAGAGTGCAGCCAAGAGGTGAATGGCAGGATCATGTTCAACAACAACATGGAAGCCTTGGTGATTGACCAGTAACTCTTAAAGAGAGATGTGGTTCTACATTTGGACTGTATTGAAATTGTTACATTTTATGATGTTTTATTCTTTACAACCAAAGATAACTCTCTTATGCTAAACCTTCAGCCTTAATATCTACTGTTTAATAGGGCTGTCAAACAATTAAAAAATTTAATCGCGATTAATCTCAGAATTTCAAAAAGTTAATCGCGATTAATCGCATTTTTTTAAATCTATGTAAATGAATAAGGCTTTTAAAGTGAAATGTTACAATTAAAATGGTGAACACATTTTATGCTTAAAGTACCTGTTAAAAACTGCTGGGACAAGAGAAAATGGTAAGGGAGTTTATTCACTCACATACCAGGCAGTACTGAACATACAAAACACAAAATTGGATTTTGTGATGGATTAGGGAGCTGTAGTCTCAAATATAAAACATGTAGTCACATACTACTGTGCCTCAGTTCAGACATGTGTGACAAAAGAAAATAAAAATGAAATAAAACTTCAATTGTGCTGGAGTTGTATTCAGTCACAGCCTATAGGGGTTCACAGTTTGTGTGAAGTTGGCACCCCATATGTTGAAAATTTGAATAAAAACCTTTTCATTCGTTTGTGCACGATTGTGCAGGCAAAATGAGCGTTTGTGCACAAACCGTCTTTAAGATATTCAGGGATGTGATTTGGGGCTGGTGAAATTATTTGAAAATTTTAGCCGGGGGTCTGGAGGCCGCAGGCCCCCAGCTGGCCCAGGGCAGCACCCTGGTGGGGGGACAAGGGGGGAAGCCCCTCGAAGCTCCTGGGTTTTAGGGTTTTCTGACTTAAAAATTGTACTAAAATGGCAAGCAAACACACAAGAAAAAACTTGTCATGATTAACAAATTCAAGCCAATTTAATGGTCAACATGCAACTCTGACACACTCTCGCTCACTCTCTATCTCACTCGCGCACACACTCTTTCACTCTCTCTCGCGCGCGCACTCTCTCTCTCGCGCGCACTCTCGCTCTCACTCTCTCTCGCGCGCGCTCTCTCTCACGCGCACTCTCTCACTCTCTCTCGCGCGCACTCTCTCACTCTCGCGCGCGCACTCTCTCTCTCACGCGCTCTCTCGCTCTCGCTCGCTCTCACTCTCTCGCGCGCGCTCTCTCTCTCACTCTCTCTCGCGCGCGCACTCTCTCTCTCACTCTCTCTCGCGCGCGCACTCTCTCACTCTCTCGCGCACTCTCACTCTCTCTCGCGCGCGCACTCTCTCACTCTCTCTCGCTCTCTTTCGCGCGCGCACTCTCTCTCTCTCTCTCTCTCGCGCGCGCGCGCACTCTCTCTCTCACTCGCGCGCGCGCACTTTACGCTCGATCACGGAGGCTGCCATCTTTCAACTCTGTTTGAAGCGAACTTACGTACAGCTATCCAACAAGCGCGTTTATTGGTTGTTACAGAGCGATGGGCCAATCACGTACCTCGTTTCATCTCAATGACGTAATTACGTCAATGAGATGAAACGAGGTACGTGATTGGCCCATCGCTTTGTAACAACCAATGAATGCGCTCGCTTCAAACAAAGGCAAGGCAAGGCAAGTTTATTTATATAGCACATTTCATACACAATGGCAGTTCAGTGTGCTTTACAGAAGTAAAAACAAAAACAGTAAATAATAGAGAAATAAAATTACATAAAATAATTTTATCTTTATTCTAAAATAATTAATTAAAAGAATTAAAAGAATTAAAAGAAAATAATAAGAATTAAACAATAGTAGAAATAAAATATTAAAATGCCAAAAAGAAAAAGGAGAAAAAGAAAGAGAAAGGGAAAAAAACTAGCAGAATAAAATAGAATAAAGTTAAAGTAAATTTAAAACATGCAGAGAAAGTAAAGATTATAAAAAATGTAAAAATATTAATTATTTAACAGAAAGCATCTGAAAACAACTTGGTCTTTAACCTAGATTTGAAGCTGCCAACAGCAGGAGCATTTTTAATGTCCTCTGGCAGTTGGTTCCATAGCTGTACTGCATAGTAGCTAAAAGCTGCTTCACCACACTTTGTTTTAACAACTGGTTTTAATAGTAAATTTTTCTGTTGCGATCTGGTAGATCTGATTGGGTTAGGTCGCTGCAACATATCAGAGAGGTAATTGGGCCCTGTACCATTTAGAGATTTGTACACCAGCAGCAATGCTTTAAAGTCAATTCTGTAGCTTACTGGAAGCCAGTGAAGGGACCTTAGAATTGGAGTAATGTGCTCTGTTCTTTTTGTTCGTGTGAGAACCCTAGCCGCTGCATTTTGAACCAGCTGAAGTCGTTTGATGGTCTTTTTTGGCAGGCCTGTGAAAAGGCCATTGCAGTAATCAACCCTACTAGAGATGAAGGCATGTATTAGTTTTTCCAGATCATGTTTTGACATAAGTCCTCTTAGTTTGGAAATGTTTTTTAGGTGATAAAATGCCGTTTTAGTGATTGCTTTCATGTGACTGTCAAAGTTTAGCTCGCTGTCAATGAAAACACCAAGATTTTTAACCATTTCTTTAGTTTTAATCCCTTTTGTGTCAAGAATAGTGGTAATCCTGAGTCTTTCATCTTTTTTTCCAAATAGAATTACTTCTGTTTTATCTGTGTTCAGCTGAAGAAAATTTTGTGACATCCAGCTATTGATTTGATCGATACACTGGTAGAGACATTCAAGGGGGGCATAATCATTTGGTGATAGAGCAAAATAAATTTGGGTATCATCTGCATAGCAGTGATACAAAATTGAATTTTTATTGATAATTTGCCCAAGTGGGAGCATATAAAGGTTGAAAAGTAATGGTCCAAGAATCGACCCCTGGGGGACACCACAGGTCAAGGGCATTGACGTTGAGGAACAATTTCCCAGGGTAACAAAGAAGCTTCTATCTTTTAAGTATGATTTTAACCAATTGATAACTTTACCAGTCAATCCAACCCAGTGTTCAAGTCGATATAGCAGTATGTTGTGATCAACAGTATCAAAAGCTGCACTGAGGTCCAGTAATACCAGGACCGATGTTTTGCCTGCATCAGTATTAAGACGTATGTCATTTATAACTTTAATCAGCGCTGTTTCAGTGCTATGATTGGCACGAAATCCTGACTGAAAATTATCAAAACGGCTGTTTGATATCAAGAAGGCAGTTAATTGATTGAAGACAATTTTTTCCAGGATTTTCCCGATGAATGGTAGATTTGATATTGGCCTGTAATTATTTAACACTGAAGGATCCAGATTATTTTTTTTAAGAAGGGGCTTTACAACAGCTTTTTTTAGGGACACAGGAACAACACCAGTCTCCAAGGATGTATTTATAATTTGAAGCACATCTGTAATTATAAGATGAAGAACAGACTTAAAAAAGTTGGTGGGCAGAATGTCCAGTTCAGATGTTGAGGAACTGAGATTTTGTACAGTTTTTTCAAGAGTCTCATAATCAATTAAACAAAATTCTGACATTGTGTTAAAGTTATCTATCTGTGTCATTGGTGATTGCAGTTTTTCAATTTTTTGCAACTGAGATATATTATGAGAAATATTCTGCCGTATTTTATCAATTTTACCTTTGAAGAAGGATGCAAACTCATTGCATTTATTAACTGAGAGAAGTTCAGGTGCTAATTGTGGTGGGGGATTAGTTAGCTTCTCTACTGTTGAAAATAGCATACGGGCATTGTTCATATTCCTGCTGATGATATTGGAGAAGAAAGACTGTCTTGCTTTACGAATTTCATAATTATAATTACAAAGCATCTCTTTATGGATTTGATAATGGATGTGAAGTTTAGATTTGCGCCATTTTCTTTCAGTCTTTCTACATTCTCTCTTTAGCAGTTTAACAGCCGGGTACTGCTTGCATGGTGCTTTCTGCTTATCTTTGACTCTTTTGATTTTGAATGGAGCAATATCATCCATAATTTGGGTCATATTTAAATTAAAAAATTCCAGTAAATCATCTACAGAGTCTGACATTTTGGTTGAGTTCTGAGAGAGAGCTTGCTTAAAAAGAGCACGTGTTGTCGTTTATGACTCTCCTGCCTATAGTCGTTGAGCTATTCTGAATGTGAGGAGACATAGAAACTTCAAAGAAAACACAGAAATGATCAGATAAGGCCAGGTCAACAACAGTATAAGAAACAGTAAGACCCTTTGTGATGACGAGGTCAAGAGTATGACCACGAGAGTGGGTCGGCCCCTGTACATGTTGTACTAGGTTAAAGTTATCAATAATTGCAAATAGTTCTTTGGCATAAATGTTATCAGTATTATCTACATGCAAGTTAAAATCCCCAGATATAATAAGACAATCAAACTCTAAGCAAATGACTGATAACAATTCACCAAACTCTTCAAGAAAGACTTTGGCTGAATGTCTCAGAGGCCTGTAAATAGTTAATAATAATATGTTAGGAGAGCATGTAACAAGTGCACATAAGTGTTCAAAGGACATAAAATCACCAAGTGAGGATTGTTTACATTGAAAAGAGACTTTTAATATATTTGCGATCCCTCCACCTTTCCCTTGTCGGGTAACATTCAAAAAATTAAAATTTGGGGGAGCTGCTTCGATAAGGGTGGTAGCACTATTTGCTTGATCCAGCCAGGTTTCGGTTAGAAGCAAAAAATCAAGATTGTGTTTACAAATAAGATCATTAATTAAAAATGACTTGTTTAAAAGTGATCTAATGTTCAAAAGGGCTAGTTTTACAGTAATATTTGGTTGTGCACTCTGATGCTGTTTTAAAACAGGAAGGAGATTAGATTGGTTCACCCCCAGGGTTAAATGTGCTCTATGTTTTCTGTTTCTTATCAACACAGGAATAGTGTCAACATCGGATCCCTGCTTTTTTCTACATCCATTTGCAGGGACCCAGAGTACATCAAACAAGACTTTCTAAATGTTCCATTTGGTTTGAGGGTGAAAGGACTGGAGATGACATGTATCTTTTGGATGGTGAAAAAGATTTGTAGCCAGCTGAAAGTCCTGGACGAACACAATTTTGATGAACTGGGTACACTGCTTGTCGTGACAAATTTGGGCTGGAAAAAGAGAGTGTAGCCATAGGAAGCAATTTTTTCATGCTATTTGGGAAATCCATCCGAGGAGAAGTGGAGTCGTCTGTCCTTGAATGTTGGGAGGCCTGCAAGTCAGATGTTTGTGTGTCCTTGATGACGACTTGCAAAGATGATTGTTTAGGCTTTGTAACTATGTCAGTCTGCGACATCTTATCAACTGTTTTCCTCGGTGCTGGCTGAGAAAAGATTGCAAGTTTGTAGTGGTCTGCTAAGACTTTGGCTCCAATCCAGCTGAGTTCAGTGCTATTTGGCTTGTAGAATTCTTTGCGATTCCAAAAAAGATTAAAATTGTCTATGAAATTCATACCAAATGAAGAACAAGTTTTTCCAAGCCAGGTGTTAAGACTGAAGAGTCGAGAAAAGGCAAAACTTCCTCTCGCTGGGAGTGGGCCACTGATATAAGATTGAATTCCAGTCTTATAGAGCTCAGAAAAAAGTTTTCTGAAATCATCTTGGACAAACAGCTGTTCTCTGAAAACATCGTTTGCTCCCACATGTACAACGATACGCTTAATCGTTTTATGCTCGGACATGAGTTTCAAAATGCTGTCTTTGGTGTCAGAGATGGATGCATTTGGAAGACAACAAATAATCATCTCATAACCTTTTAATTGTCTTACAGTGGAATCACCAAGAACAAGGGTTGTGGGATCAGGTGGTGTTACGAGCTGCTTTTTGCCTCTTCTCACAGCTCTTCGATCTTGGTGCGATCTCTTTTTACTATGTGTTTGTCCACTTGACAAATCCTCTTCCACATCCCTGAGGCATTCAAATTTGTTCTGAAGCTTTATGGGCTGTGGATTTTCCATAGGATTGTAGATCCTATTGTAATTTGTAGAACGAGCTGGTGTTGAAGTAATTACTTTTCTGTTTTTGTTTTTGGGCTTAGCACCCATCATTTGCCAGTTTTCAGTACTCACATTTTGCACAGCTTGAGTTATGAATTCTTCCACTTGGTCTGCAATGTCCTCAGTCTGTCGGAGCGCAATCTCTGCATTCTCAGCCACTGTTTCTGTACTCCTTTCCTGAGATATCGCTTTTAATTCGTCCGTCTTTGGCAGAGCATTAATCTTTGATTCCAGAATATAAATCCTCTGTTCTAATTCCATGCATTTTTTACAGGATTTTTTGCTTCCTGGCATTTAAAAAAAAAAAAAGTGGAAATTAAAATTAAATTAAAAGCTTATAAAGATGAAGAAAAGAGAAAAAACAGTGGAAATTCAATGAGAAAGTAAAGTATAGAAATAAAGATTAAGAAAGCAGGAGCAAAGCAAAGAAGCGTCCTACTCGCTTGAGTAGGAGGAGCAAAAAAAAAAAAAAAACGAAGAGTTGAAAGATGGCAGCCTCCGTGATCGAGGCGTAAAGATGCAAATCCGAGGCTGCCATCTTTCAAACAAAGTCGGAACGAATAGGATACGAATGTGGATTTGAGGGAAAAATCGGAAACATTTTTTTTTTCAAGTTTTGAGGTGAAAAAAGCGGAATTCCGCGAATTCGCGGAAAAATCACATCCCTGGATATTTCACTTTTAAGAGGTTGGTGACCTTAGGTCACTCAGCACCCCATTAACATCCAAATGACTCGAAAATGGTCTGAATCGTTTGTGCATCGTTTGTGCACATTTGTGCAGGCAAAATTAACGTTTGTGCACAAACCGTTTTGATGTTATTTAACTTTTAATTTTTTGAAAGTAGGTCACGCAGCACCCCATTAACATCCAAATGACTCGAAAATGGTCTGAATTGTTTGTGCATCGTTTGTGCACGTTTGTGCAGGCAAAACTAATGTTTGTGCACAAACCGTTTTTATGTAATTTAACTTTTAATTTTTTGAAATTAGGTCACGCAGCACCCCATTAACGTCCAAATGACTCGAAAATGGTCTGAATCGTTTGTGCATCGTTTGTGCACATTTGTGCAGGCAAAATTAACGTTTGTGCACAAACCGTTTTGATGTTATTTAACTTTTAATTTTTTAAAAGTAGGTCACGCAGCACCCCATTAACATCCAAATGACTCGAAAATGGTCTGAATTGTTTGTGCATCGTTTGTGCACGTTTGTGCAGGCAAAACTAATGTTTTTGCACAAACCGTTTTTATGTAATTTAACTTTTAATTTTTTGAAATTAGGTCACGCAGCACCCCATTAACGTCCAAATGACTCGAAAATGGTCTGAATCGTTTGTGCATCGTTTGTGCACGTTCGTGCAGGCAAAATTAACGTTTGTGCACAAACCGTTTTGATGTTATTTAACTTTTAATTTTTTGAAAGTAGGTCACGCAGCACCCCATTAACATCCAAATGACTCGAAAATGGTCTGAATCGTTTGTGCATCGTTTGTGCACGTTTGTGCAGGCAAAATGAGCGTTTGTGCACAAACCGTCTTTAAGATATTTCACTTTTAAGAGTTTGGTGACCTTAGGTCACTCAGCACCCCATTAACATCCAAATGACTCGAAAATGGTCTGAATCGTTTGTGCATCGTTTGTGCACATTTGTGCAGGCAAAATTAACATTTGTGCACAAACCGTTTTGATGTTATTTAACTTTTAATTTTTTGAAAGTAGGTCACTCAGCACCCCATTAACATCCAAATGACTCGAAAATGGTCTGAATCGTTTGTGCATCGTTTGTGCACATTTGTGCAGGCAAAATTAACGTTTGTGCACAAACCGTTTTTATGTAATTTAACTTTTAATTTTTTGAAAGTAGGTCACACAGCACCCCATTAACATCCAAATGACTCGAAAATGGTCTGAATCGTTTGTGCATCGTTTGTGCACATTTGTGCAGGCAAAATTAACGTTTGTGCACAAACCGTTTTGATGTTATTTAACTTTTAATTTTTGAAAGTAGGTCACGCAGCACCCCATTAACATCCAAATGACTCGAAAATGGTCTGAATCGTTTGTGCATCATTTGTGCACGTTTGTGCAGGCAAAATGAGCGTTTGTACACAAACCGTCTTTAAGATATTTCACTTTTAAGAGGTTGGTGACCTTAGGTCAGTCAGCACCCCATTAACATCCAAATGACTCGAAAATGGTCTGAATCGTTTGTGCATCATTTGTGCACATTTGTGCAGGCAAAATTAACGTTTGTGCACAAACCGTTTTGATGTTATTTAACTTTTAATTTTTTGAAATTAGGTCACGCAGCACCCCATTAACGTCCAAATGACTCGAAAATGGTCTGAATCGTTTGTGCATCGTTTGTGCACGTTTGTGCAGGCAAAACTAATGTTTGTGCACAAACCGTTTTTATGTAATTTAACTTTTAATTTTTTGAAATTAGGTCACGCAGCACCCCATTAACGTCCAAATGACTCGAAAATGGTCTGAATCGTTTGTGCATCGTTTGTGCACGTTTGTGCAGGCAAAATTAACGTTTGTGCACAAACCGTTTTGATGTTATTTAACTTTTAATTTTTTGAAAGTAGGTCACGCAGCACCCCATTAACATCCAAATGACTCGAAAATGGTCTGAATCGTTTGTGCATCGTTTGTGCACGTTTGTGCAGGCAAAATGAGCGTTTGTGCACAAACCGTCTTTAAGATATTTCACTTTTAAGAGGTTGGTGACCTTAGGTCACTCAGCACCCCATTAACATCCAAATGACTCGAAAATGGTCTGAATCGTTTGTGCACATTTGTGCAGGCAAAATTAACGTTTGTGCACAAACCGTTTTGATGTTATTTAACTTTTAATTTTTTGAAAGTAGGTCACGCAGCACCCCATTAACATCCAAATGACTCGAAAATGGTCTGAATCGTTTGTGCATCATTTGTGCACGTTTGTGCAGGCAAAATGAGCGTTTGTGCACAAACCGTCTTTAAGATATTTCACTTTTAAGAGGTTGGTGACCTTAGGTCAGTCAGCACCCCATTAACATCCAAATGACTCGAAAATGGTCTGAATCGTTTGTGCATCGTTTGTGCACATTTGTGCAGGCAAAATTAACGTTTGTGCACAAACCGTTTTGATGTTATTTAACTTTTAATTTTTTGAAAGTAGGTCACTCAGCACCCCATTAACATCCAAATGACTCGAAAATGGTCTGAATCGTTTGTGCATCGTTTGTGCACATTTGTGCAGGCAAAATTAACGTTTGTGCACAAACCGTTTTTATGTAATTTAACTTTTAATTTTTTGAAAGTAGGTCACACAGCACCCCATTAACATCCAAATGACTCGAAAATGGTCTGAATCGTTTGTGCATCGTTTGTGCACATTTGTGCAGGCAAAATTAACGTTTGTGCACAAACCGTTTTGATGTTATTTAACTTTTAATTTTTGAAAGTAGGTCACGCAGCACCCCATTAACATCCAAATGACTCGAAAATGGTCTGAATCGTTTGTGCATCATTTGTGCACGTTTGTGCAGGCAAAATGAGCGTTTGTACACAAACCGTCTTTAAGATATTTCACTTTTAAGAGGTTGGTGACCTTAGGTCAGTCAGCACCCCATTAACATCCAAATGACTCGAAAATGGTCTGAATCGTTTGTGCATCATTTGTGCACATTTGTGCAGGCAAAATTAACGTTTGTGCACAAACCGTTTTGATGTTATTTAACTTTTAATTTTTTGAAATTAGGTCACGCAGCACCCCATTAACGTCCAAATGACTCGAAAATGGTCTGAATCGTTTGTGCATCGTTTGTGCACGTTTGTGCAGGCAAAACTAATGTTTGTGCACAAACCGTTTTTATGTAATTTAACTTTTAATTTTTTGAAATTAGGTCACGCAGCACCCCATTAACGTCCAAATGACTCGAAAATGGTCTGAATCGTTTGTGCATCGTTTGTGCACGTTTGTGCAGGCAAAATTAACGTTTGTGCACAAACCGTTTTGATGTTATTTAACTTTTAATTTTTTGAAAGTAGGTCACGCAGCACCCCATTAACATCCAAATGACTCGAAAATGGTCTGAATCGTTTGTGCATCGTTTGTGCACGTTTGTGCAGGCAAAATGAGCGTTTGTGCACAAACCGTCTTTAAGATATTTCACTTTTAAGAGGTTGGTGACCTTAGGTCACTCAGCACCCCATTAACATCCAAATGACTCGAAAATGGTCTGAATCGTTTGTGCACATTTGTGCAGGCAAAATTAACGTTTGTGCACAAACCGTTTTGATGTTATTTAACTTTTAATTTTTTGAAAGTAGGTCACGCAGCACCCCATTAACATCCAAATGACTCGAAAATGGTCTGAATCGTTTGTGCATCATTTGTGCACGTTTGTGCAGGCAAAATGAGCGTTTGTGCACAAACCGTCTTTAAGATATTTCACTTTTAAGAGGTTGGTGACCTTAGGTCAGTCAGCACCCCATTAACATCCAAATGACTCGAAAATGGTCTGAATCGTTTGTGCATCGTTTGTGCACATTTGTGCAGGCAAAATTAACGTTTGTGCACAAACCGTTTTGATGTTATTTAACTTTTAATTTTTTGAAATTAGGTCACGCAGCACCCCATTAACGTCCAAATGACTCGAAAATGGTCTGAATCGTTTGTGCATCGTTTGTGCACGTTTGTGCAGGCAAAACTAATGTTTGTGCACAAACCGTTTTTATGTAATTTAACTTTTAATTTTTTGAAATTAGGTCACGCAGCACCCCATTAACGTCCAAATGACTCGAAAATGGTCTGAATCGTTTGTGCATCGTTTGTGCACGTTTGTGCAGGCAAAATTAACGTTTGTGCACAAACCGTTTTGATGTTATTTAACTTTTAATTTTTTGAAAGTAGGTCACGCAGCACCCCATTAACATCCAAATGACTCGAAAATGGTCTGAATCGTTTGTGCATCGTTTGTGCACGTTTGTGCAGGCAAAATGAGCGTTTGTGCACAAACCGTCTTTAAGATATTTCACTTTTAAGAGGTTGGTGACCTTAGGTCACTCAGCACCCCATTAACATCCAAATGACTCGAAAATGGTCTGAATCGTTTGTGCATCGTTTGTGCAGGCAAAATTAACGTTTGTGCACAAACCGTTTTGATGTTATTTAACTTTTAATTTTTTGAAAGTAGGTCACGCAGCACCCCATTAACATCCAAATGACTCGAAAATGGTCTGAATCGTTTGTGCATCGTTTGTGCACGTTTGTGCAGGCAAAACTAATGTTTGTGCACAAACCGTTTTTATGTAATTTAACTTTTAATTTTTTGAAATTAGGTCACGCAGCACCCCATTAACGTCCAAATGACTCGAAAATGGTCTGAATCGTTTGTGCATCGTTTGTGCACGTTTGTGCAGGCAAAATTAACGTTTGTGCATAAACCGTTTTGATGTTATTTAACTTTTAATTTTTTGAAAGTGGGTCACGCAGCACCCCATTAACCTGGAGGGTTCATGACTTGAAAAATGTTAAAATATTTTCCATTCTGTAATCAGAGGACAGTTAAGTCGTCTTTTTTCATTTTGAATGATCTTTGCCACACACAACAATGTTAAATGTCTGCATCATGTGCATTAATCAAGCATTGTGAATCCTCAATTTGTCATTGTTGAAGTGTCATAGTGGGCTTATTGACAATGGGTATTTCATGATATCATAACTCATACAATGACTTCACAGAACTCTACATCACAGAAATAGGCCTTATATGCCAGCCATTTTGATAGTTCAATCTTTCTGTGTAATAAATGAGTAATTAGTCCATCAACATCTTTGCTTCTGAGTCAGGCCCGGCGCCAGGAACAGTTTACTAAGGGGGCAATTAGAAATCGCAAGGGGGCAAATATTTTTCATATAGTGTGTAGTAGTGATGGCGGTCTGACAACGTGTTTCAAACAATTAACTGCGCCAACCACAAAACCACGGCCCCGAAGGTTGCTTTAGTCCAGGAAAATCATGTGACATATATTACCAGGGCAGTTGCGCTTTATCAACCCCCGTGCCCACCTGTTAACCCTCCCCTCCAGTTTTCTCACAGACACGCGTTACAACCGGAAAGATGCCAAACATAAAACAACACACACAAACCTACAGGCAAGTCCTTTACATTTAAAATACATACAAATAGCTCCGCGGCATGAAAACAAAACGTCAATGCAAGTCTAAGGTACTTGGCTCGGCGGCCAAAATCATAATTTAAAAAAATCAACAGACCCCGCGGCCGCACCAGTAATAGCCTTCCTGACTCACACCGAGTCAACGCTAACCACTTAATCCGCGATCCCAGTTTAGGCGTGTAGGGGACAAAACACTGTGAAGTGATGAATTTTCACCCCCGCTGCATGGGGGGTGACGTCAACGACACATATTCTTACGCTATTTGCGCACAAAGCGGACCATATATGAACACATACACCAGGGGTTTTCAAAGTGTGGGAGAGTCAGCCCCCCCTCGGAGAGCAAATAAACAACAGCGCCCCCCCCCTTACAATTTTTGTTGTTGCTATACTTAATGTCCCATTCGTATTTTTTAAAAAAATCGTTGTTGTACACATTATTTTTTTCTTTTTCACATTTTAAACATCTGTGCTTTTTAAAACATCTTGTTTTACACATTTTAAACATCCCATAGCATCGTTAGCTAGCACCTCTTGGCAGACAACACACTGTGGCAGTGGAGCATCTTCAGATCCAGTCCATGAAAATCCAAACTTTAAATAATCGTGGTCATACTTCCTTCTTTTTCCAGTCCCCCCAGGATTCCGCGGGCCTTTTTTGTGATTGTTGTGGGCTAAAATGTCTGATGTTGCGGGGGGGGGGGTTTCCAAAAAAATTGCGATGAAAGTTGCGGTGTTTTTTAGGTTTTTGTTGCGATTACATTGCGGGAGGAAGTGAAAGTTGCGAGAAATTGTTGCGATTTTCTCTTTTTGTGATTAAAATTGAGTGATATGTTAAATATTAAGTTAACACTGAAAAACTATTGATTAAAAAAACAAAGAAATGGTCCTATAAACAACTTTACCAATATAAAAGATTACCAGGACTACAAAAATGCAGAAAAATAGGCTTTACTTATCCAAATTCACCTGTTGGTTCAAAAGTTAAAGTGCAGAGAACCTCACAGCACAACATGAAGTTACCTTCAAATATAATATAAATGCCTCAGCTTTTATGTAAGAAAAAAAAAACCTATTAATACTAGTACTGTGTGCAGGCAGTCTCTCCTGAAGACTAAATTAAACAATAATTATAAACTAATAAAATAAATGGCTCAGGCTTCATAAAAGAAAAAAACAATTTGAACAGAATCTCACAGTATGATGCTGAAACTACCTAAACAATGGAAAATAAAATACCATTTTGGCAAAAATGTTGGCATCCATTAACTTCTTGTATTAAATAAAAAAAAAATAAAGTGCACACAGTCCTTCACTGTAAACATAACACACTTTCAGTGTTGCCAGATACTGCTGACGTTTTCCAGTCCAAAATATGTTCAAAACCCTCCAAAATACACTTGAAATCGTTCAATCTGGCAACACGACGCGCATGCTGCTTCTCTTGAACACACGGAAGTAAGGCGGAAGGTAGTTTGTCGACGTCACCTCAAGACGACGCCAACGATTGGTCAAATTTGCGGGAAAGTTGCGGTGATTGGATAAAATTGCAACACCGCCCTGAATTAGCGGGGATTGGTTGAATTTGCGCTGAAGTTGCAAATTGCAACATCCTGGAGGCTCTGTTTTTTTTTGCTTGGCCCAGACTTTGTCTCCTCACTCACTGTAGCTTTAGGTACTAA
Organism: Neoarius graeffei; assembly: GCF_027579695.1. NCBI lineage: Eukaryota > Metazoa > Chordata > Actinopteri > Siluriformes > Ariidae > Neoarius > Neoarius graeffei. The sequence continues at coordinate 77,742,000 of NC_083571.1, forward strand.
AAACCGATCCATTTTGTCGCTCACGTTGCGCCCCCCCTGAAGAACTCTGGCGCCCCCCAGGGGGGGGGGGGGGGGGCGCCCCACACTTTGAAAAGCCCTGACATACACCAACATAAACGGAGATAAACTTAGCCTACAAAGAAAGAAAATGGATTCACAATGTTGTGATTGAATTCGTTTAATTCGGAAGGGGAAAGACTACTCCCGTAAACTGACTGTACATTACAGGATATTGCAGAGACAGTGCACTTGTAAGTGTGCATGTAAAACCCCCGCCCGCCCGCACGACCCCTCCCCTTGTCCTTATCACAGGTCTGTGTGTGCGCGGCTGTGTCAGCATTTCACACACACACACCCACAATAACTAGTCCCCAGTAGTTAGGATTGATACATATGTCTAAAACAGGGTTAATATTAAATTCAGGCTTTTTGAAATAATCCTACCTTAATACAGTTGAATTCTACGATTGCAACGTAAGAATCATAACAACCAATCAGATTTGTCCTACCGTGCCAGTTTTAGTAGTGATTTACGTGAAATGTATTTTTGTGCAATGCGCAACCACTTAATATTTCGTATTTGAAAATGCAAATTATTAATACGTCTATAATACATTATATTTTCATAAGAAAACAATTAAGTGATCTGAGTCTCCGTTGAGGGGGCGGGGCTGTAGCCACGAGGGGGCGACGCCCCCTTTCGCCCCCCCCATGGCGCCGGGCCTGTTCTGAGTGACACAGCCTCTCTGTGACAGCCTTTTATTTGTGCATTCATGTTGGCAGTCAATATACTTCATTTTAAAATGCTCTTACTTGTGTTATTTTTTTAGGATTTTCCAACTATTATATGTTTTGGCTAGACTTTAGACTAAAATTAAAGCATTTTCACAACCTTGAAAACACACAATTGAAATTCAAGCATTTACCACGATTTCAAGCACCCGTGGGAACCCTGGGACTAGCCCGGGAAAATTCTGAAATGTATAAATTTTTTCAGAGGGTGAGAGGGCCTTTGGGCAATAAGACTCTGCTTATGTTTAATACAAAAACATTTCTGCTGCACCCGCCACGGGCACAGCCATCTGGCCAAGGTAACTGCATACTTCTTTTATACTTCATACACTTTTGTCTTCACCTATTTATGACAGATTTAATTAAGTTACAAATCCAATTCCTAAAAGTTTTGGACACTTGGTAAGATGTAAATATAATTTTGTGCAAAGAGAGTTGTGTTAAGACACATCAGTGTGAAAAATATCCAGCCAAAATTACAATTTTGTGGGAAATATATTGCAAGGTGTTCTATTTGTCACATGCATAGAAATCAGTGTTGAAAAAAAAAGCCCAAAAGTTGCTATTGGCTCTGTGAAAAATCACTATATGAGGTCATGATGGTTGAGGCAGTTTTCAAATGATCTTGGCCACATAAGACACCTCTATAATATATGTGTTTGGTCATATATTAACCATGTATAAAATGAAAATGTGTGTGTTTTCCGAAATAATAATTATCTTTATTTTATTTTAACACCTAATATGTTGCCTATTTATTCATAATTACCAAGTCTCCCAGCTTTTTTGGTATGAGTTGGTACACCCTGGCAATGACACTCTACTTTCCTTTGCACCAGATGCCAAGGCCACCTCAGTATGACAGGGATGAAGTCATACAGGTCTTCACCACTGCCCGAGACAGGATCATATATGACGAGAAAATTGTTGGTCCCACAGACCCAGTGTGGGCTGATCTCAGCAAGCAGCTTGGAGGGACAGTAAAACCCAAAACTCTGTACACAATTGTTAAGTTAAACAGACACGATAGCTGGAAAATCCTAGGGATACATTCAGAAAATAATGGCAGTGATGAAAGCACTGATGAAGTACAGGAGATTCAGTCAAATGAAAATGTGGAGAATGACTTGGAGGCCGAATCTGTTGACAGCTCTGATGAAAAGAAACACACTGGAATCAGAAATGAAATTGACATTAAGCTAGAAATTACACATCAGGAGTGGAATGATGACTGGGTGGAACATGTGATGTACAACGACTCATTTCAGTCCTCACAAAAAAGAGAACACCTAGTGTTGAAGTGAGGAGTTTGGACACATTCTCTAAATAAGAAAATCTGGGAGGCCAGTAAATGTCCTTGTACAATTGCTTTTAAAAGGGGAAAGATATACCCAAATGGCATCCTGAAGTGCCTTGACATAATTGGAGTTTGCACAGAATGTAACGCACAAATAAGCATTTACAGCCAAAACTTGCCAAAAGACAGTGCGTCTATGGTGTTACACTGTGAAATAAAAAAGATTGCGCAGCACAACCAAAAGGGAAAGAAGAGGAAGTTATCGGGCACATACAGAAACCAGGTGTCAGAGGAGCTGTGGGATGGCAGAAAAGTGTCCCATGTCTGGCGTACTGCAGCTGCCAATGAAATGATGGATTTGAATGACCCAGAACCCAGCCATCTCCCAAGCCTAACTGTGCTGAGAAAAGCCAAACATGAAAAGGCACTTAAGGAGCTTGGCCATGCGCATCCAGTAATCTCTCTTCAGACCATGAAGTACAGTGTGCCTTACAATGGTAGCATATTTGACATAGGACTTGACAAGTTTTTCTGCCATTATCACACCCCCTCTCAGCTGCAGGTCTACAAGACAATGTCCAAGACTAAAGGGTCTACTGTCAGTTTTGATGCAACAGGCACAGTTGTCAGAAAACTTCAGAGAGAAACAGGGCCTTCTGGGCATATCTTTTTATATCAAGGCGTCCTCTCCTCACCAGGTATGCACATTCCAATTGTACAGATGCTCTCAGAACGCCATGACATCGGGGCAATTGCAACTTGGTTGACTGACTGGAAACGAAGTGGTGCAGCCGTGCCATCAGAAGCAGTGAGCGACTTCTCTCTTGCATTGCTGGGAGGACTTGTCAAGGCATTCACGACCTTCCCTGATCTGAAGTCCTACATCAATCAGTGCTTTGGAGTGCTGCAGGGAAAAGAGTCCAACACACTTCCCCCATGTTACATTAGAGTGGATGTTGCCCACTGTGTGAAATTGATCAGCCGATGGGAGTGCCTCCGCAAAAAGAGTAACCGTGTGAGGGAGTTCTACTTGAGGGCTATGGGCCAGCTCGTCCAGATCACATCTCTTGATGAGGCTAGACAGCTGATTAGTCAAATTGCTGTTGTTGCACTCAGTGAATCTGAGGGAATGGATGAGCAAGGTATGCCTGTCAGTTCAGAAACCTATAAGCTGGCCATCAAAGATCTCATTGCCAGAGGTTCATCGGCTGAGGAGAAGGAGACCAAGGATCCAATGGCAAGTGGAGAGGATGAGAAGATGAGTCAAATGAAGGAGTGCCAAACTGATGCTCAGAGGTGGGCATCGGAAATATGTGAGGAAAGCCGGTGTTTGGCATCGAGTGATGGTGACCGGGACAACTTGCACTTTCTCCCTGACCTTGTTCCTCACCTGATCCGAATGGCAGCTTATCTGCCACTTTGGACTGCAGTCATGGTTCCACACTTTAAAAGTGTCCACATAACAGCCAGTTCAGCAAATGTTGAGGCTGAATTTAAAAACTTGAAGAAAGGCCTCTTCAAGCATGACAACATGCCTCTTCGTGTGGACCACTTTGTGCGACGCCATCTGGATCACATTGAAGGTCAGATGAAGTTGTCTTCGGCCAACATGAAGATAGAGCTGTCAGATGAGGACTCTGAGGAGACGGAAGAGCAGGAGGAACCAGTGGAGAACTGGAGAGGTCTGGTTGCCTCAACAAAAAAAAGAACATCATACTTAACACCATGTCCTGAATGGCAACATATGGATCTCACCACGAAACAAAAGAAAACACAAATTGGGCTTTTGAGAAATGGCAACCACTTTGCCAGTCATGCAATTAACACTGGAAAGGCACAGCTGTCTGTGGTCAACACTTGTGCTTTTGACTCCTTTTTACAGTGCCTCTGCTGTGCCTACTGTGACAGTCCAAGATTCAGCAGATATGTACAGGGGACCAATCACCCTGTACTGGATCTTGTTGAATCCATTGTGACCGGTGGCATTAACAGCACCACTTACAAGCAGAGAGCACTGATCTTGGCAAAGATGTTCTCTCATGATTCACTGAAGTCTGGGGCACACCAAATTAATGCAGCATGTAATGTGTCTCGAATCATAACAGACACAATGAAAGATGTTGACATGCTGACCTTCACCACTAGCTGCTCTTCTCCTACCTGCCCGCACAATGATTCAAGGAGCTTACCGCTCGTTCCTGTGAATTTCAAAACTTTGGGCAGAAGGGGAATAAAAGATCTCCAGGCAGCAATTGAAGATGGCCTCCATCTCCACCCCGTAGAGTGCCATCAGCCAGTCGATAATGATGAAGCCGACTCCTCATCTGATGTGCAAAGGTGTGATGGTGTGGTCACACACACCTATGCCAGTGGAGAAATCCTTTTTGTGGAGTTGGGAACAACGCAGCACATTATGCTAAATCAATTCCCAGTAAACATCATGCTGCAACAGGATCAGTTCACACTCAGGGGCATTGTTGCTTTTCAGCCAGGGACAAGAAAAAAAGGTCTTGGACATTATGTGGCCCTCTGTCGCCGTTCCTCTCGTAACTGGGAGGAATATGATGACCTGGCCAAAGGGGTCACAATGGCCAGAGAAAAGTCTACTATCCTTCCGCATGTCGTCATCTTTACCAAAGATTGAAAATATTTTTTATTGAGGAAAATATTTTTGCCTGGCTTGTTTATTTAGTACCGCAAGCATTGAAGGTCCATCACAAAAGGACAGCAAATGCATCCTCCACTCACAACACAAGGCCCCCCGTTTGAATTGTTGGGTTGGTTAGTTAGCCACTGTTGGGGTGGGAACTGAAGTCACTGTTGCATTTTTCGGTCATGGCATTCAGAGGCAGTTTGAATGCCCACCCACAGCCTACAGCTTTCTGAACGTTGCACTGCCAGACTAAACGTTTTACATGTTATAGTCTGTCTTGTTTATACCAGACTTGATACAGTCTGATCATTTCAGCCATTTTTATTGTACGTTCATGTGCCATGTGTTCACACCATGAATAAACAACACAGTTGCCAGACATTTGGCCTTATTTATTAGTTCAGACAAAGTGGTGTTTTCCTTGACAGCTTGTTTTCCAGCTTAGATCATTTCTATCAAGTGTCCTGAACAACAAATGGCAGTACAACGCCATATAATCACAAAGCACAACATATTGTGCACAATAAAATGACACAAATATATCCATACATACATGAATAAAGCAATTCACTGAACATTCTATGACAAGAACAAGGTGACCTGCTAAACCCAAACAACTGCCAACCTCTAAACCAGTGGTTCTCAACCTTTTTTTAATAAACGCCCCTGAACCTTGCAACGCCCCCTTGACCCCTGCCAATGCTGCGTGACCCACTTTCAAAAAATTAAAAGTTAAATAACATCAAAACGGTTTGTGCACAAATGTTAATTTTGCCTGCACAAACGATGCACAAACAATTCAGACCATTTTCGAGTCATTTGGATGTTAATGGGGTGCTGAGTGACCTAAAGTCACCAACCTCTTAAAAGTGAAATATCTTAAAGACGGTTTGTGCACAAACGCTCATTTTGCCTGCACAAACGATGCACAAACGATTCAGACCATTTTCGAGTCATTTGGATGTTAATGGGGTGCTGCGTGACCTACTTTCAAAAAATTAAAAGTTAAATAACATCAAACGGTTTGTGCACAAACGTTAATTTTGCCTGCACAAACGTACACAAACGATGCACAAACGATTCAGACCATTTTCGAGTCATTTGGATGTTAATGGGGTGCTGCGTGACCTACTTTCAAAAAATTAAAAGTTAAATAACATCAAAATGGTTTGTGCACAAACGTTAATTTTGCCTGCACAAATGTGCACAAACAATGCACAAACGATTCAGACCATTTTCGAGTCATTTGGATGTTAATGGGGTGCTGAGTGACCTAAGGTCACAAACCCTTAAAAGTGAAATATCTTAAAGACGGTTTGTGCACAAATGCTCATTTTGCCTGCACAAACGATGCACAAATGATTCAGACCATTTTCGAGTCATTTGGATGTTAATGGGGTGCTGCGTGACCTACTTTCAAAAAATTAAAAGTTAAATAACATCAAAACGGTTTGTGCACAAACGTTAATTTTACCTGCACAAATGTGCACAAACGATGCACAAACGATTCAGACCATTTTCGAGTCATTTGGATGTTAATGGGGTGCTGAGTGACCTAAGGTCACAAACCCTTAAAAGTGAAATATCTTAAAGACGGTTTGTGCACAAACGCTCATTTTGCCTGCACAAACGTGCAAAAACGATGCACAAACGATTCAGACCATTTTCGAGTCATTTGGATGTTAATGGGGTGCTGAGTGACCTAAGGTCACCAAACTCTTAAAAGTCAAATATCTTAAAGACGGTTTGTGCACAAACGTTAATTTTGCCTGCACAATCGTGCACAAACGATGCACAAACGAATGAAAAGGTTTTTATTCAAATTTTCACCATATGGGGTGCCAACTTCACTTGACACTTCCGTAACATTTCGATTGGATTAAGGTCAGGACTTTGACTTGGCCATTCCAAAACATTAACTTTATTCTTCTTTAACCATTCTTTGATAGAACGACTTGTGTGCTTAGGGTCATTGTCTTGCTGCATGACCCACCTTCTCTTGAGATTCAGTTCATGGACAGATGTCCTGACATTTTCCTTTAGAATTCGCTGGTATAATTCAGAATTCATTGTTCTATCAATGATGGCATGCTGTCCTGGCCCAGATGCAGCAAAACAGGTCCAAACCATGATACTACCACCACCATGTTTCACAGATGGAATAAGGTTCTTATGCTGGAATGCAATGTTTTCCTTTCTCCAAACATAACACTTCTCATTTAAACCAAAAAGTTCTATTTTGGTTTCATCCATACACAAAACGTTTTTCCAATAGCCTTCTGGCTTGTCCACGTGATCTTTAGCAAACTGCAGATGAGCAGCAATGTTCTTTTTGGAGAGCAGTGGTTTTCTCCTTGCAACCCTGCCATGCACACCATTGTTGTTCAGTGTTCTCCTGATGGTGGACTCATGAACATTAACATTAGTCAATGTGAGAGAGGCCTTCAGTTGCTTAGAAGTTACCCTGGGGTCCTTTGTGACCTCGCCGACTATTACACGCCTTGCTCTTGGAGTGATCTTTGTTGGTCGACCACTCCTGGGGAGGGTAACAATGGTCTTGAATTTCCTCCATTTGTACACAATCTGTCTGACCGTGGATTGGTGGAGTCCAAACTCTTTAGAGATGGTTTTGTAACCTTTTCCAACCTGATGAGCATCAACAACACTTTGTCTGAGGTCCTCAGAAATCTCCTTTGTTCGTGCCATGATACACTTCCACAAACATGTGTTGTGAAGATCAGACTTTGATAGATCCCTGTTCTTTAAATAAAACAGGGTGCCCACTCACACCTGATTGTCATCCCATTGATTGAAAACACCTGACTCTAATTTCACCTTCAAATTAACTGCTAATCCTAGAGGTTCACATACTTTTGCCACTCACAGATATGTAACATTGGATCATTTTCCTCAATAAATAAATGACCAAGTATAATATTTTTGTCTCCTTTGTTTAACCGGGTTCTCTTTATCTACTTTTAGGACTTGTGTGAAAATCTGATGATGTTTTAGGTCATATTTATGCAGAAATATAGAAAATTCTAAAGGGTTCACAAACTTTCAAGCACCACTGTGTGTATATGTGTGTGTGTGTGTATATATATATATATATATATATATATATATATATATATATATATATATATATATACACACACACACTAGTGCATCTCAAAAAATTAGAATATTGTGAAAAAGTTCAATATTTTCCATCAGTTATTTAAGAAAGTGAAAATGTTATATATTATAGACTCATTACACATAAACTAAAATGTTTCAAGCATTTTTCTATTTTAATCAGTATGGCATACAGTACAAAAACATAAAAAAACATCTCAAAATATTAGAATATTTCATTTCAAGTTTGAGTAAAACAGTATGAACACAGTGTATCTCTCGGTCTAGTTCAGTACACACAACCACAATCATGGGGAAGACTGCTGACTTGACTGTTGTCCAGAAGATGATCACTGATGCCCTCCACAAGGAGGGTAAGCCACAAAAGATCATTGCTGAAAAGGGCGGCTGGAAAAGGTGCACAAGCAACAGGGATGGCTGCAGTCTTGAGAGGATTGTCAAGAAAAGTTAATTCAAGAACTTGGGAAAGCTTCACAAGGAGTGGACTGAGGCTGGTGTCAGTGTATTAAGACCCATCACGAACAGACATCTTCAAGAAAGGGGATACAACTTTCGCATTCCTAATATCAAGCTACTCCTGAGCCAGAGACAATGTCAGAAGTGTCTTATCTGGGCTAAGGAGAGAGACAAATGGACTGTTGCTCAGTGGTCCAAAGTCCTCTTTTCAGATGAAAGTACATTTTGCATTTAATTTGGAAATCACGGTTCTAGAGTCTGGAGGAAGAGTGGAGAGCCACAGAATCCAAGGTGTTTGAAGCCCAGTGTGAAGTTTCCACAGTCTGTGATGATTTGAGGTGCCATGTCATCTGCTGGTGTTGGTCCACTGTATTTTATCAAGTCCAAAGTCAACACAGCCATCTACCAGGAGATTTTAGAGCACTTCATTTAGGAGCACTTTCTGCTCCTTTCTGCTCCTCCTACTCAAGCGAGTAGGACGCTTCTTTGCTTTGCTCCTGCTTTCTTAATCTTTATTTCTATACTTTACTTTCTCATTGAATTTCCACTATTTTTTTTCTTTTCTCATTTTATTTTTCATCTTTATAAGCTTTTAATTTAATTTTAATTTAATTTCCACTTTTTTTTTTTTAAATGCCAGGAAGCAAAAAATCCTGCAGACAATGCATGGAATTAGAACAGAGGATTTCTATTCTGGAATCAAAGATTGATGCTCTGCCAAAGACGGACGAAGTAAAAGCGATATCTCAGGAAAGGAGTACAGAAACAGTGGCTGAGAATGCAGAGATTGCACTCCGACAGACTGAGGACATTGCAGATCAAGTGGAAGAATTCATAACTCAAGCTGTGCAAAATGTGAGTACTGAAAACTAGCAAATGATGGGTGCTAAGCCCAAAAACAAAAACAGAAGAGTAATTACTTCAACACCAGCTCGTTCTACAAATTACAATAGGATCTACAATCCTATGGAAAATCCACAGCCCATAAAGCTTCAGAACAAATTTGAATGCCTCAAGGATGTGGAAGAGGATTTGTCAAGCGGACAAACACATAGTAAAAAGAGATCACACCAAGATCGAAGAGCTGTGAGAAGAGGCAAAAAGCAGCTCGTAACACCACCTGATCCCACAACCCTTGTTCTTGGTGATTCCACTGTAAGACAATTAAAAGGTTATGAGATGATTATTTGTTGTCTTCCAAATGCATCCATCTCTGACACCAAAGACAGCATTTTGAAACTCATGTCTGAGCATAAAACTATTAAACGTATTGTTGTGCATATGGGAGCAAATGATGTTTTCAGAGAACAGCTGTTTGTCCAAGATGATTTCAGAAAACTTTTTTCTGAGCTCTATAAGACTGGAATTCAATCTTTTATCAGTGGCCCACTCCCAGCGAGAGGAAGTTTTGCTTTTTCTCGACTCTTCAGTCTTAACACCTGGCTTGGAAAAACTTGTTCTTCATTTGGTATGAACTTCATAGACAATTTTAACCTTTTTTGGAATCGCAGAGAATTTTACAAGCCAAATAGCACTGAACTCAGCTGGATTGGAGCCAAAGTCTTAGCAGACCACTACAAACTTGCAATCTTTTCTCAGCCAGCACCAAGGAAAACAGTTGATAAGATGTCGCAGACTGACATAGTTACAAAGCCTAAACAATCATCTTTGCAAGTCGTCATCAAGGACACACAAACATCTGACTTGCAGGCCTCCCAACATTCAAGGACAAACGACTCCACTTCTCCTCGGATGGATTTCCCAAATAGCATGAAAAAATTGCTCCCAATGGCTACACTCTCTTTTTCCAGCCCAAATCTGTCGCGACAAGCAGTGTACCCAGTTCATCAAAATTGTGTTCGTCCAGGACTTTCAGCTGGCTACAAATCTTTTTCACCATCCAAAAGATACATGTCATCTCCAATCCTTTCACCCTCAAACCAAATGGAACATTTAGAAAGTCTTGTTTGATGTACTCTGGGTCCCTGCAAATGGGTGTAGTGTTGAAAACAAGCTGGGACCCAATGTTGACACTATTCCTGTGTTGATAAGAAACAGAAAACATAGAGCACATTTAACCCTGGGGGTGAACCAATCTAATCTCCTTCCTGTTTTAAAACAGCATCAGAGTGCACAACCAAATATTACTTCTAGAATTTCTGTAAAGCTAGCTCTTCTGAACATTAGATCACTTTTAAACAAGTCATTTTTAATTAATGATCTTATTTGCAAACACAATCTTGATTTTTTGCTTCTAACTGAAACCTGGCTGGATCAAGCAAATAGTGCTACCACCCTTATTGAAGCAGCTCCCCCAAATTTTAATTTTTTGAATGTTACCTGACAAGGGAAAGGTGGAGGGATCACAAATATATTCAAAGTCTCTTTTCAATGTAAACAATCCTCACTTGGTGATTTTATGTCCTTTGAACACTTATGTGCACTTGTTACATGCTCTCCTAACATATTATTATTAACTATTTACAGGCCTCTGAGACATTCAGCCAAAGTCTTTCTTGAAGAGTTTGGTGAACTGTTATCAGTCATTTGCTTAGAGTTTGATTGTCTTATTATATCTGGGGATTTTAACTTGCATGTAGATAATACTGATAACATTTATGCCAAAGAACTACTTGCAATTATTGATAACTTTAACCTAGTACAACATGTACAGGGGCCGACCCACTCTCATGGTCATACTCTTGACCTCGTCATCACAAAGGGTCTTACTGTTTCTAATACTGTTGTTGACCTGGCCTTATCTGATCATTTCTGTGTTTTCTTTGAAGTTTCTATGTCTCCTCACATTCAGAATAGCTCAACGACTATAGGTAGGAGAGTCATAAAAGACAACACATGTGCTCTTTTTGAGTAAGCTCTCTCTCAGAACTCAACCAAAATGTCAGACTCTGTAGATGATTTACTGGAATTTTTTAATTTAAATATGACCCAAATTATGGATGATATTGCTCCATTCAAAATAAAAAGAGTCAATGATAAGCAGAAAGCACCATGGAAGTAGTACCTGGCTGTTAAACTGCTAAAGAGAGAATGTAGAAAGACTGAAAGAAAATGGCACAAATCTAAACTTCACATCCATTATCAAATCCATAAAGAGATGCTTTGTAATTATAATTATGAAATTCGTAAAGCAAGACAGTCTTTCTTCTCCAACATCATCAGCAGGAATATGAACAATGCCCGTGTGCTATTTTCAACAGTAGAGAAGCTAACTAATCCCCCACCACAATTAGCACCTGAACTTCTCTCAGTTAATAAATGCAATGAGTTTGCATCCTTTTTCAAAGGTAAAATTGATAAAATACAGCAGAATATTTCTCATAATATATCTCAGTTGCAAAAAATTGAAAAACTGCAATCACCAATGACACAGATAGATAACTTCAACACAATGTCAGAATTTTGTTTAATTGATTATGAGACTCTTGAAAAAACTGTACAAAATCTCAGTTCCTCAACATCTGAACTGGACATTCTGCCCACCAACTTTTTTAAGTCTGTTCTTCATCTTATAATTACAGATGTGCTTCAAATTATAAATACATCCTTGGAGACTGGCGTTGTTCCTGTGTCCCTAAAAAAAGCTGTTGTAAAGCCCCTTCTTAAAAAAAATAATCTGGATCCTTCAGTGTTAAATAATTACAGGCCAATATCAAATCTACCATTCATCGGGAAAATCCTGGAAAAAATTGTCTTCAATCAATTAACTGCCTTCTTGATATCAAACAGCCGTTTTGATAATTTTCAGTCAGGATTTCGTGCCAATCATAGCACTGAAACAGCGCTGATTAAAGTTATAAATGACATACGTCTTAATACTGATGCAGGCAAAACATCGGTCCTGGTATTACTGGACCTCAGTCCAGCTTTTGAGACTGTTGATCACAACATACTGCTATATCGACTTGAACACTGGGTTGGATTGACTGGTAAAGTTATCAATTGGTTAAAATCATACTTAAAAGATAGAAGCTTCTTTGTTACCCTGGGAAATTGTTCTTCAACGTCAATGTCCTTGACCTGTGGTGTCCCCCAGGGGTCGATTCTTGGACCATTACTTTTCAACCTTTATATGCTCCCACTTGGGCAAATTATCAATAAAAATTCAATTTTGTATCACTGCTATGCAGATGATACCCAAATTAGGATGCAGTGCTGCAGCACAGCAACCTATGGGCTCCCCTAGGGGAGCCCATAGGTTGCAGTGCAAAGCACTGCAACTATTGTTCTACGTGTTTCTTCTTCTTATTATTCCTATGCAAATTTTGATTTCGAATAACTCAATAACCGTACGTCGCACACAGACAAACAATATATCAAAAAGTGCGGCTCGATCGGACTCGCTATGCTATTACTTTTCTTTACAGATTACGATTTTTTCGCGACGTAGTCGCGAAAAAATCGGCAAAAAAAACCCATTCATTTCTATGGAATTAATTGAAAAAAAAGCACTTTTTCAATGTTTTTCAAACATCCGCTGCTCTGGCATGCTTTAACCTAGAGACGTGATTCAAACTCTAAAACGTAGGAAAACTTCTCCTCTGTGGATCTGGCATTCAACTTTTCTGCTAGGTTCTACACTTTCGGATCAGTCCCGGCTCAACCGCCATGTGGGTTCTGGGAGAAAATCCGGCTTTTGAATGGGTGTCTATTGCGTTACACACCAGTGAAGCTCGTTAACTTAGAGTGGAGAGAGGTTGAAAATAAAGCTCAAACTTTCTCGCTTAAACTGTGTTTTCAGCCACAAATTTCACTCTACAGACATGATTTTCTCAAAAGTAGTAGTAAAACTTGTCCTGATTCACACAATGTGTCTACCTAAACGATAGGATTTACAGTTTTTGAATGACAAGCGTCAAACTGAGGACAGGGCAGCTGACAGGCCTCATTGACACCCATTATAAACGTGAGAGAAAAGTCACTCGTTTTTAAATCACTCTAATGTCGTTATTTTTAACACTACAGACAAAAAAATACATCATTTTATTCAGGAGACCCTTCTAGCGCTCACTGTGAAAGAATTTTGTGAATAGCTGCTTCCGTTGTCGAGTTATTTGTCATTGTTCGAGGCCTGGTCCTTCATAAAAAACAGTAGAAAACTCCAGCCCTTGTGTGTCTTAGCTCATTGACACCCATTATAAAAGTGACAGAAAAGTCTCTAATTTTTAACACTACAGACAAAAAATTACATCAGTCTATTCAGGAGACCCTTCTAGCGCTCACTGTGAAAGAATTTTGTGAATTTCTTTTTTTTGTGAAAAAAAAAAACAGCCTCAGTCGGCATGACACTTCACCTTAGCCGCCCACTTTATTAGGAACACTTCTGTTCGTACATACAAACTACAAACACTCTTCTTAGAGTTTAGAGTTTATTTTATTTTTAAAAGGGACAGTGCACAAATTAAACATTATCCTTGTGGTAAGGACAGATGTCTGTCCCAGGTTATAGCAGTACATGCTAATTTCCGCCTGTAGTCACTTTTTGTTTATACTCTTGAATAGCTCTTCTTCATGACGGCTGCTGTCTCAAGCACACACATAATCATTGCATTGAAACATCATTGTAGGTCACACATTCACGGCCAGCAAACATGCGTGACCGAATTGCTTCGTGCACTGCATCCTCTCACAATTTCCCCCGGGGAATTGTCCGGTCTAGTTTATTTTGCTCTATCACCTAATGATTATGCCCCCCTTGAATGTCTCTACCAGTGTATCGATCAAATCAATAGCTGGATGTCACAAAATTTTCTTCAGCTGAACACAGATAAAACAGAAGTAATTCTATTTTGAAAAAAAGATGAAAGACTCAGGATTACCACTATTCTTGACACAAAAGGGATTAAAACTAAAGAAATGGTTAAAAATCTTGGTGTTTTCATTGACAGCGAGCTAAACTTTGACAGTCACATGAAAGCAATCACTAAAACGGCATTTTATCACCTAAAAAACATTTCCAAACTAAGAGGACTTATGTCAAAAAATGATCTGGAAAAACTAATACATGCCTTCATCTCTAGTAGGGTTGATTACTGCAATGGCCTTTTCACAGGCTTGCCAAAAAAGACCATCAAACGACTTCAGCTGGTTCAAAATGCAGCGGCGAGGGTTCTCACACGAACAAAAAGAACAGAGCACATTACTCCAATTCTAATGCCGCTTTTCCACTACAAACGCGGCTGAGTTGGGCTGAGCCGTGCCGTGCTGAGTCGAGCTGAGTGGGGCTGTTGGAGTTGCATTTCGACTACAACCGCGCTGAACCGTGCTGGCTGGAAGTGGGTGGGCACATTGGGTGGAGTTAGCGAAAGTGGGTGAACGTCACGTGATGTCGTTAAGCAGCGCAAACAGTGACATCAGTGAGCTTTTAAGCGGTAGTCTCACGACCCGAATAGTAAACAATAAACATGGAGGACATGGAGTCGTTAGTGTTGCTGGTCTTGGTTCTGTGGCTTGTTGTCACCGACAACGCCAACAGATACTGGCAAGAGCGTATAGATGAGGCGAGGCGCATAAGGCTTCAGAAATTCTCGTAATTCGTAATTCTCCTTCTTCCGGGTTTATGGTGTTTACAGATCCCAGCGTGCTCGCGGGGCGTGTGTGGGCATGTGAGGACACTCCTCCTCACCAATCAGTGCACAGGGGAGTGTCTGCTCACGCCCCCAGCCTCACTCGGCACGGTTTGGCTCGCTTCAGCCCCACTCCAAAACGGTGCGAGTTTTAGGGGCTAAGCAGGGCTGAAGCGAGCCGAGTCGTGCTGTTTTTTGGTAGTCGAAACGCGAGCCGTGTCGGGCTGAAGTGAGCTGAAGCGAGCTGAAGTGAGCTGAAAAAGGGTAGTGGAAAAGGGCCATAAAGTCCCTTCACTGGCTTCCAGTAAGCTACAGAATTGACTTTAAAGTATTGCTGCTGGTATACAAATCTCTAAATGGTACAGGGCCCAATTACCTCTCTGATATGTTGCAGCGGCCTAACCCAATCAGATCTACCAGATCAAAACAGAAAAATTTACTATTAAAACCAGTTGTTAAAACAAAGTGTGGTGAAGCAGCTTTTAGCTACTATGCAGTACAGCTATGGAACCAACTCCCAGAGGACATTAAAAATGCTCCTGCTGTTGGCAGCTTCAAATCTAGGTTAAAGACCAAGCTGTTTTCAGATGCTTTCTGTTAAATAATTAATATTGTCTTCTTTACATTCTTTATAATCTTTACTTCTCTGCATGTTTTAAATTTACTTTAACTTTATCCTATTTTATTCTTTATTCTATTCTGCTGGGTTTTTTTTCCTTCTTTCTCATCTTATTTGAACTACTACATTTTATTATTTTATTTTTACTATAGTTTAATTCTTATTATTTTCTTTTAATTTCTTTTAATTCTTTTAATTAATTGTTTTAGAATAAAAATAAAATTATTTTATGTAATTTTATTTCTCTATTGTTTACTGTTTTTGTTTTTACTTCTGTAAAGCACATTGAACTGCCATTGTGTATGAAATGTGCTATATAAATAAACTTGCCTTGCCTTGTCTTCATGCTTCCATCTGCTGACGAGCTTTTTGGAGATGCCGATTTCCTTTTCCAGCAGGACTTAGCACCTACCCACAGTGCCAAAACTACTACCAAATGGTTTGCTGACCATAATATTACTGTGTTTGATTGGCCAGCCAACTTGCCTGACCTGAACCCCATAGAGAATCTATGGGGTATTGTCAAGAGGAAGATGAGAAACACCCGACCCAAAAATACAGATACGCTGAAGGCCACCATCAAAGCAATCTGGGCTTCAATAACACCTCAGCAGTGCCACAGACTGATCACCTCCATGCCACACCGCATTGATACAGTAATTCATGGTAAAGGAGCCCCAACCAAGTATTGAGTATATAAATGAATATACTTTTCAGAAGTTGGACATTTCTGTATTGTGAATCCTTTTTTGATTGATCTTAGGGAATATTCTAATAATTTGAGATACTGGATTTCTGATTTTCATGAGCTATAAGCAGGGCTCTACACTAACTTTTTTTTTTCAGGAGCACACGTGCTCCTAAGTTAAAAATTTTAGGAGCACAGGGAAAAAAATGGGGGCACAAGCACAAGTAGGTTTTCATTTTAAAGGTTTATTGCAGCGCAAACCTTAGACACACCAACACATAAAACGCAAAATTCAATTGAGAATGAATGAATGGACGAATGAATGAACAAACAAATGAATAACGAACAACTGAATGAATGAACAAACAGTAGCTAAACAGAGAGCAGAGCTCAGCAGAGCTAACAACATCATCAAGGACAGCTCCCACCCTGGCTCTGAGTTCTTTGACTTGCTGCCCTCAGGCAGGCGTTACAGGCACCGGCGCGGGAACCGGGGGTGCGGGGGGGGTGGCAGCACCCCCTGGTGGTGCGGCAGCACCCCCTGGTGGTGGACCCTCAAAACTGACATGAACATAAAACAAAACTTACGTGAAAATATATTTGTTTATTTATTTGTTTTCATTTGGCTCTGCTGATTTTATATGTCATGTTTTAGATGTAGGATGATGAGGGCTACATTTTAGTTATTTAAAAAAGGATTTAATTAAAACTTATAACTTAATATGTAGCCTAGTGGACCATCAGAATTTTTTTTGTCGTGACGTTGACGTTCAGCTTTTCAGCGCTCGAAATTACAACAGGAAGCGAGTACGAGTCGACCGTCTGTAGAGAAGAGTAAGAGTTAGTTAGTTAGTTAGTTAGTTAGTTAGTTAGTTAGTTAGTTGATACTTAATAGTTACTATGTCTCAGAAGACAACCGTGTGGATTTAAGTGGAATAATTGCGAGAAGTCATATGATCTAGACAGCGTTTTAAGGTAAGGCCATTTGGTTATTAATTTTGCCCGCTGTGTCGTGTTCACTTGAGCCTATTTGGTATGCCTTGAACAAGTGCAGGTGTTGCTAGCATCGTGCTTTGAAGTTGACTCAGATGTAACTACAGTCTTAAAAAATGTTCGTTTAAAATGGTGTGTCCATGCTCATCATGTTTTACTTTTACTTTTCTTAATGGAGAGTGTGAAATACCGCTGCATCACTTTTATGAGTGATTTTTGCAATAGAACACTAAGTTACAGTAGTGTCACTAACCCATAGTAGTAGGATGAGTGGGTTCATGGATTTCGGTCTGTTGATTGAGAGAACCATGGTGTTTGTGTTGTTCCAGCGAGAGTGTTGTTCTGTTTTGTGTGTGTGTGTGTGTGTGTGTGTGTGTGTGTGTGTGTGTGTGTGTGTGTGTGTGTGTGTGTGCGTGCGACTAACTACTGTATTTGAAATGCACACTCGCTTGACTGGATCTGGGTATGTAAGGCTGTAATCGGGTGGAATCCGCGTCTCCTTCAGTTTATCTAGAGCAGATGTAAAACCTGCGACTGTTAAACCACAGCTGTGCGCTTCTGCTTCTAAAATAACCTGTCCTTTGTAATCGTGTTAACTGAGAATTGTCATTGACAGACAGGCTTCAGATTCTTCCGTCATCACTCAAAAAAAAAAAAGTCGTTTTTACGGATTAGGCATATAAGTAGTAGGCAGTTTAACGAAATATTACAATTGCAAGCTTAAAAGGATTTCGGACGCCTGATTGGTTAAAATGCAGGAAATTGCATCTAAGAAATACAAAATTTTCTGGGGGAGAACCCCCAGACCCCCCTTCAAAAAAATGTCCCAGGTCACATCACAGCACCCCCTGCCGATAATGTCTTCCCGTGCCGCTGGTTACAGGTGCATCAAAGCAAGGACCAACAGACTCAAAAACAGTTTTTTCCCACAGGCCATAACCACCTTGAACAATTAGCCTTTTTCACATTACATCACTTGCAGGGGAACTCATATCTGTTTTCAGCCTTTTGAATGGAAGAAGAGGTATACGGCGGCAACATATGTTAACAAAACTGTGTCATTCACAGATAAGATTGATAATAATATTGCACATTGTTGTTTATCATTACGTATTGCTAGCGACCATTCCAGTCACCTATCTGCCTTGTTTTGGAAAGGAAGTTTACTGACTTTCTATGGTTGCTACTTGTTAGCCAGCAGATTAGCATGCCACCTCTTCTTCCATTCAAAAGGCTGAAAATGGATGTGAGGTTCTTCTGCAAGTGACGTAATGTGAAAAAGGCTAATTACATGCACTGACTGATTCCACTTCTGGCAGGTGCAACAATGCACCAACAAGGACCTAAAAGGACAATATTCTCCCACTTACCTGATACAGTGCAATACTTATTACAGTGCAACCTCACAGAGCAACTTTTTAGTTTTTATAGCTTTTGTATATTTTATATTTATATTTCTACACTTTTACATCCATACCCAATACAATGCAATACCAAATACAGTGCAATATCCTGAGTTTTGTAGCTGAACTGAGTTTTTATAACTAATGTGCAATTAACATCTGCAACTCAACACACCCAGTTGTATATATATTCTTTGTTTTTCTGCTGTGTTGTGACATGCACCATTTGTATATACTGTATATTATTTGTTTTTCTGCTGTGTTGTATGTTCCCATCTAAATGTTTGCACTGGGGTGTGTGCTTTCCATCTTATTATATAATTTTCCTGCACCTTCTCCTGTCGTTCTAGCTTTCTTCACTACACTTTCTTCCTCGTCCGTTCTTTTATTCTTGTTTCCACCATCATTGCTTTTAAAAAACGCCGTTATTCTCTGCATACCCAGATAGCAGAGAGATGTTGAAACGGCGCCGATTCTTGGTCAGAATGGTCGGTTTCCGTCGTAAGTCAGAAAATCAACGCTGAAACGGCGCCGTGAAACGTCGATTTCTCCGCCGTCGGAGAAGGTCGATTTATCACAGTTGAATCACCGTGGGTAAAGGTTGATCTGTCGACCGTCAGAGAAGGTCGAATATACGATGTTGAACCATCGTCACTTTTGCTGGCCAGTTTTCAACATTGGTAGGATGAGCAACTAATTGTTCAGAATATAAATTGCCACTGTTTGTCTTATCCTGCTTACACATAGATACGAGTAAATGATATAAGTATAAGTGATAATGATAAGTAAATGATAAAACAAAGAACAAAAACCAGTTTACTTTCTTAACTCAGCAATGGATTTGACCTTCTATCTTTGAAAGTTTTTTTGCAAATAACTTAACATTTCCAAGATGATCATAAATTAATTCTAAGAAGATTGAAAGTGTTACAAAACCTGCATCTTATACCTAACTGGTGGGAATGGTGGTGTTACAACTTATCCTGGTGTTACTTTCATACCTGGTGTCTCTCATCTCTGTTGTATTGACTTTCATTTCAAGGCATGATATAAAAAAGGGCCAGTACGTATACGTAGTGATATGTCGTTGGATATCCCACGCTGTCCCATAATGCAGTGCGATTACCACTGCTGTTTACTGGATGACGTCATTTCCGTTATATACCTGGGTGCACGTGAAACTCCCACACCACTCGGTTGGATCGCGACTCTCTTGTGGATCGGCCTGCTGTTACGCTTGGACCATTGAAACAACATTGAGAAAAACACTGGACCACGCTACATTTTCATTCATCCCTGGACATCTGGTACGTACCATTATTCAGTCACTATTAATAAAGGGAATTTCGAATACAATTTCAAGCAGTTTAAGAAGTTATGATGAACTTCAGTCATATCACGCGTTGGAGAAATTTCCCTCAACTAGTATCCATTTGAAACAACAACAATGCAGATGCATTATTCAATCGAAAAACGAGTTGAAGTAGTTGTCTTGTTGGAGTGAAAACAGCGTTGGTGTGAAAACTTAGCGTTTAAATCGAGCATGTAGGCCTAGGTCGCATGTCGTTTTGAGCTGACCTGTTCTTTTGTGTAGCCATGGGTCGCGCCTCGCGGCCATGAACTTTAAAGATTATCCAGGCTACCAACGCTTCTGTAGTGACCACTTTGTTTGAGGTACCACGAACGAAATTGCTTATATTCCCTCAACTAATACAATAAACATGCAGATGCATTGTTTAGTCGAAAACTAGTCAAAGTAGTGGTCTTGATGGAGTGAAAACAAAGCATTTCAATCGAGTATATATCAATGCTGCATCAAATTAATTTTGGTTATGTTTTTCTGTTTCCATGCACAGGTGTCTGCGCCGCAGGAGGAATAGGCCACAATTATAAATTATAAATAAATCATAAAATGTTTCTAAGAACTTGTTCAAGTGTGTTCTGTTCCTTATAAATGTTAAAAGCTATGTCTCATTAGATAGCTTGACAAACATTAGGAGAGGTGCATTGTTGCATGCATTTTTATATCCTGTTGTACATAAAACAGGACGTAGCCTACGCACATTGATATAAATTAAGTTTCACTTTCATGGTTGAAGTATGCATGTGTGTGTTCATCCTAGGCAAGAGCCCCGATGCTTTATTGTTAGCTAGTTTAATTTAGCCTGTTTTGCTTAATTTGTAGCCTTCCTGTTGTACATAAAACAGGAAGTAAAGTTGGATGAATCATCGCCGAAAATTAAACTATAAATTGACCGAAATCTGTAGTTGAATAAAGGGTGAAAGGGGGTCTATTCTCTGTCGGCCACCATCCACTTTTCAACGTCGTTTCAACGCAAACTCGTATGAGCAAAGCGGTGTTGAATCAACGCCGGTGATCCACGATGATTCGACGGCGTATGGTCGAAGAACATGCCTATGATTCCCCGTCGAATCAACGCCCTTTTGCTATCTGGGTAGCGAATATATTTCTCAGCTCGGTCCAAACCAGCTCTCAGTTATCTCTCAGTTGAATGATCTGATGAATCCCTAAAAAGCACTTTTCCCACCTAATGCCACACCCACAACATACAACCGTGGGAAAGAGGGGCAATCACAGAAAGATGAGTAGAAAACGGGAAATGTTACGGGGGATATTTATTGTGATAGTAGGCTACTGTAGCGTCAGCACAAAAGCACCAGACTCAACTTTAACTGAAAGTGTTATTCAGTAGCCTAAACTTATTCAAGCTACAGACCGAGAAGAATAAAAATGCTGAAATCTCATGTCCCGGTAAAACGCACTAGCACGGCAGAATGGCAAAAAAAAAGTAACTTTTTCACTCCCCCCCGGCTACCGTGGGAACCACCGCAGTGCAAGACAGAGGCAATGCACGCAACTACAGACAGGGAGCAAGGCGCAGGCACAACACACACACACACACGCACGTACACAACACTGAACACACACACTTACAACAATACAGGCCGTTACTCGTTACACTATATTAGGTAGGCTAGCGCTGGATTTACATACTTTGCAGTTTAACGTTTGATACATTTTAGAATGTTAAACTCGTTGCGTCTGTGCTCAGTGCTTTCCTAAATTGTCGGCCGCAAGAAGCCCTCGCACGAATGCGCGTTTTTTTTTCGTCTTTCGCATGCCGAAAAATCCGCTCGCAAATGCGAGTGAAATGTGCGCACTGTAGAGCCCTGGCTATAAGCCATAATCATCAAAATTAAAACCAAAAAGGCTTTAAATATTTCACTTTACATGTAATGAATATAGAATATATGAAAGTTTACCTTTTTGAATTAAATTATGAAAAAAGGAACTTTTTCATGGTATTCTAATTTTTTTTAGATGCACTAGTGTGTGTATATATATATATATATATATATATATATATAAAATTAAAATCCGGGCGGCACGGTGGTGTAGTGGTTAGTGCTGTTGCCTCACAGCAAGAAGGTCCGGGTTCGAGCCCCGTGGCTGGCGAGGGCCTTTCTGTGCGGAGTTTGCATGTTCTCCCCGTGCCCGCGTGGGTTTCCTCCGGGTGCTCCGGTTTCCCCCACAGTCCAAAGACATGCAGGTTAGGTTAACTGGTGACTCTAAATTGACCATAGGTGTGAATGTGAGTGTGAATGGTTGTCTGTGTCTATGTGTCAGCCCTGTGATGACCTGGCGACTTGTCCAGGGTGTACCCCGCCTTTCGCCCGTAGTCAGCTGGGATAGGCTCCAGCTTGCCTGCGACCCTGTAGAAGGATAAAGCGGCTAGAGATAATGAGAGATGAGATGAGATATATAAAATTAAAATCCGGGCGGCACGGTGGTGTAGTGGTTAGTGCTGTTGCCTCACAGCAAGAAGGTCCGGGTTCGAGACCCGTGGCTGGCGAGGGCCTTTCTGTGTGGAGTTTGCATGTTCTCCCCGTGTCCGCGTGGGTTTCCTCCGGGTGCTCCGGTTTCCCCCACAGTCCAAAGACATGCAGGTTAGGTTAACTGGTGACTCTAAATTGACCATAGGTGTGAATGTGAGTGTGAATGGTTGTCTGTGTCTATGTGTCAGCCCTGTGATGACCTGGCGACTTGTCCAGGGTGTACCCCGCCTTTCGCCCATAGTCAGCTGGGATAGGCTCCAGCTTGCCTGCGAGCCTGTAGAAGGATAAAGCGGCTAGAGATAATGAGATGAGATGAGATAATTAAAATCCCCCCCCCCCCCTTTTGGTAATCTTTCTGTTTTTTTTACAAGTAAGGTGAGAGAAAAGGCATTTCAATTCTCCTATATGTCCTAGATATATAGCGAATTGACAATAAAAAAATCTTTGAATCTTGAATTTTATGGCTTTGTTTGTATATTTAGAATCGCATAAATCAACACCAACTATTCAGAGGTGTCTCAGTTCAGGGGGACTATTTGAACATAACAGTCATTCTTTTTATAATGTCCGAAAGTGTTTTTTCATTTTACCAATGAGCTCACTATATAGAATTCTCTAGATAGTGAGTAGAGAAGTGAGTGAGTGATTCCGGACACAGCTTCAGACTAACACCAGGTCAATTACTTTGCGCATGCTTATTTTGAGTCCTTGGCTGAACGGGGTTTACGGAGCAATTTTTCAGGGGTTTTCTGGTTCAGTTGTAAATTTCATTCACCATTTTGATTTCCTGCAAGTGATGGAAAATTATCTTCGAGTGCTTCATGTCAGAAAGGTAACGTTATGTATTTTGCTGGAGTAGTGTCTTGAGTTTCTGGATATGCTACAATTACATGTTTAAATTCATAAGCGGTCGTGCTTTGGGTGTGTTACCTACTCAAGTGCTGTGGCAGCTAAGCTATGTGACGTTTAGTGTTTACCTAACTAGACAGACAGCAAACATCTTAATTGGCAAACAGTTTTTGAGAGTTTGAAAAATTGCGTGTTTACATGGAAAACTCCTAGTTAAATCGCCTGGACCCCGGTGAGCCGTAATACCGGATAACGCACCACATTCTGGTCATAGAAGTTAATGTTGCACACCACCGCTAGCTACAGTGCTAGTGTTGCTATAGCAACGCTCAACAATGTCCCTCTGTCATGTGAATGGGTTCGACGAGTGTGCTAAAAATTGACTCGCCAATCCGCATGCGCGGCTAGTACAAACATTTGCTCCGTATAAGTCAAATCTTGTCTCATCTCATCTCATTATCTGTAGCCGCTTTATCCTGTTCTACAGGGTCGCAGGCAAGCTGGAGCCTATCCCAGCTGACTACGGGCGAAAGGCGGGGTACACCCTGGACAAGTCGCCAGGTCATCACAGGGCTGACACATAGACACAGACAACCATTCACACCTACGGTCAATTTAGAGTCACCAGTTAACCTAACCTGCATGTCTTTGGACTGTGGGGGAAACCGGAGCACCCGGAGGAAACCCACGCGGACACGGGGAGAACATGCAAACTCCACACAGAAAGGCCCTCGTCGGCCACGGGGCTCGAACCCGGACCTTCTTGCTGTGACGCAACAGCGCTAACCACTACACCACCGTGCCGCCTGTCAAATCGTGTACGTTTGTTTTTCAGCATTAAACCTGTCCCTTAAAGACAATTGTCTGCCTTAAACCCACTTTAATAGCTATGGATGGTGACTGTGAAGTGCCACATGACAGCAGTAAAAGCAGGTCACAGGGCAAAGACCCGGGAACAACAAAACACACACATGATATATCTCTGGGGGAGGAGGAGGGGTAACAGGAGGACAGAGGACGGGAAGGAGCAGTAGCCTAGCCTAACAATAAGCAATACCGGACAATGTGCAATATAAAGTGCAATATCTCTCCTGCTGCCCCCCCTTTCCTTTTTTTCTTTCTGTCCCCCCTTCCTCTCTTCCCCATATCTTATTCTTTTTATATTTGTATATGTAAATACTTAATTTATTTTAATTTATCTAGAAGTTTTTCTCTATTTCTTTTCTCTGTTTATCTGTAATGATGCTGCTGGAATCTTAATTTCCCTGAGGGAACCCTCCCAAAAGGATCAATAAAGTTTTATCTAATCTAATCAGGAAGCGTTATAGTGACATGTCTACATCTGCACCAATGACTATCGGTGTACCTCAAGGAAGCATCCTGGGTCCCCTACTATTCATCATTTACGTTAACGATCTACCATCATGTAGTATTCACAGCAACATCATTTTATATGCTGATGATACAGTGCTGTATTACTCCTCAAGTGATGCCAAAGATATTGAAGATATCCTGAATAGTGATTTACTCACAGTATCCAGGGGGTTTAAGGAAAATCTATTAGCCCTCAATTCATCTAAGTGCAAGTTTGTGCTCTTTGGCAGTTCTCAAAAATTAAAGTCCATCAGTAATTTGACTATCATCGCTGACAGCAATACCATTGAATGCACTGATTCTTTTAAATATCTAGGAGTAACTGTGCAGCAGAATATGTCATGGTCAATACATGTAGAAAACATCTGCTTCAGAGTTAAGCAGAGGATGGGTATATTCAGAATCAGAATTACTTTATTAATCCCCGGAGGGAAATTCAAATTTGCAACCAAGCTCCTGAATCAAAGAAATAAACATGTCTAAAAATAGAAGATAAAATAGTCTTAAAAAAAGAATAAATAAAATTAAATAAGTTCAATAACTTAAGTAAAGGTAAAATGAAGTGATTTTTTTTTAATATAAAATGATTCCTATATACATATATTGCATCTGAGTTAAGGATACATGGTAAGACAGTGTACCACAGTTATACAGTGGCATTGTACAGCTTGACAGAAACAGGTAGGAATGATTTCCTGTGTCTCTCAGTTGTGCAGCGTGGAAGAATCAGCTGTTTATTGAATGTGCTCCTGTGGCTGATCAGCTCCTCATGTAGAGGGTGGGAAGAACAGTCTAAGATTGTTTTTATTTTGGACAGTGTCCTCTTCTCCAACACCACTGTCAGAGAGTCCAGTTCCACGCCTACAACATGGCTGGCCTTCCTGATGATCTTATTGAGTCTGTTAGTGTCCTTCACCTTCAAGCCACTGCCCCAGCAGACGACAGCGTACAGGATGGCGCTGGCCACCACAGACTCGTAGAACATCCGCAGCATCATTCTGCAGATGTTGAAGGACCTCAGCCATCTCAGAAAATAGAGAAGGCTCTGGCCCTTTTTGTATACAGTGTCCATGTTTTTGGACCAGTCCAGTTTATTATCCAAGTACACCCCCAGGTACTTGTATTCCTCCACCATGTCCACACTGACCCCTTGGATGTTAACAGGGTTCACCGGAGCCCTGATTCTCTTCAGATCGACCACCAGTTCTTTCGTCTTCGTCACATTGAGTTGTAGGTGGTTCTTCCTGCTCCACGTGACGGTTGTCCACCACCATCCTGTACTCGCTCTCATCACTACCGGTAATGCGTCCAACCACTACAGAGTCATCAGAAAATTTCTGGAGGTGGCAGGTCTCCGTGCAGTAGTTGAAATCAGTGGTGTAGAGAGTGAAAAGGAAAGGAGAAAGGACAGTCCCTTGTGGAGCCCTGGTGTTGCTGATCACTCTGTCTGACACACAGCACTGCAAGCGCATGTGCTGTGGTCTGCCAGTCAAATCTACAATCCAGGACATCAGTGGGGCATCCACCTGCATCGCTGTCAACTTCTCACCCAGCAGAGCTGGCTGGATGGTGTCAAAAGCACTGGAGAAATAAAAAAACATGATCCGCACAGTGTTGGCTGGCTTGTCCAGGTGGCTGTAGACTTTGTTGAGCAGGTAGATGATTGCGTCCTCTACTCCAAGATGGGGCTGGTAGGCGAACTGAAGGGGGTCAAGAAGTGGTTGGACCATAGGCCGGATCTGCTCCAGGATGAGTCTCTCAAGGGTCTTCATAATGTGTGACGTCAATGCCATGGGCCTGTAGTCTTTGAGGTCGCTGGGACGTGGCTTCTTCGGTACAGGGACGAAGCATGATGTCTTCCACAGCATGGGGACCCTCTGAAGACTCAGGCTCATGTTGAAGACATGCTGAAGTACTCCACTTAGCTGGAGGGCACAGGTCTTCAGGGCCCTGGGGCTAACACCATCTGGGCCTGCTGATTTTCCTGCATGGAGTCTCTTCAGCTGTCTTTTCACTTGCTTCTCACTGATGATTGGTGTGGGGGTGACGGGTAGGGGAGGGATGAATGTGTTTCTTGGGGGGGGTGCTCAGCCAGGGGGTCTGTTGAGGAGGTGCGAGCGAAGTCATGAAATGGGGATGAGGTTGGGCAAGAAGAGGTGGGGGAGGGTAGAGAATGTAAAGTGTGTGGTTGTAGCCATCCCGCAGAAGAGTGGTGGTGGGTTGGGGTCACACCATCAAATCTGTTGAAGTAGAGATTCAGCTCATTCGCCCTTTCCACATTGCCGTACTCCTTCACTGTTGGTTGGCTTGTAACCATTGATGGTCTTCATTCCACTCCACACCTCTCTCATGTTGTTCTGTTGGGAGTTTCCACTCCAATTTCCTCCTGTACTTATCCTTGACCTCCCTGATTGTTGCTCTCAGTTCATGCTGTACTCCTCGCACCTCCTCCTTGTTGCCGGCTCTGAAAGCCCTCTTCTCATTTAAGAGGGCTTTTGATGTCCTTCATTACCCACGGCTTGTTGTTGGGGTAACAGCTGACAGTCCTTGCTGGAACAATGTTATCCACACAGAAGTTGATGTATCCTGTGATGCACTCTGTGAGCCCATCAATGTCGTCTCTGTGGGGCTCACACGGTGTCTGCCAGTCTGTCACCTCGAAGCATCCCTGCAGTGTTTCATTTGGCCTCGTCTGTCCATCTCCTCACTATCTTTGATGTGGTGGGCAGACTCTTCACCAGAGGCACATAGCAGGGGGAGAGGTAAATCAGGTTGTGGTCTGACCTGCCCAGTGGGGGGGGGATCTGTAAGCCTCTTTAACATTAGCATACAGCAGGTCTATTGTTCTTCCCTCTCTGGTAGGACAGTTCACAAATTGGGTGAAAGTGGAAAGTGTTTTGTCCAAATTAACATGATTAATGTCACCTGAGATAGCAATCAATGCACTCAGGTGTTGAGTCTGTAGCCAGGCTATTGCAGAGTGAAATATCACAAGCAGTGTTCGGGTTTGCGGGGGGGACATAAACAGCCACCATGATAGCATTAGAAAACTCCCTAGGCAGATAATATGGACGAAGTCCAACAGCACGCAGTTCAACATGTGGGCTGCAGATGCGGTCCTTCACGGTGATGTGAGCTGGGTTACGCCACCGGTTGTTCACAAGAACGGCAAGCCCTCCCCCTTTGCAGTTACTGATCCTGGTGCAGTCTCTGTCCGCACGCACTGTGTGGAAGCCCTTGATTGTAGCATTGTTGTCGGGAACATCCTGGTGCAGCCATTTCTCCATGAAGCACATTAAACTGCACTCCTGATACCCTGTCTGCATACATGTCAACCTTTGGTCAATCAAACCTGTATAACCAACCTCAAATCCTTATTTCCCTTATAAAATCCTTATAAGATGCAAATTAAAATAATTTACCTAAAATTTGAATGATAATTAACAATGATATATCCCAGGTACTTTTTATTCAATATTAATAACAATAAACCTTCAGAATGAATACAAAGCTCCAATGTTTGACAAAAACACAAAGTGTCACTCTAATGTTCTGAATTGTACTCCATGACAGCTTTTTTAGCACTCTGCACCAATACCTCACTAGGTTGCATGTCACAGCAAGTGTCTGTGTTGATCTTACACTCCAGTAGGCCAGGTCAGTGTGTCTGCATTCAGGTTCTTTCTGCTCTGTGTGTGTATCTTCCTGACTTGAGAGAAAACTCTCTCACAGTCAGCATTACTGTGGGGTAAACAGAGCACTGCCTAACTTGAACTAAAACGCCCACTACCTTGTGTTTTCTGTCTTTTCCAGTTGTTGGCATATCAGTTTTTGAGCGTGCAAATACTGTCATCAGTGGCTGATTTTGCCTTTGGCTTGCATTCCGCTGATGTAGTTTCGATTTGAAATGTTCTTTCACATCATACACTCCCAATGCTGCGACTTTAATGTCATGCACACACAGTGTGCAGTGTGCGTATTCTTCGTTTTTGGAGGCTGCCGGTTGGATTATGCCATTGAAAAGGTCCTTCCTTTCAGGGAGAAACCTACCGCTGTATT
The DNA here is from genome assembly GCF_027579695.1 of Neoarius graeffei. Lineage (NCBI taxonomy): Eukaryota > Metazoa > Chordata > Actinopteri > Siluriformes > Ariidae > Neoarius > Neoarius graeffei. The sequence continues at coordinate 77,770,766 of NC_083571.1, forward strand.
GTGTTTTGAATTTCTTTGCCGGAGTGCCCATTCAGAATCTTTTCAGTCGCTACTGAAAGTCGCTCAGGTGGAAATACGCTTTTCAAACAAAATGTTACTTCATGGTTGGCGGGATTCTCGCAATGCGGTGTGCGCATGATCAAAAGTGGAACGAAGTCCCGCTACCATGAGATAATGCGCGATTTCATAAGACTCTTTACTGGCTGTCTGTGCTTTCTGTGGTGTACAGTATGTTTGTAAATGTTATGCGCTCTTTTATCATCGTGGGAATTGATTATAGCTCTAAATAAATATTGAAGTTTTTTTAAAGAATCCGTATAACTTTATTTGCACGCCCGTATACTACGTTTATTGAATCAAGTCTGTATAAAATACGGACGTTCCGTATAGGTTGACATGTATGCGTCTGACTCTGGGCCAGTGCCGTCAGCCCGTCCATTTTATTCCCGAGGGACCTCACATTCCCCATGATGATAGAGGGGAGATACGGCTTATGAGATTTTTCAATAAGTTTCCGTTGTCTCAAAGGTACCCTCTTCCTCCGTAGCTTCTTATTTCTTCTGTGTTTTCTGCCAAATTTCTGCAGGGATCACTTCCAGTCTTGTCGCTAGAGTGGCCGGCTTCAGTTCAATCAGCTGATCCCTGGTGTAAACAATGCGGGCGGCGTGGAGTTGTTGCGTGGCTGCGCTGGAAAAAAGTTTTGTGACTGCGAGCAAAAACACCAAAACTCTTGCAACCCTTATAGTGGCTCGATTACAGTGTTATGGTAATTGGGGGGAGAAAGGAAAAAAAAAGATAAGACAAGTAGAAAAAATAGAGGAAAAAGGATCAGGAGCATTCATTGCAGGCTGCACGCGAGCTGGCGCATGTGCACATATTGAGACATGTCAAAGATCTTTTACCCAGACATGCTAGGATCACACTGTGTAAGTCTTATTTACCCACTATTCAATTATGCAGATTTCATCTGGGGTGATAAAAACAACTCCACCATCATGAACCAGCTACAAATCCTTCAAAATAAATGTGCTAAATTGATACTGAATGTTCCACTATACTCATTTTTGACTGATGCTGTATGTGAACTTGGGTGGAAAACACTTAAGCAATGTCGTGTCGATCATAGAGTATTACTGGCCTTCAAATATCCCAATGGTTATTGGTGTTGGGGCCCATGTAACAGTGATGCCACATATCCAGACAGTTTTGATATGAAAGACGGAAAATGGTCCAAATTTGAAAAGATAGACTTATTTGTTCAAAACACTACTGGTATAAGAGCAATAAAAGCAGTGAAATTACATTTGGTGAAGGGAGACATAAGACTAGAGCTGCAGCTATAATTATCGACACCTTAACGATCTTTTGGCCATTGCAAAAGTAGAAAAGACTTTTCAGTACATAAATTGTGCATGAATAGTTACTCAAACTTCCTTGGTTGCTTGGATCTTGATTACTTGGTGTATCAAATCACGTGACACTGTTCCACAAGTATTGACACCTTTGTCCACAGTTAGACACTGTTCCACAATTATTGACACTCAGATGATTGATTTTATAAAAAAAAAAAAAAAAATCAGTATATGGTATTAAGTAGACAAGTTTTTATTTGAAATTTGTTTTACATAGACATACTTGGTACAAAATATCTTATATAAATATGTCGGTGCTTACGTAAATGAGGAAGTAATTCTAATGTTTGTAAGCAAATGAACTGATAATGTTTAGTCTGTGACAGAAAATCTTTGTTCCACTTTCTAAGTATTTTCGTAGATCACATTTTGTTAATCGTTCATTGTTTTGTATTAATTTCTAGTTTTGTAGTTTACCAATAAATGTCAATAGGCAATTGACATTGTAACCACATGAAAATCCAGGTCAAAGGTCGCATGTCATTCTTCAAACCAAAATATAAAATGTTTACTGATTATTGTAATATGTGGTAGATATTTACAACAAACTGCAAAAAAGAAAAGCCAGAAAAATCTGAATATTTCAAGCATGTAATATTTCTTTATTTCTTTTATTTTTGTAAAAATGCTAGGAATTTAATTCTGGTCTAATTCTATTTATTGCAGTAGGATTCCAAATACTCTAAGCGTTCCATTCTGTTATGAATCAGGGAAAAAATTTTATAAATCGCAGCACTTTTTTTTTTTGGAAGTACTTCATCTACTTCAGCAATGTTATACAAAGATCGAGCCATAACAGTTGTAAATGTCACTTAATTCCGCAGGGTGTCAATAATGGTGGACACCGGTGAAAGTGATCACTATTAGTGAAACATCACTTTACTTAAATGCACGTTTAGATACAAAATGGCGACTGTCAAATGAGAGTAAGAAATAAAGGAGGTTTTCCCAAGGATATCATGAAATATTGGTGAATTTGATAAGTAAAAACATGTAAAAATCATGGACACCATGCTTACATGCGATGATGTCTGGGTTTTCCTCAAATTGCTGATCGTGCTAAAAAAAAAAAATTCCATCTAGGGTAACGAGCTGTGTCCTCAGATGACGAGCTCAAAGGGTGAGGGGGGTGTCTTCCGGTTGATTGAGTAACCAATAATAACTGTTTGTAACTGAAACCCACCTTTTTGTAAAATTGTTTTTTATTGGTAAATCTGAAAAGGTGTCAATAATTATGGACTGTTGATAATTGTAGCCGCAGCTTTAGTCTTCTGTGTGTATTCTTTGTGTGCAACCACATGACAAAGTGTGACACGTACACCTGCCGACGTGTTGGACGATAGACAAATCCAGAATGCAAGGACGTACATTTAGTATATTTTAACATTTTGATATTCCAATTCTTGTTTTTATATTATCCCAACAAACCTTTTACATTTCAAACAATAAAGATCTTTGACAAAATAGAGTATAGACAGTCTAAAAGCATGCAATAAAAACATCACTAAGCAAGTAGTACTATTTTATGCTAATTCTATTTTCTTTTCATAGACAAAGTAAAGTCACTAATCAAAAGGAACAATTGATGGAGATAAATTACACAGCACAGCATACTTTGGCAGTCGTCAAGTAGTATGTACGTACGTGTGTGTGTGTGTGTCCTATCTTGCACATTCTGCTATGCACTTCCTGGTTCCCGAGTTGTTTGCGACGAGTCTTTTTAAAATTTTTTTTCTTCCACGAGTGTTGGTGTTAATTACTAACTTTTTTCTACAAATAATTTTCCAGTATCCTCTTCATTTTTATTGTACCGTCACTTTCCTTTTTCTGTGGTTTTTTTTTAGAAGAATGCTGAGACCAGAAGCTAGCTTTATCTCATCTCATTATCTCTAGCCGCTTTATCCTGTTCTACAGGGTCGCAGGCAAGCTGGAGCCTATCCCAGCTGACTACGGGCGAAAGGCAGGGTTCACCCTGGACAAGTCGCCAGGTCATCACAGGACTGACACACAGACACAGGCAACCATTCACACGTACGGTCAATTTAGAGTCACCAGTTAACCTAACCTGCATGTCTTTGGACTGTGGGAGAAACCGGAGCACCCGGAGGAAACGGACACGGGGAGAACATGCAAACTCCGCACAGAAAGGCCCTCGAACCCGGACCTTCTTGCTGTGAGGCGACAGCGCTAACCACTACACCACCGTGCCGCCCCAGCTAGCTTTATTTATTTACTTACTTATTTATTTTTAATGTATTTATTTTTTTCTCTTCCTGCATAAAGACCATAAGCGGAGGCCATCCACATCGGATCTGCTTTAATATCAACAGATCTTCGATTAAGGTACGTGAATCCTTTCATCATGGCACACCTTCAGCTTGTTCAGTGTGCTGAGTGCAGGATGTTTAGTCATTCTTTCTCCATCGCAAGTGATAACTTTTTATTTGTTATAAGTGCAGATTAGTTAGCTATCTGACAGAGAAGATTAGTGTTAGAAGCGCATGTCCAGGCTTTAGAGAAGGCTAGTGAGAATGAGAACAGTATAATTTCTGTAGAGGAAAGTCTGGATACCCTAGGTGGAGTTAGCGATCCCCCAACTCCGGCATTAGAGCCCTTACGGTGGGGCGAATGGGTGACGACTTGGCAGCATAAGCGTAGCTCCAAAGCTACCGCTGAGGCTCGCCCACGGGAGCACCACTCCTCTCCGCTTCACGTGTTGAACAGGTTTGCTCTCCTTAGTCATGCACCCACTGAGAAACCTGAAAGAGCTGTGGTTATAGGGGACTCTATCATACGGCATGTGAAATTGGCTCAGCCTTTAGGGGCACCAGCAGCTTTAGTCAGGTGTATACTGGGAGCCAGGACACCGGATATAGCAGGTAATCTTGGGGTCCTAGGCAAGCACAGGTTCTCAAAGATAGTAATCCATGTAGGAGCTAATAATATACACCTTCATCAGTCTGAGGTTATTAAGAGTAACTTTGTAGAGGTGTTTAATTTAGTGAAGGCGATGTCCAATGCTGTAGTATGCTCTGGCCCCATCCCAATGCGGCGTGGCGATGTAGCTTCAGCAGGTTATGGTCGCTGAACTGCTGGTTGTCCAGGTGGTGCTCTGAAAACAGTGTGGGCTTTATAGATAATTGGGCTAATTTTGAGGGCATTGCTGGCCTGTTATGGTGGGACGGTATCCATCCCACTTGGGAAAGTGCTGCTCTCATTTCCTGCAGCATAGGTCATAGTCTCAGAACAGGCCTAGTTAATTTCTGACAATCCAGAGCTAAGGCCAGAGAGCAGACTAACAGGCTAAACTGACTGTCTGCTAGCTGCACAGAGTCGTCACTCAGGGTCCACTACATCGAGACTGTGTCTGTTACCCGAGCTCAACAAAAAAGTAGAAATACTCAGTTTGTTCCAGTAACCTAATCAATATAAAATTAGGTCATACTGACTGTACAGCCGCTGCCAGCACCTTTGATCTAAAGGTGGGGCTGTTAAATATTAGATCTATTACATCTAAAGTGCTAATGGTTAATGAACTCATTACTGATCAGGAGTTTAATGTACTTTAACTGAAATGTGGATTAAGCCAAATGAATATATAGCATTAAATGAAGCTAGTCCTCCTGGATACAGTTACATACACCAGCCTTGTCTAACTGGCAGAGGAGGAGGCGTTGCGGTTATTTATAATGATTAATATCTAGGTGTAACACAAAAACCTGGTTCTAAATTTAATACATTTGAAGTTCTTCATACTAATATAATGTATGTAGCCTCAAAAAGTAAGTCTACCCAGTTAATTCCGTTACTTATTATTTACAGGCCCCCGGGGCCATATTCTGAGTTTCTTTCTGAATTTGCAGATTTTATCTCAGACCTGGATATTTCGTTAGACAAAGCTTTAGTTGTCGTAGATTTTAATATTCACTTCGATAACCTAGAAGACCCTTTGAAAACAGTGTTTGTCCATTTTAGGTGGGGTTTACATTAGACCGTATCAGCGGATCATTAGATTAACGTTTTTAAAACAATTAGTGTGCACACAGCAACGCCAATACACGATTCGCGTGCACATAGCAACGCCAATACACGGATACGCTCGGGTCCGCAGGCATCCTGCGCTCCAAATCACTCCGCCCTGAACAGCGAGTGCCCTCTGGAGGGTGCGCACTCCGGCCCTGCGCAGCTCACAGAGCGCGCGAGTGGAGCGCACGAGCTGTGATTCGGGACTGAGCCGCTGTGTGTGTGATCTCGGTGCATGTCGGGCATGCGCGTCACTTACCACTTGCAAGTGGAAGGATGGCAAGCCCAAAGACAATCATAACTACACAATGGGCAGTATTTGCATCAGTATTTGCAGTATTTTCATACTTTTATACTCTTTAATGAAAAGTGATACAAGGCGGAAGTCCGCGCCGTTTTTCAGCAGTCGCGTCACATGACCAACGCCAGCGAATCAGGAAGGTGGATGTCACAGTGACGTTGTCCAATGACGACGCCAGCTAGAGCTCAGCACAGCGTATCCGCATATTCTCAATGTTTACACAGCACCGGACCAGACACAATCTGGATTGAATACGTGGACCCTGGCGAATTCCCGTTTCCAGGCGTTTTAATGTAAACGGACAGTGCATCCGCGAAGAAAACGAGACAGATACGGTCTAATGTAAACTTGGCCTTAGATTCAGTAGGGATTAATCAAAATGTCATAGGACCAACCCATAATGGTGGTCACACCCTCAATCTAATACTAACATTTGGGTTAAACGTAGAAAATATAGTCATACTTCCACAGTCTGAAGTTCTCAGATCATTATCTCATCTCATTCAAACTATGTCTGAGTAATAATATATGCACCTTACCACACTACTGTGTTAAACGTACATTCACGTCAACTACTGCACAGAGCTTTATAAATGATCTCCCAGAGTTATCAACTTTGGGTCACTGTCAGCCCCCTGCAGAACTTGATCAGGCAACTGAATGCTTAGCGTCAACGTTCCACCATACTTTAGATAATGTAGCTCCTCTTAAAATGAAAATGGTCAGAGACAAAAAATTAGCACCCTGGTATAATGATGACACTCGCACTTTAAAACCGACCACTCGAAAGTTGGAACTTAAATGGCGTCAAACAAAATTGGTAGTGTTCAAATTGGCGTGGAAGGAGAGCTTCCTGAAATATAGAAAAGCTTTTAGTACTGCTAGATCAACAGATCTCTCCTCCCTAATAGAAGATAACAAACATAATCCTAGATTCCTATTTAATACTGTAGCAAAATTAACGAGGAATAAGTCCACTGTAGACACATGCACATCTGTAGTATGTAGTAGCAACAATTTCATGATTTTTTTTTTTTTTTTTTAATGACAAAATTGAGAATATCTGACAAATTCAAACTACTAATTTAAGGTCAGACAATGTAAGTGACCCTGTAGTTAACAATATAACTATCAGATCAGCAATTAGAATGTTTTACTCCCCTTAGAGAAACTGAATTACTTTCATTAATCTCGGCATCAAAATCCTCAACTTGTGTATAGGCTTGGGCGGTATGGTGAAAATATCGTGTACCACGGTACGAAAAAATACCGCCGATATATTTTTAATACCGTCAAAAATAAATATATTTGTATTTTTATCCAACTTGCTTGAAACGACTGTAATGTCCTTTTATTATAGTACAACCGTCTCTGGTACAGCGCGCGCACGCCACTAGATGGCAGTTTGCGGGTCAACAGCAAAGATTCTAGAATCTTTGGTCAACAAGCAGCAGCGACAGTTGGCCAGTCAGTGCGTGAGGATGGCGACTGCAAATGATGGCGGTGCGGAATTAGTCAAAAAGGCCAATGCCTCAGCTGTTGTCTGGGAGCATTTTGGTTTTCTGCCGAATGATAAAGGTGAGCCGAGCGGCGCGTGCACAGGCACAACTGTCAGTATATGCGCAAGAGGACACAATCCATGCTGAAGAAAACCCGCTTGAATGGCGGAAACTGAATGAAACACGTTTGCCAATGATGTCAAAAGTTGCCCGCAAATTCCTCTGCATATGCGCGACAAGCGCTGCATCTGAGCGCGTATTCAGTACAGCAGGAAATACGGTCACACCACAGCGTTGCCAACTGAAGCCAGATAAAGTAAATATGCTGGTGTTCTTGGCAAAGAATGTTTGATAGAAATTAAGAATTGCTTGTGGCCTACCACTACCAGAAATGTAAATTTAAGTTAGCAAATTATTTTCATTTAGGCTATTGGGAGCATGGGGCCCCATGTATGGTTTCTGTTCATGTTTGTTGTTTCTGCCTTGGATTGGCTATTGCACTGAATTGCATTATGTTTTGAGTTCTCTCCAATCACTCAGCTAAGGATGCTAACCCGTTTGCTTTGCATAAAGAGGCTTTTAGTGCATTCCTAATTTTCTTCTAAATGGGCACAGCCTACTAGCAGCCCGAAATAGCTTTATTTCATTACTTGTATAGCCTATTTGCCTGTTTGAGTGGAAAAAGCTACCTGTTATTGCTTGAATTAGGCAAATTATTTTCTTTTGATTTACAAAAGATGTGATTTGAACTCACATGCAATGTTCTGTTTTCTGCTGGCTTTGTTGGCGTTTGCACTTCTTATTTTTATTAATGTGTGTTTTTATTTCCAACATTAATATAGGCCTACTTGATTGCTTGCCGCTGAGTTCAAAAACATGTCATCCTGGCAGTTGAAATAAATGTCTTTAAACATTTCAACTGTTCCTCATCTCATTATCTTTAGCCGCTTTATCCTGTTTTATAATGTCAAATACAGAATATCTAAAACAGAATAGATAACAAAAAAATAGAATAACAAAGAAACATAAATTACTATAGAATGTGAAGAAGATATGAAATAAAGCCTACAATAGTATATATAAAAAAAAACACACACAAAACGTAAATACCGGCATACCAGGGTATTTAGTCAGGAATATACCGGGGTATGAAAAAATGGATACCGCCCAAGCCTACTTGTGTACTAGATCCCTTAGCTACACGTCTATTCAAACAGAACACCTGAAGTAATTGAACTGCTTCTAAAAATAATTATTTCTTCTCTTACGATTGGCTATGTACCCAAATCCTTTAAACTAGCAGTTATCAAACCCCTGATTAAAAAACCTGACCTTGATCCCTGTCATCTGTCCGATTATTGGCCAATATCAAACCTCCACTTTATCTCCAAGATCCTTGAAAAAGCTCTGGCACAGCAGTTATGCTCATATTTACATAGGAATAACATCCATGAAATGTATGTCAGGATTTAGACCTCATCATAGCGCAGAGACAGCTCTGGTTAAAGTAAGAAACGACCTACTGTTGGTGTCTGATCAGGGCTGTGTCTTGCTGCTTGTGTTGCTTGACCGTAGTGCAGCATTTGATACCATTTGATCATTTCCATTCTTCTGGATAGACTAAAAAATGTTGTGGGAGTTAAGGGAATGGCCCTCTCCTGGCTCAGCTCTTATTTAACTGATCGCTATCAGTATGTTGATGTAAATGGTGATTTTTCTAGACATACTGAGGTAAAGTTTGGTGTTCCACAAGGTTCTGTCTTGGGTCCACTGCTTTTTTTTTTCTTTATATATGTTACCAGCGCTGTCGCCTCACAGCAAGAAGGTCCTGGGTTCGAGCCCCGGGGTCGGCGAGGGCCTTTCTGTGTGGAGTTTGCATGTTCTCCCCGTGTCCGCGTGGGTTTCCTCCGGGTGCTCCGGTTTCCCCCACAGTCCAAAGACATGCAGGTTAGGTTAACTGGTGACTCTAAATTGACCGTAGGTGTGAGTGTGAATGGTTGTCTGTGTCTATGTGTCAGCCCTGTGATGACCTGGCGACTTGTCCAGGGTGTACCCCGCCTTTCGCCCATAGTCAGCTGGGATAGGCTCCAGCTTGCCTGCGACCCTGTAGAAGGATAAAGCGGCTAGAGATAATGAGATGAGATATATGTTACCTCTGGGTGATTATTATTTGTAAACATTGTATTCGTTTCCACTGTTATGCTGATGACACAGTTGTATGTTTCTGCAAAACCTGATGAGAGACACCAGCTTAATAGAATTGAGGAATGTGTAAAGGACATTAGACACTGGATGCTTATTAACTTCCTTCTGCTTAACTCTGACAAGACTGAAGTACTTGTGCTAGGACCACATGCAGCTAGAAGCAAGTTTTTTGATTACACAGTAACTCTGGATGGCCTTTCTGTTTCTTCATGTGCAGCAGTAAAAGACCTCGGAGTGATTATTGACCCCAGTCTTTCATTTGAAACTCACATTGATAATGTTACCCGGATAGCTTTCTTTCATCTCAGAAATATTGCTAAGATAAGAAATTTAATGTCACTATATGATGTGGAAAAACTAGTTCATGCTTCTGTTACCTCCAGGTTGGATTATTGTAATGCCTTACTGTCTGGATGTTCCAATAAGTGCATAAACAAGCTTCAGTTAGTTCAAAATGCAGCAGCAAGAGTCCTAACTAGAACTAGAAAATATGACCACATCACGCCTGTCTTATCCACACTGCATTGGCTCCCAATCAAATTTCGTATTGATTATAAAATACTACTATTGACCTTTAAAGCACTGAATGGTCTCGCACCACAGTACCTGAGTGAACTTCTGGTCCTCTATGACCTGCCGCGCCTACTTTGATCAAAAGGTGCAGGCTATCTGCTGGTACCTCGTATAGTGAAGGCTACATCAGGGGGCAGAGCCTTTTCTTACAAAGCCCCACAGTTATGGAACAGCCTTCCAAGTAGTGTTCGGGAATCAGACAGTCTCAGTGTTTAAGTCTAGGCTGAAAGCGTATCTGTTTAGTCAAGCCTTTTGTTAATTGTGTTTATGAGGTAAAGGTGTAGATCTGGAGGGTCCTCAGACATGGTGTTTTGGTAAACTGAGATGTATGGATGCTGTCAGTCCCCACTCGCTTGCTCACTTGAGTTTGTTGACTGTGTAGTGGCTGGCTGCTTTATGTCCCGGGGCTCCCTCATGCCTGTGTTACTTTCTGGCTCTCCCCTTTTGGTTATGCTGTCATAGTTAGTTGCCGGAGTCCCTGCTTGTACTCAGTGTAATATGTATACTGTTCCTACTTATTCAGGTGACATTGGGCATACTTACATATCGGTCCTGGGATCAAGATGCTGACCTCTTCTGTTTCTCGGACCTGCCTGATCCATCCTGGTGCCCTGTGTCTGGTTGGAGTCTCATTGCATCGCTCCTGTGGAGGGCGGCCCCATGTGGACAGTTGGGAGTCGTGCCTAGAGGACGCTCTGGACTCTTGCGGTGGTGCTTTTGTGGCTGGGGAGTGCAGTTGACTTGCTGACTTTAGGGCTGCAGTTGTCGTGAATGGTTTTGCACTCGGGTTTCCATCGGTGGGGAGTTTATAGCATTAACGAAGCTGACTTTGTTAGGACTGTTAATGTTATAGTCATGTTGTCTGTTGTTGCCCAAATGAGGATGGGTTCCCTTCCGAGTCTGGTTCCTCTCGAGGTTTCTTCCTCATGTCGTCTGAAGGAATTTTTCCTTGCCACCATCGCCACAGGCTTGCTCATTGGGGATAGATTAGGGATAAAATTGGCTCATGTTTTAAGTCGTTCAAATTCTGTAAAACTGTTTTGTGACAGTGTTTATTGTTAAAAGCGCTATACAAATAAACTTGACTATCTCTATTGCACTGCTCCATTTGAGATATTTGTAACCCAGTGAGTTCCATCTGGAAGTGACTTTCAGTATGCATCTCTGCTGGGAGGGTTTTGGGTACAATTTTGATTTGTCTCTGGTACATCTGTAAAACAAAGTGCATAAGTCAAATGAAGTTACTGGCAGGGATCCAGGAAAACCGGAAAAAAGGGGGGGGGGCACCAGAGGCACCCGGAAGCTCTGCAGTTTTTAAATGTCTGGAGATGCATTTTGAGCTGTCAGAGACGTGTTGTAAATGAAATTTCTTCAAGAAAATTATCATATCAAAAATGTCTTAAGTAGGAACTTTCAAAACCATTTTATTAGTCACTGAAAATGATGGTCAGTTTTGCAGGTATAGGTGTAGAACATAATTACAACTGATGTATGGTAATGTCTATGAAAGTTGCACTGTCATAATGCATTACCACATGACACACTACAGTGTAGTACACTGACCACGAAACACCTCATACCAATAAATTATTACTATTTTAGCAACTGCAATCTGAGCTCCTGCTCAGGACATTGTGTAAATATAAGGCAGTGAATATACCACAGGTAAACTGAGGTAATGTCAGTGGCCACTTAAGAAAGAAACCATGTAAAGTTCAACCTGCAATGCTGAGATGAAGGAATCACGCCGGCAAGTTTAAACATCAAGACTCCTATTCCAACCAAAAACGCAAAGAAGGCCGTGGACAGAGCGCAAAAGACACTAATCAAAGAAAGGATACGATGTACAGCGAACAAAATAAAAAAACATCAGCGCGGAGCTAGAGCGACAATTGGAACAGTGGAAACAACTTTTCCCCCTCACCAAAGAAATGGACATGCTGGTGCAAGAACACCTCCATGAAATACATGAAAAGGAATTTACAAAAACGAAGACTCGTCACATCGAAAAACTGGAAAGATTAGTCGCCAAGAAAAGATAACAGGAGCAGAGCAACACCATGACAAGTGAGAAATGGATACATAACATATCGACACATGAACTGACTGAAACGGAGCGCAGCATCCTGATGTGAGGACTTAATTATGCTATTACACCGCACAAGATCCCACATGAGGATTTCATCCTAGCAATGGAGCTGGCATGCGAAAAAATACAGGACCAAGGACAAAAAGCAGAATTAAGCAATGAAATAGCAGGAATACTGAAGTCCGCAAAACTACCACCAAGCAACATTTCAAAACAAGAAGAAAAAGCTATAAGAAACTTGGCCAAGAACAAAAATTTCATGATATTACCCGCAGACAAAGGCAGAACAACAGTCATAATGGATACGGCACAATACGAAAACCAAATGAACAGTATGTTGGCAGACACCACCACATATATGAGGTCCTCAAGAAAGACCCTACAGAGGACAAGAAGAAAAAACTAAAAGCTTTACTGAAGCCTTTATTGGACACCAACAAAATTGAAAAACAGGCATACAACTTAATACCCGCAGCCAGCATAACCCCCCGGATCTATGGCACACCAAAAATACATAAACCAGGAGCACCGTTACATCCGATTGTGGACAGCATCGGATCAGTTACCTACAACCTGTCTAAAGCACTTGCGGAGATAATCAAACCACTGCTGGGCCAAACAGAACAACATTGCAAAAACTCAAAACAACTAGCAGAACAACTCAGTAAGATGAAAATGGAGAAGGATGAAATTTTAATATCACACAACGTTGTCTCCCTATTCACAAAAACCTCGGTGGAAGCTACATTGCAAATCGTACAACAGCGCATCAAAACAGATAAGACTCTCAAGAAACGCACACAGTTATCAGTAGAAGACATCAGTCAACTGCTCAATTTCATTGCCACATCCACATACTTCCAGTTCCGCAGAACAATATACAGGCAGAAGGAGGGGTTTGCGATGGGGGACCCACTCTCTGCCATAATGTGTGGCTTCTTCATGGAACACCTTGAAAGAGAGGCTATTACATCTGCCCCAGCAGAATGCAGGCCCACATTATGGAGGAGGTATGTACATGACATCCTGGAGAAAGTAAAAGTCGGACGCACTCAACAATTGACTGATCACCTCAACTCCATAGACCACACCGGCAACATAAAATTTACGCATGAAGAGGAAACAGAAAAATCAATAGCGTTTTTGGACATAAAAATTCACCATGCAGACGACGGAGACATCAAAATAACAATCTACAGAAAACCGACACACACTGATCAATATCTGCTCTGGATGTCTGAACACCCCGTCGCACACAAACTGTCAGTTGTCAGAACACTCTACGAACGTGCAGCAATCATAACCGATCCCACAGAACGCGTAATAGAAGAACAACACATATGGCAAGCTTTGATCACATGTCAATATCCACCATGGGCCATACACAAAGGCGCACAACAGGTGAAAACAAAAGAAAAGACACAGATGAAAAAAGGAAGAAAACAGACAACCCAAAAACAGGAAAGCAAAGCAGTAGTGACTCTATGTCAGAGGAGTTACAGAACGAATCCAAAGAGCCATGAAAAAACACAACATACAAACACCCGTGAAACCACACACAAAACTACGACAGCTACTAGTTCACCCTAAGGACAAAATCGACCAACACAATAAATGCAATGTCATATATGAAATACCATGCCAGTCATGCAATAAAACCTACATTGGGGAGACAGGAAGGAGCTTTAGGACACGAAAAAAGGAACATAAAAAGGAATGTGAAAAAGAAACAGAACAGAGACAAACGAGCAAAAAAAGATAAAGCCACGCAAGAGAACCTCAAATCAGCAATAACAGACCATTGCAGAAGGGAAAATCATATAATGGACTGGGACAATGCTCAAATCATACAACAAGAGAACAACAGATACCACCGTTGGATTAAGGAGTCAATAGAAATCAGAAAGCGTAGCCCAAGAAAAATAAACAGGGATGAGGGGGCATACATGCTCTCCCAACACCTGGAGCGCCGTCCAGAGGGGGCAACACTGACAGCGGGAGGTGTGACCGACCTGTCAATGTTGACAGGGAGGGCACACCTCCGTAACATCAGCTGATTACAAAAGCACGTCACACACCAACATCCGGGTGACCCTCTGATGAAGATGGAAGTTACACCGTCGAAACATGTCAGGTAAAGGAAAAAACTTTTTTACATGTCTGTAACAAAATAAAACTAATGACTTAACTATAAACAAAGACTGCAAGAGTTGCATGTCTATAATACAAAGTCAGTAACTGCAATCTGAGCCCCTGAGTCTAATAGACTGAGAACGATACAATGATTGTGTGAATTGCATGTGAACAAGTCCTGTAATAAGTCTTAGTTCCCAAGACTCTGGGGATTTCAAGCAGATTTTCTTCAGAGCCGTTGCAAAAATCAACATTCTCTCTCTCTCTCTCTCTGACCTATCCAGCCGCTGTCGGAAAAATCAAATTGAGGCTCACCCCCAAAACGGCACGTGTACCATGTACATACACAGGGTATAGTAATTAGAGGAATACCCTATTAATGAAATATGAGCAGTAGCTGGACAGCCGACATGTCTGTGTACACAGTAAGCCTGCTGCAGCATCTTATTGTTTTGGCTTGTGAACATGCGTGTTAACGATACTATAAACACAAAAGGATGACGCACACCCTTTACATGTAGTCTACAGTGCAGTCCAGGAATACGGGATGTTATGTCGATGCACGAAGTTCCTGTGCCCTGTTAAAACCCAACAGGACTCACCCAGCTCGCTTTTCACTGCATTCTTGTCACGAGCGAAAAAACCTAGGCTCAGACCACCTATTAAATATAAATTTATACCATAAACTCTCCAGCTCAATCCCACATAATTTTTATTTATTTAAAAAAACAAACAAAAAAACTTATTAATTAAATTAAAAATGGCAGGCATATCTCGGTATCTGCAACTAAAACTTTTTTTTTTTTTTTTGGACAGAGGGGCACGCACCGGGTGTGCCCCTCCTTAAATCTGCTCCAGTTACTGGAACAGCATGGCTAATATCTCCCCTGGCAAAGTTGACCCACATTGTTCTCCTTGTTTATCCAAACTCGCTAAGGTTTGCGCTGCTTCTAATCTGGCTTTCTTGGCAGATCTTTCATTCATCCTGTTGCTTCTTGATGCTGTGAGATGAGTTTTCATCTTGATCTTATTGTTTCCTAATTTGTGTGTTGGTGCCCAATCTGGATTTATCGTGTAGGTTTGCTGGTGCTCCTGCAAAGTGAGAAGTGGAGTATTTGCGCTAAAACTCACTCAAAAGTTCAATTTAATAAGCGGAAAACATAGTTTTAATAATTAGCAAAGAACGCTTGGCAGAGAGAAACTGGTCACCACACACACAGGTGTAATTAGCTTTTTCCTCAGTTAAGTCCTTACAATGTATGTTTTTGAACCACAGCATTCTCTGGACAGTTCATCTGTTTTGTCACCCATTTTTAATTTGTTTGGGAAATCTGAATTTGGGAATCACCGTTTCTCTTTGTCATGAGTAGCATTATTACCACAATTATATGCACAAAGTAGGCATTGTCTTTCTTCAAAGGCAATGAAATCAAAAGAAAATCATGAACTGTTGCAGCAGCTCACACATGAAGCGCTGGTTCCTGGTTGTTGATCATCCAACATAGTGGACTTCTGGATTGGGACGTCAAGCGTGACGTCACTTGCACACAAAGAATATGTAGAATTTAATACATATTAATACACCAATATTAAATTATGGCAGATTTACCTTTGAAAATCGGCAAATCTGTCAACTTGGCTGTTTTGACAAGTAGGAAATTCCCCTCCTCCCCCCAATTTTTGATAGTCAAATATTTTAGTGTCCTTCAGCTAATAACTTGGGGGGGATTAGACCTAAAATATACACAAGTGTGTTTAGAAAATGTATAGCAGCAGGTATTCTAAGATATATATTTATGATTTTATTTCTCTTTGAAAATGCTATTTTGGGAATTTTGGCTGTCTTTTTAATGTAAAAACCCAGTCCAAAACAGTATAATGTTAAATATTTGAAAATACTGTAATTTCAAAAGCAGTAAAGCTATCTTAATGAATGAGGTATCATTTGTCATTGGGTCCCCCCCCCCTCCATGGTCTTTCTCATGGACTATTGTCTGAGAAAGTACCATTAAAAGAATGCCTTGGGGTACCTATTTTGAGTGGCATTTGCACTTTGTAGGTGCATTTGGTAATTATTAAGTGATCTCATTAAATGGCGGCACGGTGGTGTAGTGGTTAGCGCTGTCGCCTCACAGCAAGAAGGTCCTGGATTCGAGCCCCGGGGCCGGCGAGGGCCTTTCTGTGTGGAGTTTGCATGTTCTCCCCGTGTCCGCGTGGGTTTCCTCCGGGTGCTCCGGTTTCCCCCACAGTCCAAAGACATGCAGGTTAGGTTAACTGGTGACTCTAAATTGACCGTAGGTGTGAATGTGGGTGTAAATGGTTGTCTGTGTCTATGTGTCAGCCCTGTGATGACCTGGCGACTTGTCCAGGGTGTACCCCGCCTTTCGCCCGTAGTCAGCTGGGATAGGCTCCAGCTTGCCTGCGACCCTGTAGAAGGATAAAGCGGCTAGAGATAATGAGATGAGATGAGATCTCATTAAATCAGTCTCATGAAATTTGAAGGTTAATAATTAAAAAGAATCAGTCTCATTTGAATCGTTTGAAGTGAATCACTCAAATGAATCGTTCAAGTGAATCGAATCAGTGAATCATTCAAAGTGAATCATTCAAAGTAGTGAATCATACCATTAATCCTGGTGCTTAATAATAAATGACCAAACAGCTAAATTATGGTATATTTCCAAATTATTACAATCACTTAATATATTACATAACTTATATGCACCTTTTTGAATTCTTTGAGAGATTGGGGACTTCAGATATTGTTCACACAAACACAGTTTGTTTAATAAATGAATTTATTATAACAAAGATAAAAATAAAATGAATAATGTCAGCTGTCAGCAGATATAAACAAATATGATGATATGGTCATATGCTTGAGTGTTTGTGTGTGTGTAAGAGCGTGTGTGTGTGTGTGTGTGTGTGTGTGTGTGTGTGTGTGTGTGTAAGAGCGTGTGTGTGTGAGGGGCTATAAAGTTTGGAATGTTATCTGAGGTGTTGAGGGAGGAGGTGAATCACCTCATGGTTCGCCTTGAGACAAAGGAATTCCACCCCTACTCATAACATTATCAAACCCCCTGAAATCTTGATAAGGTCAAAATGTGTGTTAAGGAGATTGAGGATATTAGTAAAAAGAAGCATGCACAGCCTGTCTAATTGAGAGATTAAAAACAGAACAATTCAATTCGACACGCTGCGTGTCTAATAGTGTAAACCGATAAACCTGGGTTTAAATTCACACTATTTCAATAAAAGCTAAATTCCTAAGACTGATCTTTATTATGCCCAAATATATTTCACTCAATATCTTGCCTCTAGCAAGGTTCTGAGAAGATGTTCGCCGTTGTAGAGCTTCGCTGTTGTAGAGCACGTAAGTCGATTCCGTGAGTCGATTCCGTGGACAGAGAACTTCTCTTGATCCGACGCGTCGTTCGTGATGAAAGGAAAGTCTCTGATTAAAATTAATGTGCACAGCGCTTCAATCAGGAGGAATTCTGGTCGCTCCTAATTACAAATGAACTACTTTGAGCTGTAGTAGTTAATGAATGAATGAAAAACCGGTTATAACTCACTGAGTTTTAAAGATCGCACGACTCTGGAGTTTACCTTGGCCAAAGGTAAGAAAGAAAAGCGCGAAACTCTGATTCTTGCAAGAAAGAAAAGAAAAGACGTCTTTTATCTAGTTTTCTGGTCTCTTTATGTGTCCAGACCGCTTGGAATCCGGACACCAGAGGGAAAGAGCGGAGCATCCCTCTTTCTCTTATGCCTTCAGAAAGGACGTGGTGGTGATCCCGCCCCGGCGTGACGTAGGTCAACGCGGAAGTGGGCTGATGGGAAATGTAGTTTCTAAAGGGACTGTACCTACAATCCCCCTTTTGGTCTCAGGGGTATGATGGAGTCGTAGCACTGAGAGCACAGTACCGTACAGTCCGCATGTCCGTAGTCCTTGAGGTAGCCTTGCTCTGCACAGTCCATGGTGTCCTGCGAAAACTGTGTAAACTTGTGAGTTCCAGTAAGACAGTTGGAGGCAGAGGCATTTGGGCATATAATCACTATATAGGCATTTTGGGCATATAATCACTCTAGCTAACTAGGTCAAAATCACATAAAAAAAAAATTAAACATGAAACATGTAGTGTTTAATTTCTTATGCATAAAAAAACAAGAAAAGAGAAGAAATGAAGGAAGGAAAGAAGTATTAGTGTTTGGGGTTGGCAAACCTAATCTTCTGGGAAGGTGATAGCAGTAGGTGGTCTGGCTAGAAAGCGTGCACTACTGCGGCTAAAGCTGTCAGGGACGCAGACCATCTATCCAGCTTGGCATGTAGTGTTCTGTATGGGTTGCCTGGGCAGACCCAGTGGATGTCTTTAGTAGAGGTGCACATCTCTAAGTCTTGTGGGTTCACAAAAATGAGGATAGCACTGCCAAGACTATATGCCAGGTGTATTTGCGATGAATACACACTAGTAATAATAGCGGATTTTAGTATTTCATCTACCATGTTATACCAAAGGGTTATTACTTTATTGAGTTGTTAGGTCTGACTGGGAATGTTAGTGTATGCTTATGGGTGAGTGATGCGTACAAGCTAGGTGGACAGGATGGGCCTAGCTATCGTCCACCCCCTTTTGGAGTGAGGACTGTTCAGAGCAATTCCAGCGTTATGGACGTGACACTTGAACTCAAAATGGCGACAAATGACCCAGTGCATGTTTTATTGTCTCCCGGTATTTAAACAGGTGTTGCATATTTTAAGGCTGTACCATACTGGAGAAGTGATGGAACAAGAACAATTCCCATAGTACATCTAGGGCATGCCAGAAAATGCCAATAAAAGATGCGTTATGGATGTGACAGAAAAAGTATCACTTTTCTTGGGTGACTGTACATTTTATCAAACTCTGTGAAATTGTAAACGGGTCATTCCATGTCAATTCACACAAATGCCCAAAACCTCCCCAGTGACACCTCTTCAATTTGCCTTATTTTTATTTTCTTAGTGCCTTATGATGTCAAATGAAAGAATCCCAAATTTTAGCTTCCTAGCTCGAACGTTTTTTGAGTTATGGCCCTTCAAAGTTTGGGTGCCACGCCCACTTTTGGGGTCTGGGAATTGTACACTTAATTTGCAAGCATTTTTGGCGGCCCATATCTTTTGTTCTAAGGGGAATATAGACCTGTAAATTGTTATATCTATGTATTCTGGCCATGTCTATCAGATTCTGCACCTAAAAATAGCACAAGTTTACTAACTTTAGAGAGATTAACCCCTTAAAAGTGGATTTTTTTTAATGACAGTTTTTTTTTGGACATTTCAGGGGTCCATATCTTGGAAAGTTTTTGTGTTGATAGGGTTTAAACTGATTTATCATCATATTTGGGAACTCTACTGTGTACTTAGAGTTTCAGGGCTCTCAGAGCTTTGGTGGGGGTAGACCCCGAAGCCGTTTGTTTTCAGGATAATGGCTGGCTGATGAAATTATTGGCTGGCTAGCTGACTCAGCCAAAACCTTAATGGCTGCTGCAGCCACCAAAATGTTTATGGCTACAAATGGCTGATACTGGACGTCACTGTGTGGCATATATCCGGGCGAACGGATCAAACAAATGGGGGGAATAAATAGCAAATTACCACAGGTCCCCTGGTCTCTTACTTCATTGTAAATATAAATCTAGCAAGATTGTAGTTCAATGCTAATAATAAGCTAATCTGGATTGTTCGAGGAAGGCATCTAGCTATCTACTCTCACTAGCAATGACCAGTGAAGGACTGGCAGCTATCTTACTATGATGAAAGTAGAGTGGTGGAGTACTTTTTTTTTTTTAATCAATCTCGAAGTATGTGAATAGGGTTGCCACATCTGAGTTGTAAAAAACCGGGACACATCGGTCGGCGGCCGCGCCTGCGCGCACGTACGAGCGCGGGGGTTGAGGGCTGCGGACACGCACATCTACAATGCCTTATGCCTTACTGTATGTGAATGTTCACGTTTAAAAATAAAACAGTTCAACTGGTGCAGTTAGGCGTTTAGTTAAAATTCATTTTGTCTTCTTAACCCTTAAATGGGCACTACCACAAATATTATTACAAAAAATAATTTCATATAGGAATGATCTTATTTGGACGCCAATATTTTTTTTAACAATATATTTTTTTCTTTTTGACAGGTACCGGATCTTCTACTTCATTCTGTCCGACTCCCTCATCGTCTGTCTCTCCTCCCATTCCGTTTCCAAATCAAAATAATACAAATATAATCAATATAATTTCTCTCAGTCTGCTTCGTTGTTGTTTTAGCCTTTTCTCTGGAGAACTGAACTTTAAAAGTTAGACTACCGTATCATACCAAATAGCCCTAATCCTTTGTTTTAATCACAAGAGAGAGGTGCTATGTTATTGGGACAACTGATTTATTCATTTCTCACGCCAGTGTTCAGGCATTCTTTTTTGATATATTTAATGATTTATTTAATGATTCATTTATTGATGAAACTGGCCCAGGCTTTAGAACCAGCCTTTATCATAATCAGAACATAGGAAGTAGACAGCCAGCCTATTCGCGCACCGACCAAGGGAACTCTCACCTATTGTTTGGTATTACGGTATTCCAGTATCTTTGATTTCGCGCGGCCGCCGTTGTATTGACCACGATCACCTAGCAACGGCGACTGGCTGCGTGCGCAAACATTCGGTGAGGCCACACAAGCAGCTGCCTACAATATGCCCGCTTACGTGAAAACTATTAATATGTTAAGTGGCTGCGAGAAACATTAATGATTTGTGTTTATTTCAATGGGGGATAATGTGAGGAAGTAAAAAACCAGGACAAAACGTGTCCCGGGAAGGTTATTCCATTTTCCTGGACATTTTCCATTTTCCACAAAAAAACCGGGACAATCCCGGAAAAACCTGGACGTGCAAACAAACAAACAAAAAAATACCTTTACACTTTCCCTCAGCAGCGGCAAAGAATGCAGCCATCTCGTCGATATCGGAGTCGATTGATGCTCTGGGTGGGTTCCCGGGTTCCCCAGTGTATCGTGGTAACGGTGTGAGGGGCGGGAAGCCAGACAGGTAGTCACAACGGCAAGCTTGTGGTGGCTCTCTGTGCTGTGATATTAGTTCTAAATCTCTACAGTGTATGCCTATACGTCTCTATTGTGTTACTACTAGTGTGTACAGTTGATCATGTTTGTGTCACTTTTCTTGTAGCTCATGATGTGGATAAACCCATTATTTGATGTACACAATTCTTAGTGGCTCAGCCAAATTTTATTAGATAGCGGCTCAAATTGGCTTACAAAATTATTGGCTGGCGGCGGCTCAAATTCTAAATGGCGGTTTTAGCGGCGCCTGGCGGCGGCTTCGGGGTCTAGGTGGGGGTACAGGAGGGCCCCAAATATGGCTTCGGGACAAAATTACCATTTGGTACGTCTTACTTCAGGCCATTAGTTGGCCATGTGGGCACATGATGACTGGAATGAGCCTTTAACCCCATCAACAGACACCTTTTATCAAACTTTTAAGTCAATAAAAACTTTGATTATCCAACTCCTTCAATATAAACTAAGCATTTGTATATGGTACTATTTTTGCATATTTTCTGAAAAATCCTAAGTCCGGAAAGTAGGTCAACTGTTGTTTTGACTGCCTGTTCATGTTTAAGGTAGTAAAAGCACACCCATATAGTGATTTTAATCTATGGGAAGATTATTTATACCCAATACCCCATTAGTTATATTGACAATTACAAGGGATAAACCCTTTCCCGGCTGTTTCACGATGCGGTTTTTTTTACATTTGACACCTTTCCCTGTATCCAACCAAACTCTGACCACTATACACTTAATCGTTAAATGCATCTTTCAAACAGGAAAGGGAAGGATGCAAACAAGGGGATGATCCCAAGAAAAACATCCTGGTTGCTTTACTACATTTGTTCTGACATCCGATCTGGAAGTTAAACCTAGACTCATCAGGTTTTTTGTTTTTTCAAGAAAAGGGGAAGGGGCCCTTAGCCACTCATGTGGGGAAAATTAGCATATCAATTAGTAAAAAGGGGAAATACAGTACTAATTGATATGCTAATTTTCCCCACATGAGTGGGTAGGGGCCCCTTCCCCTTTTCTTGAAAAAACAAAAACAAAAAACCTGATGAGTCTAGGTTTAACTTCCAGATCGGATGTCAGAACAAATGTAGTAAAGCAACCAGGATGTTTTTCTTGGGATCATCCCCTTGTTTGCATCCTTCCCTTTCCTGTTTGAAAGATGCATTTAACGATTAAGTGTATAGTGGTCAGAGTTTGGTTGGATACAGGGAAAGGTGTCAAATGTAAAAAAAACCGCATCGTGAAACAGCCGGGAAAGGGTTTATCCCTTGTAATTGTCAATATAACTAATGGGGTATTGGGTATAAATAATCTTCCCATAGATTAAAATCACTATATGGGTGTGCTTTTACTACCTTAAACATGAACAGGCAGTCAAAACAACAGTTGACCTACTTTCCGGACTTAGGATTTTTCAGAAAATATGCAAAAATAGTACCATATACAAATGCTTAGTTTATATTGAAGGAGTTGGATAATCAAAGTTTTTATTGACTTAAAAGTTTGATAAAAGGTGTCTGTTGATAGGGTTAAAGGCTCATTCCAGTCACCATGTGCCCACATGGCCAACTAATGGCCTGAAGTAGGACGTACCAAATGGTAATTTTGTCCTGAAGCCATATTTGGGGCCCTCCTGTACCCCCACCAAAGCTCTGAGTGCCCTGAAACTCTCTAAGTACACAGTAGAGTTCCCAAATATGATGATAAATCAGTTTAAACCCTATCAACACAAAAACTTTCAAAGATATGGACCCCTGAAATGTCCAAAAAAAAAATTGTCATTAAAAAAAATCCACTTTTAAGGGATTAATATCTCTAAAGTTAGTAAACTTGTGCTATTTTTAGGTGCAGAATCTGATAGACATGGCCAGAATACATAGATATAGCAATTTACAGGTTTATATTCCCCTTAGAACAAAAGATATGGGCCTCCAAAAATGCTTGCAAATTAAGTGTACAATTCCCGGACCCCAAAAGTGGGCGTGGCACCCAAACTTTGAAGGGCCAAAATTCAAAAACCATTCCAGCTAGGAAGCTAAAATTTTGGATTATTTCTTTTGACATCATAAGGCACTAATAAAATAAATATCAGGCAAATTGAAGAGGTGTCACTGGGGAGGGTGTGTGAATTGACATGGAATGACCCAAACCTAATGTCGAAATGGAGATATCCATTTGATAGAGAGGTCAAAGGTGAATATTAAAAAATCTTTGTTTAAAATATTTTGTATTTCATGCAGAGTTTCGGAAGGAAAAGTCAGTGTTTATGGATGTGATGAAATTCCGTTATGGATGTGACGCGTCTGAAATAGACATGGCATATGTTTAGAAAATCAGCAATTTAACCACCATAACCCTTTGAAAAACTCTCTAAATATCAGCTAAAACTATCAAAGTTCTTAAATATTTAGGATGGCTATTGTTTTGCTGTTTTGTGGATTTTAGCATACATTTCTGTGGCTTGTGGCAATAATATAGAATTGTACATGATCAAAGTTGATTTTAGCTTGGGTTTTACATTATAAGAAAGAAAGACTGACAGTGACGTATTAGGTGATCAAAATATTTATTTATGTATGTATTTATTTGTTTATTTATTTAGTACAGGCCTAGGTGATATCTCTGGGAGTGGTTTTGATGTATTGCATGTTGCTTTTATTTTTGCATGGTGAGGTTGACATTTACATGGAATTGCCCTTCACAAGGTTTGATTCGATTATTATGGACCCATCGATATGAGAGCATTTGATTAGGTCTGGATGTCCTAATGCGATACGCGACGGGGAACGGTTTTCCCACGATCGAAAGGTCTCGACCAGGGTGGTAGGAACTTCTCTGAGATTCGGGCGTAGTAGGCCTTGTGTCCTTCTACTCTCGAATCGAGATTCTTTTGGGCACCTGTAAAGGTTGACTGTAGGTGGCGTCGTAGGTCGGCGACATGTTGATGTGCGGTGTATGCAATTGCGACGCTCATGGCCTCTGGTTTGTATAGGAGATGCGGGGGAAGAACCGTCTCTCGCCCAGTCATCATCCCAAAGGGTGTGACTTCAGTGGCGCGCTGAGGGGTGGACCGAATGGCCCTTGGCACCAAGGGAAGTTTCACATCTCAAATTTTACCATGGTTGGTGACATACTTTCGCAGCATGCTCACAATGGTTTGAATGGCTCGTTCAGCCTGAGCAGAGAATTGAGGGTGGTACTCGATATGGAATTTCGCCTCAACGCCTAACATTTTCCACAGCGCAGCCATTACACCAGCAGTGAAATGGGTGCCTGTGTCTGAGTCGATGGATAGAGGGAGGTTTTTCAAAGAATTGTGGCCACTAGGGGGAATCGCGATGTCGGGTGTTTCAACACCGGACTCGGTGTGCAAAGACATGAACTGAAGTTCATCGGAAATTTGATCTCGCGTGGCGCTTGGTTGATCGGTGTTCGCACTAATCTTGTCGCAACGGGCTTGTGCATGTTTTGTGGGATCCAACGACGGTTGGGTTTTGATTTGTGTGAAGCTGACTAAGTTTATGTTGCAGGGCTTGGTTGGGATTGGGTCACCTTGTGAGAGCCGTGTCTGAGAGATGGTGGTGAAGACTTCAGCGCACGTGAGAGGCGCGTTTTGTGGGTTTGCCTTCGCCACCAGGGGGGCCCTACATCCTGACCCTCGCCTGCTGTTTCAGAGGGATCTCCTTCCCCCTTTTACGAGAGATGCCCGTGGTTCCTGGCCTAGTCATGCCAGCGAATAGCTTGCCATTTTTCTTGGGCTCTTTTGTTTTATCTGTTGAGGGATTTGACTGTTTTTGTAACAGCTCTTCAATCTCAGCCAGCTGGGCTTTTAAAGAATCCAGCTCTGAGCGGATCTTACCAGGTTGGTCTGAGTCACTGTGTTGTTCATCTCTACCCTTACGTTTAGAGCTACGGTCGGAACGCTTCTGCCGTTTCTGGCCAGAGCGGGGATGACGGTCTTGCTGCCAACCGTTTTGTTCCTTGTGACCCTTTTCATGTGATGGGCGGTTGCCACAGTCGCTGTGGACTTGCCCTCGGTCCCTCCTGGCCTTACCTTGCCGATTTCTCCACTCACCCTTGTGATGGCTCGGCAAGGGGCGGTTTGGACCGGGATTTCTCCGGGGGGGGGGGTCCCCCTTTTTGGAGCTTTGCCTCCTTCTAAGGCTAGCGGAGGCTCGTCTGCATCCTGGAGCCGAAGGACTCTGGGTTCATCATTGTTTCCGTTTGCGGTTTTGACAATGGTCTTCCCAGGTCATTTGGGCTAGTCGCCTAATTTCCCTCATCGAATAGCGACCTCGTCGACACGTCAGTGTGACTTGAGTCCGCACGCTTGGGTGGAGGTTATGTAAGAAGAGAGATTTGAAACCTCTATCTTCTTCCAAGCCTGGTGCGCTACTACCCTGGAAATAGGCAGTACGTAGCCGGCTATAATATTCACGAGGCGCCTCGGACCGTTTTTGTTTGATTTGTATAGCACACAATGTCGCGGAGGTTTCATCCGTGTATGGCGCATATTCTTCCCTCATGTAATTGCGAAGTTTCGAGTAACTATCGCGACTGTTTGAGGGTAGAGTCTCTAAAAAGGCACGAACGCTGCTACTGGAGGTTTTCCAGATTAGTTTGAGTTTTTCTCGCATTGTGGCGTTCGGCAGGTCCATCAGGCATCGGTCAATTTCTTGCAAATAATCATTTACATTTGTTCTTTGATTGTCGGGATCGAATTGTTCGACATCTTTGGCAAGTAGGTCAATTTGCCGTAAGCGAAGGGTTTGGTGCACGTCCTTGTGTGACCATCTTGGCTCTTCTGAGCACTCACTATCTAAGCTACTCTGGTGTTGCTCCCGTTTCGCACTAGATTCATAGCCTGATTCATCCGAAGATTGATCAGGGATACTGTAGTACACTGACCTGGGTGTGCTATGGTCCTGGGCTCGGGATGAGCACAGTACGGCTCCACCCTGGCTAAACGACGAAGTCGTGTAGCGAGTTGGAGTTTGGCAGGGTGTCTGGTTCTCGACCAGATCATCTACGGTGTCCGGTTCGGACGCCTCTTCCCGCTCTGAACTTTGGCGCATCGTTGGGGGTCTTTCACGCCCCTCGCGCTCTTCCTGGGGGGTCTGCTCCTCGGCAGCCCTCTTGGCAGCCATTTCGGCTTTCTCTAGCCGTTCGGCGCAATCATCAAGGGAGGTCTTCAAGAGCTCACGCTCCCTATATAAATTATTATTATCAGCTGCCAGCTCGGCGTTGCTGGTGGTCAGCCTTTCAACCTCTCCGCGGAGGCGTCTGATTTCTGAATCAGTATCTCGGAAGTATGACGACAGGAATAGCTTATCTAGTGCCGCTTGGACACTAAAAGCTGTTCTCTTTGGATCTCTCATATGTTTGTTCGAGTTATCTATGTTGTTTTGGCATTCACTCTTACTCGTGTTCTTAATGTTTGCCTTTTCGGAGGCAGAGCAGTGAATGAGGTCTGCGATGACCTCAAAGAGAGACACGTCTTGAGCGTTGTCTTCAATTTCTGAGACACGAGGGGATGCCATTTTACTTAGGCTGGATACTAGATAATTAATCAATGAGTTAATTTATTAATTGTTATTAATTAACATTAACTATGTAATTAATTAATTAACAAGGTTTGTTTGGTAATGCTTTTTTATCCTAAGTTGAATAGGTTATGAGTATTGGTGATATGGTTATCACGCTACTGTTAACCGTTTAACACACCTGGGGATATACCTTAACAGTTGCTGAATCAACTGGTAGTTTATTTGTTGTTGCAGCAATATTCAAGAAGTCAACAAACCAGTCTCCTCACACGGGGCACCAATTTAACTGTAGGTGCATTTGGTAATTATTAAGTGATCTCATTAAATCAGTCTCATTTAAATTTGAAGGTTAATAATTAAAAAGAATCAGTCTTATTTGCATCGTTTGAAGTGAATCACTCAAATGAATCATTCAAATGAATCGTTCAAGTGAATCGAATCAGTGAATCATTCAAAGTGAATCATTCAAAGTAGTGAATCATACCATTTAATCCTGGTGCTTAATAATAAATGACCAAACAGCTAAATTATGGTATATTTCCAAATTATTACAATCACTTACCATATTACATAACTTTTTATATGCACCTTTTTGAATTCTTTGAGAGATTGGGGACTTCAGATATTGTTCACACAAATAAACACAGTTTGTTTAATAAATGAATTTATTATAACAAAGATAAAAATAAAATGAATGTCAGCAGATATAGACAAATATGATGACACAGCGTGTGTGTGTGTGTGTGTGTGTGTGTGTGTGTGTAAGAGCGTGTGTGTGTGTGTGTGTGTGTGAGGGGCTATAAAGTTTGGAATGTTATCTGAGGTGTTGGGGGAGGAGGTGAATCACCTCATGGTTCGCCTTGAGACAAAGGAATTCCACCCCTACTCATAACATTTATCAAACCCCCTGAAATCTTGATAAGGTCAAAATGTGTGTTAAGGAGATTGAGGATATTAGTAAAAAGAAGCATGCACAGCCTATCTAATTGAGAGATTAAAAACAGAATAATTCAATTCGACACGCTGCGTGTCTAATAGTGTAAACAGATAAACCTGGGTTTAAATTCACACTATTGCAATAAAAGCTAAATTCCTAAGACTGATCTTTATTATGCCCAAATATATTTCACTCAATATCTTGCTTCTAGCAAGGTTCTGAGAAGATGTTCGCCGTTGTAGAGCTTCGCTGTTGTAGAGCACGTGAGTCGATTCCGTGGACAGAGAACTTCTCTTGATCCGACGTGTCGTTCGTGATGAAAGGAAAGTCTCTCTGATTAAAATTAATGTGCACAGCGCTTCAATCAGGAGGAATTCTGGTCGCTCCTAATTACAAATGAACTACTTTGAGCTGTAGTAGTTAATGAATGAATGAAAAACCGGTTATAACTCACTGAGTTTTAAAGATCGCGTGACTCTGGAGTTTACCTTGGCCAAGGGTAAGAAAGAAAAGCGCGAAACTCTGATTCTTGCAAGAAAGAAAAGAAAAGACGTCTTTTATCTGGTTTTCTGGTCTCTTTATGCGTCCAGACCGCTTGGAATCCGGACACCAGAGAGAAAGAGCGGAGCATCTCTCTTTCTCTTATGCCTTCAGAAAGGACGTGGTGGTGATCCCGCCCCGGCGTGATGTAGGTCAACGCGGAAGTGGGCTGATGGGAAATGTAGTTTCTAAAGGGACTGTACCTACTACTTCAAGAGGGGCAGAATGTCACTGGAGGATGATGAGAGGTCAGGGTGACCATCCATAAACATAACCCTTGAAAATTTCTAAAGAATTGAGCGCAATGTGCAACAGGATCGTTGGATCACCATCAAGGAAGTTGCTGACAATGGGTTGTCTGTGTCATTTGGAAGAGTTCAAGTCATTCTTGCATCTTGTTTGAACTTGCACTGTGTCACTGCCAAGTTTTTGCCAAGGCTTCTGACTCCTGAGCAGAAGCAGCACCATGTTGAAATCTGCAGGGACCTCGATCAGGCCCAGGACCCAACTTTCATGTCGAGGATCATCGCTGGTGACGAGTTAGGTCAATGGCTGCAACCCAGAAACCAAACCACAGTTTTCACAGTCGAAGAGCCTACACTCTCCAAGACCTCCGAAGTACTTTTGAATCATTGTAACTTGTTCAAAGTCACTCTTACGACCACCTTACTCTAATCAAGATGAAACAATTTATACAAATTTATCTAACCTTGCAGCAAAAGAACGTGGTCTGTTTTTTTTTTCAGTATATTATGTTTTTGTTTCTTCATAATAAATCAAAATAATTGAGGTTTCAAGTTTTATGAACAGCTTTAACTATCCCTATTTCCTTTTATTTTTACAGAAATAAACACCATTTTTAATAATAATAATAATCATCATCATCATCTTTGTTTAGAGCTATTGTAATGAGTTCAGCAGGAGACAGTCAGTGCTCCTTCAGGAAGTCTTGGGCTCCTGATTCCTCACAGGTAAAGCTTGATTTTATTTATTTATTTTTGATGCAAAAATTATAAACTGGTTTATGAACGGTGTTTTTGATCTTTAGCTGTGTGAGGATGTGAAAACAGAGACTTCAGATGGAGGGATAGCTGAACCGTCAGAAGTCTTTGTGAAGAAAGAGGAGATGCTGGAGCTGAAAATCTGCGGTCATGGAGACGACCTTGCCAAACCACCTGAAGCTCTCTCCATTAAAGAGGAAGAGCCTGACAATAAAGACTACCTCTGTAAGACATTAGGCCAATCTGGAGCTCAGTAACACATTATTATTATTATTATTATTATTATTATTATCCTACATACTATTGAGTGCAGTAAAAGTACAATAGGGAGTCAATTGGGATGTAGCCTCTCGCAGGTTAGTCACCAAGTTGTGACAAATTTAAACTTTTTTTTTATTGGTAAAGTGTGAACTTTTAGAGAGAGTATATTACATGGTTGTGCGAAGATATGAAGTTTATCTTAAAGTGGTGAATGTATTCACCAGGGATGAGTGTTTTCCGCTTTTCGGCGGATTTCCGCTTTTTCTGAGTAAAAAAACGACCTTTTTATATTATGCCAAATCCGTTGAGAATTATTTTTTTTTATTATTATTCATTTCTGGGGGTTGGGGTATGTTCCTTCATGCTGTTCAAACTTTATTAACTCCAATGATGTTTACACATTATTTGTAAGTCGCTATCTTTAATCTCGTTGAATGTGATGTAAAATTCGTGTTATCTGCATTGTTATTGGTCAAAACATCGATGTCGAGATCATAATAGCCAATCAAAACAGTTTTTACAAAGACACCCACATCCGCTTTCTTTTATCAAAACTTACACATGTTCGTGAGCTGCATATCAAAAATACTTTCATCTAATCGGAATTTTTTTCTCAAGATGCCGAATACTATCGACAAGCGAGATGAAGCAAAGGTATGTGAAATTGATGCTGGTATATAAAACAAGTTTAGCAAAGCAAAAGGAAAGCAAGAGAGGAGTGTGAGAGAGAGCAGAAGAAAACCAGGTTAGAGCATGTAAAAACACAGGAGGAGCTGGCTAATGAAAGAAAAAGGAAAAAAAGAGAGGACTGATGAGCTTTTGGCTTTGGCCAAGAAGCTGAAGTCTAAATGATCAAATGAAAATTTGTTTCAAAAATAACTGGGAACTGTAAATAACTTTTACCTGTAAAAAGTGTAAATAGACATTTTTTCTTTTGAAGGAAACATACAAGTGATGTGGACAATAAGATAAAGACAGTCCCCATAAAATATGCATTTGTTTGATTCAATACATTGAATATATGATTATTTGAATTATAGCTGACAGTGTTGATAACTATATAACTTTTTAAGTTTAAATAGACATTGTGAAGAAATCATATACAAGTAATGTGGACATTAGGAAAAGGTCAGTTTCCATAAGATATGAATGTTTTTTTATTTAATTCAATATATTGAATATATGAAAATTTGAATTATTAATGGAACTGTAAATAACTGAATTTTAATGGACATTTTTTAGAAAAACAAGTGTTGACAATGAGTAATAACCAGTCCCCATAAAATGTAGATATTATTTTGAATTAATGCAATACACATTGATTTTAATACATATTGTTCTATATAGTAGTGTTTTAATTAACTACAGCTCAGATTGCAGGAAATAGGGTGTGTAAAGTCTCATTTTGAAGAGAAATTCCTGGGGGGGTCCCCCCCCGGACCCCCCCTTATTACAGATTTTCTGCTTTTTTCATCAGGACCCACTCTCATCCCTGATTCACGAGTGAGGGGAAGTGAACAAGTGAAAATATTTTCAACATGAGAAGATAAACTTCATATCTTTGTGCCACCGTGTAATGTTCTTTATTATGTGGATGCATCAACAAAAAAAAAAATGCAAGTTAATCAAAATAATTTTTATTTTGAACTGGTTTGCCATTTTGACAACACGCGTCTAGTCAGTGGCAAAACACTGGGAGTGACCTCATGAGAGTGAAATATTGAAAAATGTATCCATCAAAAAAAATTCCTGTGCAGGGATTGGCCAGGGATGGCTCATGTAGCATAAAATAGTTCACCACTGATTTAAGCAATGTATCACGTGGCATTTAAAAAAAAAAAAAGGATATGGTGAAAGTCAGTCACAATATATCCTGGATCTACCATGAACTGATTTCGCAATTTCAAGCTTTACGGCTGACTCGAGTAACAGCTGTGGCTCTGCGAGCCTCAGTTAACACTTTTCGGTTGGAATTTTTTGATGAGGGGTATAAATCTAAATTACCATGCACTGAGCGGCACCAGTAATTATGGATTCTCTTTGGTACTATGCCAGTCACCATTTTCTTCAGGGCTGTATCTTTAAATTGATCTAGGGGTGTCACTCTGGTGCAGCTCCAAGGTCCTGGATTCGATCCTAAGCTTGGGTTATTGTCAGTGTGGAGTTTTGCAAGTTCTCGTCCTGTCTGTATGGGTCTCCTCTGGGTCCACTAGTTTCTTCTGGCTCTGCTTAAATTGTCACTAGGTGTGAATGAGTTTGTGAAAGTGAATGAGTTCTGTGAATATAGCAGTGGAAAAATGCCTTGATCTAGAAATGCCAAAACTATCAGCAAGTTCAGAGATGTGCATGAGGTCTGTTTTTTATTCTCTGTGCACACAGTTCTTATTTTTGTTTGTACCTGCCTGTATTTTTCTGAACAAATTTAGTTGGTTCTGTTTTACAAAATAATAAACAAACAGGGAGCCTAATTTGAAGCTACCATAATTGAGACCAGCAGTTACTAAGGATGCTGTAAATACAGTGGTGCTTGAAAGTTTGTGAACCCTTTAGAATTTTCTATATTTCTGCATAAACATGACCTAAAACATCAGATTTTAGGTCATATTTATGCAGAAATATAGAAAATTCTAAAGAGTTCACAAACTTTCAAGCATCACTGTATGTCAGGCAGCATGACACTCATGCATTGTTTGGTCTGCAAGCTTCATATCTGACTATTTGTTTCCACCTGCATGGGAAAAAAAAAAATCATCATCATGCTCAGGTAACTTGAATCTTGCAAGAGCTCTGTCCTGATGGTCTCAGCCAGATGTTCTATAAACCTTTTTCTAGCAAGGTTTCTTGGGCTAAGTTTTATACAAAGCTAATGTACACTGCCCCCCCACCCCCACCCCCCAAAAAAAGAGAAACAAACAAAAAAAAAAACACACAACACTTCGTTGGAGCATCTTTAGCTTTTACTGGCATGCATATTCACCATGCCATTGTTTCAAAACCCTTGTGCAACATCAACATTTTCTTCCATCCAGAGTTGCCCTCCTTTTTCTCTGAGCGCCCGTCTTGATTATGAGAGAGTTGAATCACTCTGTAAAGTTTTCTCCAGCACAGCCCAAAGATTTTCAGTAGGGTAAATGTCAAGACTCTGGTGGTTAATTCATGTGTAAAATAATTCCTCGTGCTCCCTGAACCACTCTTTCACAAGTTGAGCTCTAATTTTATGCCTGTTCCATCAGGGAAGAAAAAATCCCTTGATGTGCTAACATGGTCATTCAGGTCATTAGCTGACTTCAGTTTATTGCCAGTGTTCCTGAACCTCGATCTGACCAAGTGAAACAACCCCAGATTGTAATGCTGCCTCCAGAGGCTTGTATAATGCCCACTGTTCATGATGGGTGCATCGCTTCATGAAGATCCTTTCTTATCTTGATGCACCCATCACTCTGGAATAGGGTACATCTAGACCACGTGACCTTTTACCATTGCTTCAGAGTCCGGTCTTAATGCTCCCTAGCATAAAGCATAAATTAAAGCCTTTTCAGACTGGCTTCACTGAACAGTCAAGTCAGATTTATTTATATAATTCTTTTAACAATAGACCTTTTGTTGCAAAGCAGCTTTATATTATAAATTTTAAACAAGTGCATTTATCCCAAATGGGCAAGCCAGAGTTAACCATGGCAAGGGACTTCCCCCAGAGATAACATGAAGAAACCTTGAGAGGGACTAGACTCAAAAAGGGAACCCATCCTCATTTGAGTGACAACCGATAGCATGGTTATAAATAACTTGCTTCTATAAATGTCCTATATAATCAAAAAGTGCAACCATGTAACCAGAATATTCATGATAGTTTTGACATGAAGTCTATTTTGTTTATCAACTGTTCATTGATGGTAACTTGAGTGCAAAACTGGTTTTCTGTGGGGAAAGGTTTTTTATTTTTATTTATTTATTTATTTATTTTTTTTTTTTAATGGCCACGCACAGCAAACGATTTTAGTGCCGGACACTCGGGTCAGTGACTGAATAAAACGGACCAGGAAACCATCTGATTGGTTTGTGTCCGATTGTTTTTAAATAATTAATAAATTGAACAGAAATAGAGCAAAAGTTGTCTTCTTACCGAATTGTGGTCTTGTTTTGATTCACCCCCATTACTGGACGCCGCCTTATTTTTGTTCTGTGCGTTGACTCCCCACCCCACCGAGGCAGGTACCCAATCGTAAAGCCTTATTTTCAATCTACTGTATGAACTGCTTTAGTGCGGTGTCCTTCTGATTTTGTGGGAAATTGTCTGCTCTGTCTTCTGCTATACTGGTAATACCACCCTTTTTGATTATTTTTGCATGATGTCCCTTGAGCGGTTTGGATTCATGTTATCATCCAAAAAAAGTGCTCAAGTTCTCCTGACGACAAACAGAAACGACACGAATATGACTCTGCAAAAAGGCAAAGTAAGGGGTTTTGTTGTGGGTTTTATTTATTAAAAAAAAAAAAACAATTTTCTTAGTATGCAGTATATAATATAAACACATTTTCACACACAAGTCAGACGGGTATGTTAGGTTTAAATGGCAAATATATCAAAGCAGATTAAATGAAGATTTAAGTTAAAGGCGTCTGCTATGCTGACATCTTCTGACACCAAGCTTGATATTTTTGAAAACTGAAATTATGTATTTTGGTCAAATTCTATACCTACGATTTTAGAAACCTTCCAGGAAAGCTGGCAGGAAGAATTTGACTGGGTCATCCATGACCCAAACACCAAGAAATCTTACTACCGCACTTGTCAATCTGTGTATGGGTCACAGGCAGTAGGGGTACTGTAGCTTCACTTCCAGAACAGGTGCAGAAATACTAGAATGGATCATTTGTTCTGGGCAGTACCACCATTCCGCCATTTGATGTTCAAAGACAATCATAACAGCTATGGCCACAAATATGCCCGGTAGACTCTCAATGCCAGGAAAGCTCCCAAACATACCCCAGTAGTCAGAGCAATCAATGATCAACTGAAATGGCAGATTCCCTTTTTGAAAATCCTGTTCAGCACTGCTCATGGCAAAGCAAAAAAATTCACTTCCCTTTGCAGACTTTTTGTGGATGTTGGCTCTGCAGAAGAAGAATTGAGTTATACAATGTATGATGACGAGTTAACTGTTATTGGATCTCTCAGCCCTGAACATTTTATATTTTTCTGAGGGCAGCCATTTCTTTGTCATTTGTTTATTGCCCTTTTGTCAATTTTTTATAGAAGCAATCAGAATGGAAATATGGTAAAAGTATTGTGATGTAAAACATGCCATTTCAACATTAATATGATAAATATTGATGTATTTTGTGGAAAATACTAAGAGGGAGATCAGTTTTTAAACTTGGAAGTGTCTGATAAAACTAAGCCAGATTCACAACAGATACAAGAAAAGAATAAGCATGGTAAAGGCTGAAGTACATTTTTGTGCAAGGAAAATTTTCATGTTTTTTGTTTCTAAATACAAACCTTTTGAGCTCCTCGCTCACAAATGGCTGAACCAGGCATTTCTACCTGGAGCACCCAAGTCCCCATATCCATATGTGGTTTCCTAGTGAAGTGTACATCCAGTATTGCATGTGGAAAATGTGTATTGTGAAGGTAATGCATGCTACATCTACATTTAAATATTACTAGTGAACACCCTGAATAGAATAGAATAGGTCTTTGTCATTGTCACAAGTACAACGAAATTTAAAGTGCTCTCCAGTCAGTGCCTCATTCATTGAGTCTCTAAAACATAATTTAAGTTAAAAAGAATACATAGAAAACGTATTACAGTATTAGCAGCATACATGAACACAAACACACCCAGTCACTGCAAAAAAAAGACAGTACAGACACAATTGTCGTATGAAGATACATTTACAGGCATGCATACTTCCTGTCATTATGAACACACCCAATCATCAAAAAAAAAGACAGTACGGACAGACAGTAACCATATGAACATACATCTGCAGACATTACATTGGTCTGTTTCACAGTCAGGTTTTGTATTGCATGTTATTTTGCAGTTGGATAAAAACTGTGTCTGAGTCTTTGTCCTTGCGTGTATTGATCTGTACCGTCTGCCTGAAGGCAGCAATTCAAACGGAGTGACCGGGATGGTAGGTGTCTCTTTTTTATAATGTTCTGGGCTTTTTTGAGACAACGAGAACTGTGTAGTTCCTCCAGTGTGGGAAGAGGGCAGCCAACGATCTTTTGGGCGGTGTTGATGATGAAGCACATGCACTACCACACCCATTACTGTTAGAATCTGGGAATATGTTACAAGCCGTGCAGCATTCCCCATCCTCAGATTCATACACGTGCGTACATATAATGGCACCATCATGCACTCACAATGGAGGAAAAATAAAATGTACATCATACATGGGTAATAACATTTGAAAATTCATGTTTTTACATTTAAAAGCAAAAAAGACAATGACCATTCATCTGTTGGAACAGGGACCAGCAAGTTACTGTCAGGACAAGATACTTTTCAGACATGAAAACGGACAATGGTCACACAGCTCTTTAGACCCAGTCTAAAGACTGTGTGTGTGTGTGTGTGTGTAAGCAAATGCTTTTCTTTCTTTCTCTCTCTCCCCCCCCCCCCTCCCACCCAGTCATTTCAGCAATCTCCTCAGTTGTTTTCTTTGCTTGATGCAGGCCAAGAATTTGATCCTTCTGAAACACAGTAACATCTTTTCTACAATCACAGGATACATCTTCTGACATGGTTGCTTAAGAAATGAGAAGCTACTCACTGGATCAGTTAGGGGTAAAAAAGTTGTTGCCAGTTGAAACATAAATCACTGCAGTAATTATCCAAGCAATGGCTGTTAAGGCTCTTATTTCAGTCCAAATAGTGACGCTTCTTTTTTTGCCAGGCACTGTACATGTTCTCAGATGCTTATTGATCTATTATTTCTACCCATGTTCACTGAATATGAGCAGTTACATGCTCTGGCTACTCTACTCCTAGGATATCAGCTCATACACTGTGAGTAGAGAAAAACAAAATGCCAGAGCATGTTGCTGAACCAACTGAGGACAAAATAAACTGTTCTGGAAAACAAAAAAATACAGAAAAAGCAGCAACAAAGTATGGAATAAAAGTATTTGATGGTAAGAACGTATCTTTTTTATTTTTCAAGAATTATGGCATTTTTCACAAATTGCTATGGTCATTTCGCCAGTTTGTTTCATTCTGTTTGGAAATGATTGTCATACGTTTTGTATAAAGTTTTTATTTATTGAATTTGCAAAAAATAAAAATGCTCTGTTTCTCAAAATCCAGTGAATGTGGATAGAATAAAACTGTTATTCCACTCAAGCTCATCATACATGGCTTACATATAGCTGACTCCGTGCTATGCGCCTCGTCGGCTACCAGCTTATGTACGACTCGATTTCATGGAATGCATGCATGCATTCATTCTTCCCATTGTGTTTTCTCTACTCCCAGATTGTGAAGTTTGCAAATCCTTCTTCTTCAACAAGTGTGAGGTTCATGGTTCGCCCCTGTTCATCCCTGATGTTCCTGTTCCCATGGGAGTCCCTGACCGAGCCAGACAAACTCTTCCTCCTGGGCTAGAGATTCAGAAGTCTGGTATTCCTGATGCAGGCCTCGGTGTGTTTAATAAGGGAGAGACTGTTCCAGTAGGTGCACACTTCGGACCTTACCAAGGAGACCTGGTAGACAGTGAAGAAGCCACAAACAGTGGATACTCCTGGGTGGTGAGTTTTTATTATAGTAAAGATTGCATATTTTTAAGCAACAAAATATCACCACTGAATGAAGGTAAATCCAATTAATTTCAATTTCTTCTTGACAATGATGTGTGGAGACATTTTAAACACATTTTTAAACACACTTTCAGATCCATCAGAGTGCTTATAACTTAGTGGTACTTGTACAATTCACTCAATTCTATCCAGTGATGAGCAGTAATAAATAAATTTTATATAATACACACACACACAGAGATAAAAAGTTACTGACTTTGTATAAATTAATTTCAGGAAACCAAATATGAGGACGGCATAAAATTTCATGCACATTGATGATTTAAAAAAAAAAATTTTAACTTTTTTTTTGGTCTACAAAATTCTCTAAAAAGCAAAGTTTACAAAGAGCTGAAAATTACAAAATGAAAAGAATGAGTGCCTCCAGGTCTGAAATGTTCCAGTAATGACATTCAGCCATTGCAGAATGCTGACAGCACACTTTCCCTTCTTTTGTAGGGTGTTGGTTTTGTCCTAACTGAACAGCTAGCCACCTTTGCCTTAATTTGCTTTGATTCAAGTCACTAATGTGAAAGAGCTTAGTTTCATGAAATTTTTATTTGAATAAATGTGATTTTAAAATTGATGGCATAATTTAAAACTCCAGTAACTTATGGCAGTTATTTTTCCATATACATTTACACAGGAGCTCTGAGGATACAAGAGCTCCTGTAATCTG